>NC_054084.1:45353605-45678832 GCF_017562075.2 Anopheles merus | reverse complement strand
CATGCAATTATGTTATGAACTGTGGTGTGAAAAAAGGAAGATCTTTGGCAGATGGGAGTAGTTGAGTCACCTGTTTACAACGAGCTGCTTAGGCCTCAGGGGCTTTTGTTGACGGGGACGGTATGATTGGGGTTTCCGTTTGCTTGTCATGTTAGTTTGCCAAAAAAAGAGCTGCTTTCCATCAAAGGACAACGAAAAGAAATGTTAAATTTTTTCATTCATGCTTAATATTTTAATAAGTGCATAATAAAATCTTTTTAAAATGGCTATAACATCTGAGATAAGTTTTCAATTGAAAGAATTAAAGTAAAACTATTTAAGATTGTGAGCAAGGAAGAAAATATTGAGAACGACGTTTGTTTTGTTCCTGAGTAACATTTAAAGAATTATAAACATATAAGGCAGAGAAAAAATATAAATCTCACGGAGTTGTTTAACACTCATTTATCAGCATTCATTACTTATGTACGGTGTCCCTTATGTACTGTGTCCATTATTTACTATTGTAAAATCTTATCAAACTTAATTATCGACAATGTGAAGGGCAAATTCGATGCTTTGGAATCGTTCAATCAGTTTATGTTATATTAATGTACATAGCATACATGTTGCTTCCATGCCAACCATCACTCAAACGAAACCATTCCCATAAGTGACTAAAGTTTGTGAACTACCTTCAGGAAAATCCCAAGACAATTGACAATACCCCCGGGGAGTAAATGGATTCACCATCTCCCATTTTCGGTGGCTGGTGAATCCGCTCATTGAAATGCGGCTGAACCACTCGCATGCTCTCTTTCCCCCCCAACCTTTCCGAAAGGAAGGACAGGAATGGGCAAGCCCACCTGCACAGTAGTAATGAAATCATCTTTCCGGTCCGGATTGATGATTCACTTTACGCTGTTGGTACCAGCGAATGCCGGCGCTGCATTTCATGGTGGCGAAAAGTTTACATATTCAATCCGAGTGCACACTTGCCGTTTCCATTTGCCATCGCTCAGATGGTGGTTTGGAAGGGTTCTTACGAGTGGTAGCGTACGAGCAAGGAGCAGCAGCGCAGGGCGGAGATAATGAAATAAATAAAAATCAATACCGCAAAAAGCACACACGCACACAGACCAATCAAACGAACGTAACTTCGTTGGCAGTTTTCCTTTGTCGACTGTACGGTCTACAACTCCACGCACAAGAAAATAGACTTCCCACAACAACGAGAGCACCTATAAAAAAAACTTAAAAACAACAAACCGCACTCGAGAAAACCGCCAATCAATTCCAAAAATTATCGCCGTTTATGATCGCAACTTATGCTGCTGTGACCCGTGCGGCAAGAAGCGCAGCCGAAGGGATCTTTACGATCGAAAACAATCGGGTCGGGTGGGAGCCGTTTCTCACCTCTCATCCTCGGTTCCGACACGTCGATCTTGCTAAATAAAGACGAATCGGTGGCAGTGCGATCGACAGGATTTCACCGCGTCATGCGTAAGAGCGGTTGTTACCGATCGAATGTGAGATGAGATTGATTGGTTTTTATCTGCCGTCCTAAATCAGCAACCGGTTGCACTGGGTGGAAGGCGGGACAGGGCTGGAAAGCTTGCACGCTCGTTTTCATTTTCGAATGTGCGCCGTATTGTTGGCCGGCAGCCAAAGGAGCGAAGGAAAAGGAACAACAACAATAAAAAACAGACTCACCGGAAAATCGTGTTTGTATCGAAATGCATCAGTAATGTCGGAAGCTCTTTCGGCGATCGATCGCCAATGGTCGCGAGTTGATCTTTTCGAAACACATACGCACACAACAACGAAGCACACAACAACGCAACAAAAAAGGTGATGATTTTTTCCATCGGCCCTGACTGATTGGGTCGCAAAAGTAGCGAAATTCACAAGGATGAGAGGAGGGCCCGCCGAACCGGGCGGACTGGAAGGAATGCAGGCGCTGCGCTGCGCCAAAACCACTGTCGCCAACAGTGCGGACGGCAACGAGTACAAAAGGATCACTAAAATATGTATCGCGGAACCATCCGGCTGCGATTGGTGATCGGAGATCGGCGATAAAGCAAACGATACGCGAGTCGCTAGCGGAAGTCGTACGGTAACGAACGGACGTTGCGGAGGACGATGGATGATGGTACCGAAAATCATCGAGATCGTTATCGGGTCGGTTGGAGGTTCGTTTTTAGGACTTCTTTTGCTTTTGTATTTGCCTGAGGTGGGTTTTTTTTACGTGATCGAGTTCTGTCCGGCGACTTTTCGGTAGCTGCCAAATGGGGCTGTCAGTTTATTTTGAAATATTTGTGGTTATTGCAGCAGCGCGTCGAGTTTTGCTAATTTAAAGCATTTAAAGGTTGAACCACTTTCGGTAATGAAGTCTTTTCATAGTACAGAAGAAGATTTTATTGCTTAGAAAGGTTTTAAATCACTCGTCTATCGATTCTTTAAAATCTGCTTGTATAAGAAATGAGTTTATTTTATAGCTTACCTATTACGCTTGGCAAAGTTGTCTACTTTACTTCGTTTTAAGTATGAGGACTAAAATATGGGTTTTGCCTCCTGATGTTTTATAGAAGATCGAAGTTTACTACATCTAGTTTTTGAAGTTTTGAATAATTTTCCAAGCTTATATTTTCTCTATACACTATCGGTTCATTCTAATTGCTCAAAATTTAATATTTGTACGTTTCAGTTCAACTTGAAACTTTGTTTTTCAACATTGAACCTGGTTGTATTAATTAAATTGCACCAAATGCCCGCATCAGACCCTCCGCCGATGTGTTGCGCTAGTAGCGGGTCATCGATTAAAACGAATCGACCGATAATCGAATATTTAAAGTAACAGCTTACAGACATTTCTCCCTTCAAGCAGCACACTAAGCGGTCCGAAAGCCTTTGATAAATGCCACATCAAACGATCTGGACCACCGTGCTAGCCGGACAACTGTCATAAGTTTAAGGATTTTGATCCTGACCGAACCTGAAGGGATCGGTCTGAGCCTGATCGATAATTAATGTTTTATCGACCTAACCGACGAACCATCGGGCAATGATGAGGGACTTTATGCTTAATGGGTGCTGTAACATCATAACATACGGCTATAGAAGTAAACTGAATAAAGGGGAAATTTTGTGATCGTTAACTGGTGCAAAGGATTGAATGATTAGCCTTTTTGTACCTATTTGAACCTGTTTGGATTCGTGATGCGGCCGGACGGTGTTTCATTTCTGAAGTAGCTAGAAAATTCCATCTTGTGTTCTCATTCTTCCGGGCCAAATCCTTAAAAGGGCTTTTTTACGGGTTGGAATCGTTTACCACTTGTGATCTAATTTACTCGCAGAGGTCAGACCATAATTTAGCGTACTAATCTGTGGTTCGCTTCTATACGCTACCCTCGGCGGTGGCTCAACATTAGCGCATCCAAAACGATCGGTGTGGAGTTGATTTCCGGCTGGCCGGATCTGATTCCGATATGACGATCGTGTGGGCAATGCTGGATGGAAGCTGCGGGAAATAACTGGATCGAGGCGACACGCAACCTCCATAAATTCGTATTAATGTTGTCGATTTTAATTAGCACCATTCATCGCCCGATGCGAGCCGCCAGTGCTCAAAGTCAGAAGCCATATTTTTGGGGCTAATTTTCGTATTATGCGCGAGATTAGCATCATCTTGCCGCGCGTTTCAATGTCACAGACGGTCCGCGGCATAGGTTGGGAGGTATAAAACGAAGGATTGCCGAGGATTGTAGCAGAAGGTGTTTTTGCCGTGCCCAGGTGGATGCGATCAAGAGTATGAGACATTGCCGATGGGGATTGATACCTGGTAGGCGAAACGGAGCACAATGTAGTTCAAAAAACTGTCAAAGGGGGTGGACTACAAATCAGAAGGCTTAAATGCTTTATGACGAAACGTTATTGTTCTTAAGTAACTAAATGTATTAAAAGGAATACATAATCCGATTGATACATTATTAATCAATCAGATCAATTTTAAGAAGAAAAGTTTGAATACAATTGACACAGTAAATTTGCCGTACTTTTAAGTATTTTGTATATTTGTGCTTTTTGTTATGTTATAGTTTAACACCAAAAGAAATCCTATTCTGGTAATGAATTTTTATTGTTGAATTCATGCAATTTACAACTATGATTTGAGTAATCTGTAAATCAATGTTTTCCATTTCATTAGGTTATTTTTAAATAGTTTTCATTTAATTGTAATGGTAATGGATCTGTAATAAAAACATGAATTTTCATGATTGTTAACATTTAACTTATCATTAAATGATTTTTTTTTCTAAACAAAAACATACATTTGCGTAGGAGCTTTACATATTGACAACATGCGATACGATAAACAGCTTTCCATTGACCAGGTGTCCAATAATTTCAAATACTTCATTGCTTATCGATCCACTGTCAATACTGCCCGTCAGTCCAGTGCGACAAACAATTCTCTTCATCCGGTAAATGACTCCGTCTACACCTGCGGTTCCAAAATGAGACTGCCTATCAAAACAGACACTTGGCAGCAGCAGCAACTTCCCGGCTGCCTGGCAAAAAAGCTAAGATGTTCTCTTGTCATTCGATTTCGCCCAAGGCAAAATTCCTCCCTCGTACGATTAAATAATTTACTACCATTCGTTAGCCATAATCACGTAAACCACAGCGATTTAATGTGCTCGACGATGCGCAACCGTCGACCGGCCGGTTCGTCACCCGCGGCTGGCGTCAATGGCACAGACGAATGCACGGAGGGGTGAACGGGCGGAGCAAATCGTACGGCCCCGAGCCAGAGATTTATGGTGGACGCATTAGAGATGAGTTTTTTTTTCTTCTCCCTCTCACTTCTATTCCACCGGGCGACAAATTAATGCTAAACAAATGCATCTATTTTCGCACGTTCGACGCGACGATCGATCGATGTGAAGGGAGGAGTGAATCGCGAGCGAGATGCTGCGAATGCTGAGGTGCCTGTTAGTACTGGCACTCGCTTGCTTTAAGTGCAGCTGCAAAGATGCACCGATGCGCTTGATCGTCGTCGGTACAACAAGAGCGCGCGCGCACGCGAGTGGGTGTATGCAGCATGTGTATGAGTAGTTGGGTAGGTTTTTTTTTGTATTCGTTCACTACGCTCGCAACTGAATCGACGGGTGGTACAGTACAGTTACCATTCTACGGCGAGGGAAATGTGGCGGGGCGGAGAAATGCCGGTGGCGGATGGGAGGATATGCCGTGTGAAAACAGATGCGCCACATCGGTGACGAACCCGCTCAGGGATGCTTGTGCAGTTGGCGAACTGACGCAAACAAACCGTGCAAACTAGCCCGGGACCGGCCAACGTGAGTCCGCTTTTCGAGCGTCAAGTGGACAGCCAACAATTACCGGCAATAAAAATCGTATTGCTGTCGGCCCCGCCTCGCTGGGCGCATCATCGCTAAACAGGTGAGTGAGTGCGGAAGTGCTACACAGGTGAGAACTTGACAAACAACTGCTACCGAAGTGGCCGCTCCGTTCCATACGCGAGCCCAGCAATAGCGAACGGCAACACTATTGACATCCTCAACTGGAGCGAAATTTCACAGATCGATCGTAAGGTCTCGGCTCCACCAAGCACCGGTTGGGTATCGGAAACAAACTTGAAAACGTGACACTATCAGCCGCTAGCGCTGCTTTGCTTCAGCATTGCCACGAAACAGTAGAAGGTGTTAAACGGGCCCATCGTGATCGTTTTGTGGAAGCGGCGTAGGAAGCGACCCTTTGCTGTGCAGATCGGCGGCGTAGGGTGGAAGTAATTTGTTTGTTTCGATACCTTCTTTGGCATCGGCGACACCTTCTTCCGCTGAGCGCCAACCAAACCACATTTCTAGTCGTAGGCGTTGAGCAAATACAATGTTTGCGCTTGACTCAAAACACTACGGCCGAACCGCTTCCTCTCTGCTTGAGGGCGTGCAACAGCTGTAAACATCAGGGCTAGTGGAGCAGAGTAGAAGCGTGGCATCCTGGTTGCAAGGTTTGTTTGGCTCGTGTGTACCCAAACGACATCCAGATGAAGTTCTAGCAGGTAATTAATGTACCGTTGATCAACACTTATGGCAATTCGAAATGGAGCCTATCGAGTGAAATGTAAAGCAAAGAAACGTTATAACTCACTATTAGCAGATTGAAGCGTTTGAGTGGGAATTTTTACGATTGGTGATGTCACCTTATTATGAGGACAATTGTATCAAATAACCACCATGAAAAATTGGCAATAGTTGACAAAATGTTGTTGCTTAATTATTGTTGATAATACAAAAACTGTGTTTTATAATACAAACGCGATAACGTTGATCATATTTTTACGTAAGATAAGCTGCTCATTTATTTTTAGTGACCCGTTGAAACGCTTCCTTCTTTTCAAGAGTTTCACTGCCAACCAGCAGTTTCAATGCACAAAGAATTGCATTTGAAGTGCAAATGTTAGCAACCTTTAATAACCAGTGCAACTATGAAGTATTCAAATTTAAAACAGCCAGCTAAGTGAATGTTGATAAAACTGAAACCAGTTATTTACTGCTTCTATCTATGTTATTTTATGAGTTACGAAGCAATGTTGGGTGGAGCACTTACGCTACAACCGGTGCGCGAGTCTCACCCACAAAACTGTCCTGCCGCGTAAAGTGTGTGTGTGTGTGTGTCGGTGTGTGGGCTCGTTTGCCATTGCGGAAGTACCCATCGGACGGGAGCGGAAAAGCTGTACCATTCTGTGGCAAGAATGTTAACAGTCCGGGGCCGGGCGCCTGCCAATGCCCGAGTCACTGCTTGCGGACAATGAGCAGTTGTGTGATATATACGTAACGCGTGACATGCATCAAGTACGACACCCTTCCTACGACGGCATCGTGCCACACGATCAGTTCTACCCGGCGTTGGGGAGAAATTTGATTAGAATCTAGTTACGGCCGTACACAGTACGGTTGGATTGTATCGTACAGATGTTCAACTACTGGTGTAAGTGATGGATTGATAAGCATCCTGAAGACACATTGCAATGTTGAAGGAAGAATAAAATTGTGCGATTAAACATTGAGTGCAATGCTAATCATGATAAAAAAATGTTTAGCTTTACAGTCAACCAATAATTGAATAGGCAATGTGTTCAACTTAGCCAAGGTGTATTAAGTTTGGCGTAAGAGATTTTGAGCCTCGCGACTACATTAATCTCGTATACTGCTTAATACTATCAGTGTTTGGATGCATCCTATAGAAAGATTAATATTAAAAAAGGTTCGCGAAAAATAAAATCCTCGATCAGCTCAGTTTTTGCAACTAATTCTTTGTGATCTAGTCGCACGTTATTTGTTAACTATTGTAGCATTATTCTGAGCTATGTTTATCCGTTTTGAAAATCGTATCACAATCTGATCGATGTTTACTTTAGTTCCCAGCACTTATCAATGCCTGGTGCTAAAACCAATGCAGATGGCTTGTACGTGCCGTGGTCTAGCTGTTATTTTGCTGCGCCGACTTCAGCACACCGGTCACCGAAGTGGCCGGTACTGGCCGATGTCGCGCCCCGTTGTCCTCGCCCATCGCACGGCGGCGTGGTGTGCCTGCTAAATTAATAAATGATATTTTATGCTAATCGAAATCGCACTAATCGCCATAAAGCTTCTGCAGCCACCCGGTCGGTGGGGTTCAGCACGATCCACAAGGTGGCGACGGAAACTTTGCACCCCTTCGGCGGACGTTGGGTTGGGTTCGGTCACTAGTAGTGCCGTGGTGCCGTGCAGTGTAGCTTTAGCGACGGTAAAGGAAACTTTGTAATTGACACCGTTCGAGGCTGCACTGTTGTTACCACCGGACGAACAGACACTCGCCGGTACTCGCGCCCAAGGTTGCCGCAAGCCGCTGCCTAGACGCGTGGCTGCCCTCCCGTCGTTTGATGGACTACAAATTTATTGTCTAGTCCACTAACACCGATTTCGCGGCACTGCACTTCCTGAAGCCGTGACCGGGCGTGTGCTTGCCGATGGTGCCCGGCACGCAACGGTAGAGTTCTGCTGTTTATGTGCAGAAAACGATGACAAATTATTCAACCATTGGACCATCCATACATGCGTTAGTGAGATTGATTAGCTTCTTGCATGGGTTGCAAAGTTACACTGAGGCAAGCGATTCGCATGTCTTATGGGACGAAAGGATGTGCAACAGCTAAAATGGTGACGTTAGACGTTTGTTAACTGATTCACTGTGTGTATTGAATCACGAAGCAAAGTCCTTACGAGATTGAAAATAAATTGTTACTCAATAGGCGATAAAGATGTGTGCATAAATTATAGCACAGTGGCGTAACGAATCGCACAACGCAGGTGTGAGAAAAGTTTCCATCCTTCGCCAACTGATGATTCTGAATGTGTTTGCAAATTAAAAACATCCTTTATGCTCATGAATATTGAAAAGCTAAATTTTATTGATGAAAATTATTAATCGCGACGGAAACATACGTTGCAAGGCTTGTTAAACGGAATAATCAACACGCAGAAGGGATGCATTAATATAAATTAGACAAACAGTCGGCAAAACAAGCGAGAAGATAATCATAATATTTACTATCGTTCATCTTACGTTTAAATCTCGGTTAGATTACATGGAACATTCGATACTACAGCTGATGCATAAGAGAAATGCTTGCGAATATCGTTTCTTAAGGGTTAATTTATATCAATGTTGGTGATGATAGGTGTGATAAGATTGCACCTGGTTAAATCTTCTTGAGCTTTGTAAGTATATCAATTCTACTATTAAACTGGTGTTGATACTGTCTGTTTGTCATGTATTCGCTAAGTATTTAACGTCTCAGAATTAGCTTGAAATGTTGTTCCGTCGGATCCCGAGGCCCATGAAAAAACATGTAGAATATTGAAAGCTATTTGTTTGGCTATGGCTAGCCACGGTCAATTTATAGATATCGAATAATTAATTTTTGAAAACACATTTAAATAACATTTGGAGTTCAATTTAATTCGGTGTTTTATCCATCGAAACAATCATTTTATATTAAACATACACGTTATTTAATATTTTTCTATACATCTCCATTTGCAAATGACGCACCAAATCGTTGCATAGTATCTTTTAACAATTGGTTGTTACGTTCACCTTTAACGGTCATGTTTAAGTAAAATAAAATTCACATTTTCTCCCAACAATGGCTAGCCGTTCTGTGTGGCCCCCTAATATGCAGTAACAGCACCTCATTACACGACGGTTTGGTGATAGGTTCAACAAATTGATGAAAAAAATCAACAATAAATGCAGTGCATTCCGATCATACCATAACCGGCACAGAGCAACGTGGTGGAATGCAAAATCCAAACAATCCCGTGGCAATGAACCTTAAAAAGGTAACACCAGCAAGACGCTGGAGCCGAAAATGGATCAGAAACGGAGGAAAAGATTATACCATCACGTTGAGCGCCACGGTGGATATAAAGAAATCAGCTCAGCGTGTGCATCTTTCCCATCACTTAATTGTTGTCGAATAATCGAATTGACAGTTTGTCAAACTCGCAAGATTTAAGGAATGGGGCAGGCGTAATCAGCATTTTAAAATTTAGCACGCATGTCTGCATTGCCTAGCGTGGCCAGAATTGTCATGCGCTTGGTGCAAGGACGCGTAGCGCAGCGAAGGTGGTGCAGACAAGGCAGTGACACGAATCGAGTGACGATCTTCCCGCCGGCAGGGAAGAAATGGTTACCGCAAGCGAAGGACAATGCATATGCAAGTGTTCAACGACTTCGTTCCCTCCCTGAAGCGCCACCAGTGACGCCATTTAATGAAGAGCGTTCGGTGCATTAATTGCTTAGTTTTATCGCGTTCCATCGATTTATGATCATTAATGCAGAGCGGCAATTTTTGCTGGTTGGTCTGACTGTTTCTGTTTTTCCTGTTTTTATTTTTTTCTTCTGCTGCTGCAACGATGTCTCCGCTATGGTCTGCAAGCTTTATTGTTTCGCTGCAGGCAGAGCGCAGCGTCCGGTTTCAGACAGATATGGTTCGGGATTGGTCGTAACCAACTGGTCTGACTGGTGAATTTCTATATTTGTGATCTGTTGACCACTGACAAACGTGCGGGTTTTTTTTTTGTCACTACCCTGCGCCGTTCATCTAGAACGTTTGTAAAACTTCAGCACACAGCGAGGTTGTAGAGATTTTGAGGCAGAAAGTACGCATTAAATCGATAACGATCATGCCTCTCGATCAAGATTTGTTGTCAAAATAATGCTCCAAAGGGAAGCAAATCGGAATGCACAACCACAGCAAAAAGATGGGACGCGTATTCAACAGCGTTGGCGAGGAAAAAAAATAAACCAAAATTGAACGCTAAAGAAACAACAGCGAAAAAAAAAATGCTACAATACGAACAACCAAACGGTCCGAAATGCTAATATCCAATCAATCCACCTGATGTCACGTAACACTCCCGCTTTCGGTGGTCAACGATGCTCGCTGCAATGGGCAAATGCACCCGTGCTGCTGTGCGCCGTTTATTGGGTTTCGATTTTTTGACAGAATCATGCCAGATCTTGAAATGTGACTGTCAAAAGATAATTTTTGCAATACAAATCGTATGTGGCGAGCGTATCCACGCAGACACAGAGTAATGGGGTTAATCGATAAGTGCGTTGGTTGGATTGGCAAACGAGCGCAGTGTGTTGGGTATTGTTTGGTGAAAATAATTGGATGTACGCAAACACTTCTTACAAGGAATATTTTGAAGAGTTTAGTTAAAAGTGAGAATTATGAATATCTACAAACAAAAAATGATGCAATGAATAAGAAAATCTTAAATTAGTATTAACAAATGAGTCATCAGAATGATCGTCACAAAGTCATCATTTGGCAGAGTCAGCGCAGAGATTTGCACCCACACTTCCAGAAAATAAATCAAAATCTTCACAGGCAAGACACCGCCGCGTAACAGTCCTGGATGAATAACGCCGCGAAGTCCGTAGTCTGCGAAGTCCTTTCGCGTGTTTCAAGTTCGATCGCGGGAACAACGATCATTATCGAAACGAAACAATGGACCATTATTATTGTAATTTAGTCCATACGCGAGCATACGCGAGCGATACGCGACAAGTCGGCCCACAGTTGATCGTGCGTTGTTGGGCGTCTTGTGAACGAAACACACCGGCCCAAGGATCCAATACGCGCCGCCTCTCCCTCCAGCAATCGTGCTGATCTACCCCCAGCTGCGGAAGGTGACCCGTGCGAAAGAATGACCATTTGGCATTCGTCTGCTTTCCAACGTGTCTGAGACCGGTGCGGTCATCATTTTGCAACGGAGCTCTCGCGATTCTTAACAACATCATTATGGACCTGTTAAGCACCTAAATGAGCCGCCAAAGGAAAAGCCAAGCCGGAACGGGGCACTGAATTCGGATCGGGTGAATCGTGACGGTCCTTCATAATTAAACATTCAACCAGAATAAACCGAACGGCAACCCTAGGGTTGGTGGAAACGATTCGAAATTAATGCGGCTTTTAAGCCGTTCGACAGGTATTACAGACGAATTCGCTTTAGCGAGAGAGTGTTTTGCATTTATCATGTTCACTTATTTTTTACATTTGAAGTATGTAATAAGTCCTACACATTGTTTTTAAAAACCTGTTAATTTAATTTAAATCGAGTACTTCCTGCGTAAAGGGTTACCGGCAATAGTCCAGAGATAGCGCTTCAATAACGGAAAAATACGCTACACCCGTGATAGCGAAAATGATATTAATCATCCATAAAACGGTTGTTTCGAAAAATCGAAACCAAATACAGTCGCTCGATTATGACTCTGCGGAGAATACAATTGTTGTGCGGTCTTACCTGTACCATCGGCGTCTTTTATTGTGAGCCTACTGCGATTGATTCGCTGCCGGTGCGATTTAAAATTCGGCACATAACACTACGCTTTAATGATGGGTTATGAATGTAAAGTGCACTGCGCCACAAGTGGACAAGATTGGTGCGATCGACGGCATGCAGGAGCACCGACAGTGGCGCACCGTCCCGAAAAGGAGAAATTTGATCCAGCATTGTCATCAGCCAATAGCGATGCAGTTTTTTTTATTTAAGTTGCAATCTGTCTTGAGCTCTGTTTCAAGGAAATGGCCGACTGGGGGAAGAAGGTGATAAATGGCAGGGGAAAGAACCTGTAGCAGGCAAAATACGAAGGTCAATGTGAGGTTGCCCTAGGCACCTGATTGAAATATTTAACTCAGCGCTTCAGTGACGACACGCAATAACAGCGTTTATAATGACATTTATTATTTTCTAATTAATGCTCACCGCTATGGGCCGTGGTCGTGCAAACCTGTCAGGAACTGGTGGTTGTATGAAGAGATACATTTTTTTTCCTCAGTGAGATTATTATGATCATTTTATTGCTATGGTGTAATGTGTGTCAAGGATCTCCTGTTTGCCGCTGATGGTGTACGGTGACGGGATAAAATACTTTTCATAATTACTTGAAGAGGAACGTAACAAATGGGTTGGGAATTCAGAATTTTCTTTCTACTAGTATATTTTTACATGAATCAATTAAACGATAACTTTGACTTTGTGGCATCATAAGTTTAATGATTAGAAAATGACATTGAAATAAAAAAAAGATCTGTATATCTAGAGCAGATTTACAAAAACACTCTGAAATTACTGTAAAAGGCAACAACTCAAAATGCCAAAGAATATATGAATACTCTCTTTAAAGCTAGATACAATAAACAATTGAATAAACAGAATATCACTAAATTAATCATATGTATTAGGTCGAAAGCAGAATGTATTTTGTGTTTTGAAGCCGCTCGTGTTTCATTATTTAGCAGGTAAATTTTGAAGAGTCCATGAGATAGTGAAATGTAGCTCCTAAATCAATCTTCCGTACAAGTTATCTGGTCTTGGTTGCATTAATGTTGGTGATAAAATAAACATAGCTTAGTACATCGATCTTTTGATGAACCCAATATTTGAATGTTATCCATCTCCTCTGTGGTTAAAATGTTCCCATACAGAAATACCGAACAACATATTTTCAACCCAACCGATGGGTTAAGAAAAGTCAAAATGAATTATTTTATAGCTTCCTACCTGATGCCATAACCTGTTCATATCGTCATAATTTGAAGACAATCCATAGAATCGTAGGTGTTGGATCTAAGGGCCAATTTGATGTCATTCTGAGCAACACAGCACACCAATAACTTCACTTTTGGAAATCTTCCATGCACAAACATAATAAAACAAAAAATACACAAACATGTAAAATAATTGATAATATTTGTTAAGACTAGTTCTATAGAATACCCTTACTAGATACGCTTGGACGCTTGGAGAATCTTCCGGTTACGATCCATACGCTTATCCGTAAAAAGGGTTTAAAGTAAAAGAACCGGATTCTTATTTTATCACTTATTGATTGGCAGTAAATTTGGCTAATTCCAATAGGACATAATCTAGAGGTTATCAACTATACCCCTCACAATGTAGTTCATTTAATTCAACAAATGTGATGTAATGTGTGAACATCATCATTTGATTCTACGTTTTTCGGGGCTCTAAATATGTACTAAGAAAAGGCCAATAAAACATTTAAGAGTATTTATGATACAAATAAGCAAATTCTCGCTTATTGTGTTCCAAAAACTGCCCAACAAACTTTTTTTCCTATGACTTTATTCTTGTTTTGTAAAATGTTGATCACAATCCAATAAAATAGAACACACTTATATTGATCACATAATCTCTGTTGGAGAAATGATACAATTGGCAGTTATTACTAATCGACCACTCAATTTCTTAACGGCGACAGTGCTCTATTCAATCACTCACATTGCTCAGCCTCGGTCTCGACCACGAAATACCTGAACAGCGTCGTTAATTGTTACTGCTGCACCTCTGTCTGCGCTTGCACACCTTACGCAGTCGGCAGCATCCGGCTGGTTCCAGCTAATCCGATGTGTCGTAGTGTCATTTCACTCGGACTGGAGCCACACGGCTGCCAAATGTCGGACGTCGCGCGATCTCGTCGTCCAGCCGTCATCTGAAACGTAACGCAGCGACGTACTCTCCTCGGTGTTCGATGCAAACTAGCTAGTACGTCGCCGGGCGCGACGCCAACGCCGTGTAACTGGCCGCAGTAGTTGACCATAATTAATGACTCCGATCAAATCAATTACGATCGTGTCCCGCGACACTTTGGGTGCGGTGCGGTGCGATTTGAGTTTTCTTTTCGTCTGCCCTTCTAACCATACGGTTTGGGTTTGCTTTAGACGCCACGGCATCCTGTTGGAAGAAATGAAGTTCACCAACGTGATGCCGTTCAAGTAACCGTAACCTACCCTACCTTCCCTAAGCGAAACACCATCGATTGGCGACCATCTGTAATTAGTTGTGACAGTTTCGATGCCACTCGCTATCTTGTGTGCTGAGCGTAACCGTGGTGAATCTATTTTACTGTCGAGGCAGGGTTGATTATTTTACTGCAAACGACGATGAGAAGCCTTCCTTCATGGCATCATCCGCACGCGGAAGATCGAATTCAGGAAGGAAGTACGATGTTAAAACCAGACGGTGCCATCATCTGCTCAACCGTCGCCAGCAGCGGGTCCAACTAATAAGGAATGCATATATTTTTAGATTCAATCTGTGAACGCAGCGTGGTTGTGGAACAGGCCACCGGTCAGAAGGGAAAAAGCATGCTATAAATAAAGTGATTGGTCGATAATGAGCTGCAATTGCAGGTAACACATGTCGAGCGATTTTTAACCGATAGTCCTACTCGCTCGGGCCACACTTTAAGCTTTCGCCTTGGGTGGTATCATCAGCCGAGGTACAGACCAGGAATCAGGGACTTCCAACAACTCTTTGCTGCACACGTGCACGTAAATGATCGATCGAGTCGTACCCAGCGCTGTATAAAATAACACGCAAATGTCACCGATGTGGGACAATTCTAACAGCAAGGATGAAATATTTTGATAACAATCTGATTGCGGTACCGGCGACCTCACATCTTGAGGGTTAACCGAAGAAACACAACAGCTCGCGTACAATCACCTCTTTGTGTTCCGGCTGGCGAAAACAACATCAGTAAAATCGACCATCGATGATGCATATGCTGTGGCTTATCACCATGGTCATAGATTGGGAAATGCAGATTTTTTTGTCATCTGCATCGTACGCAATGATTAGTGCCGTTTCTATCAGTACCATCACCAGTTCGATCGGATCGCCTGTGCAAAAAGAACATTCAAGAAGCGACCCTGTGGTCTAGTTGTAGGAATCGTTTATTTTTTTGGTTTTATTTCCATTCTTTGATAACGATCATCTCGTGATGATGAGGTATTCTAGAAGATCACACATGAATTACTCAACATTTGTACACCACACGCCCAGGAATGATCGAGACGCTGCAAAACCGACCAGCTGAAGTGGCTTGATAAACTCGCGCAGGTCAGAGTTCGAACGTGTCCCCGGTGGGAACGATAAGGCTTCCCCCCGGACCAGCATAGCAGCAGATGATGGATGCTCGCAAAACAAACCACCACTTCCATTGAGAAATCGGGTGGCCGAACGTATGGAGTACGCATAATTATAACGTCGATAAAAGTACGTAGGACTTGCTGCTGTCCAGCGTAATCGAAAGTGATAGTAAAAAGAGGTTATTTTTACAAATTTTTACTATCTTGATGAATGAGGCAAAGTTTTTTTTCTGTTGTTGTTTAAGTAAACGTTATCAAGCTTACGCTTGTGCGCATTACTCTTCACGCATGAGTTCGGCTGCGGTGGTAGGAAAAAAAAGTTTTTACCAGATTAAACAACATCTTTCTTTGGTTTCTGCGGATGCCCTTTAGCATGCATTGGAAAGTGCAAAATAAGACACAAAAAGCACTCATCGATATTCTAGAAGAATCGATCGTCACATTTTATATTCCTCTGACTCGCTTAAAGGGGCACGATGCATGGAAAACGATTCTCCGTTTGTCATCGTACGAGCTATAAACTGTCAAACGACTGACCCATGGATCATCATGATCAAGAAGCACACAATTATTCTAGACATATTGGAACGTTGACCTTCGTAACGTAAATTCCAACTCATTCTATCCAGGTGTTAACTCTCACAAAATTAAGTCCCGCCAGATGTTTATGGCCAAGCCGAAAGTTGGCGACATCCTGGATGATACACAATGCATGATCTTCAAAATATGTGTTCAGTAAGCTGAGCGTTCGAAAGCACAACAACTTATACAATGCTTCCCCCTCAAAAGATGGGAAAAGATTGTATTTCCTCCCGCTCATCAGCCGAGCAGGAATGCAGTCAAACCAAACGCCCGCATCAGTTCATCGAACGAAGATGTGCTATGTTATGTTTCGTAGTAGCCCATTAGGATCACGTTTCGGGCACAGTACGATCGACGGCACCTGCGACAATACCAGCCGCTCATTCCAACCGAGAAAGTGAGCTCGCAGCCCAGCGCAGCACAGAGTTCATAATATCGTTTGATGGATGGATATTAGCTAGCGTCGGCAAGGCAAGCCGCACGGGAGGGCACCATGCGTCCAGGATCGAACGAGACTTCCAAAACAAGATCATGCTCTTCGCTTCAGCGTCGGAATATGAGCTCGGGGCGTCACGATACGATGGTTAATCAGGTGCGAATAGATGCAAATTTATGGAAATATACAGCCCGGATCTGAAGCCCCATCGCACCAAAAATCCGATCCGTCTCGTGCGATAGCCGATCGCTGATCGCTTATGATTACGGATTCTCCCGCTGCGTATCAGCTCATGCCGATCTTTCGCTGCCGGCGGGGTTCTGTTTGTCCTCCGGGTTGGGAATGGGTAGGAAGCCTTCCGTGATTTATGGTACATGGTGCGATTAGGAATGGGATTCCACGAACGATAATTATTGCCCGCCGATGGCTACCAGTGTGTGGCCCAATCAGTTGACATTTACGATGCGATAAAGATGTTCGGTCGCGATCTGATGCAAATGAGGTCACGTGCATTTTGAGCAAACGGCAACGCACGCTATACGGTTGCGAGGGCCGGCCAGCCGGCCGGAGGTATTGGGATGCGCGTAGAATGTCACGCGTACCTTGGCCACGGGCCAATTGCTCGAGCGCGATCTCGATTTGAAGCTCATCGATCATGACTGGCTGGGCGTTTTGTCGGGCGAGAAATATAATCCGGCGCGTTGCTTCAAGTTCAATCCCGACCAATAATTCGCTTGAGCTGGGCACGTGCGTGTAGGCGTTTCACGTTGTTGGGTTTGTGCATATGATGTGCAAGTGTGCGAATATTTGCGTTCCACGTTGCTGGCCCATCCCGCTTTCCATCCATGATCGTTTTCTGCTTCGTATTTCAACGCCACATGAAAGTGTTGTGACATCTTCAAGTGGTCGCTGGCGAGGCGGCCACCGTCATCAAGACGGTTGGGTCCTGCCGGTTAGTGCTCGATAAATTTATTCATAATGCAATCTGCTACGCCCTACGATCGACATTCGATCGTTCACCGAAACCGTCTCGGGCATCTGTAATTTCAAGTGACGGCAGGAGCTGTTCGACCATTAGGACGATAGGCCATGTAGGACACTCGTTTGTTGGCTTAGACGGCGGAAGACTTTATCCTCCGGCTACGACACATAACTTTCGTCTTGTGTACCGGCAACCACGACAAGCGCTTCGTATCTGCCTGTTTGGCCACGATGTCTGCGTCGATTTTTTGGGAGAACTATGGGACGATGACAGCAGCAGCTTCCGATGGCGGCGCTTCGCCCGAGGACGGCGGATGACGACGGTAGACGTGAAATAATGATACCCGAGCCGATGCGATGGCAAGCGCATCGTAACATGGGAGAAAAATGTGATCCCGTGTCAGCACACCGATCGCATCGATCGCCACCGCCACGCCGCGGCCACGTCCAATATCATAAAATATTAATTAATGATATTTTACAAACTGCAAACTGGTCGATCGACGACAGGTTTCGAATAGTAACGTCGCTTCGGCGGCTCTTCTTTCCCCTCCAGACGTTTGGTTTGAATTTGGAAAAATATTTCGTATAAAGTTATGACAAGAGGTGCCTCGTGTACTCTTGTTCGGGGTTTCGATAGCGCTGGGCGAGGGGAACTCGAATGCCATATCGAGTGTCATTCGAATCGAGAGTTTATTGTCGCGTATGTTCGTTTTCCAATTTGTTTTCCAATTTTTTATTATAATTTAAAACTGTCGACCGTTCGTTTACATTTTGGTTGGGATGTTTTAGTATACGGCATACGACATTAATTGGTTCACAGCATCCGATCGCGAAAAGATTTCCCAATTCTCCAAAACCGAAGAACATGCACACATCAGCAACCTGTCTAAAAAAATTTCGTACACTAATCTATGGTGTTGAGTCTAGACTGGGATTTCTAGGTCACTGGGTGTGATACAGCTGCACAAATAGACGGCAGGCAATGTAGACGTACAGTAAACGGCCAGACGCAGCACGAACGATTCTTCGAAGTGTCTCACCTGTCGTCTGTTCGGATTTCGTAGTAAAGCCAAATCATCTAATCAAACAGTGTGGGGTGTTGTGCACGAGCACAGCTCTTGGTTTCATTGGCTGCGTAACATTGTGACATAATTACTTGCTAGAATAATGGTCCCCAGGCCGAAACAAGATGGCTGGAACCTTAGGCCGTATTTTTTTCTTGCTGCAGTCAAAAGATCACAACGGTCGAATGTGCGTACAAGTAGCGTTAAATGTTTGGCCCATAGGTCAAGCGTTTACGAATAGCCCGTCGAGACACGGATGGTTACCCGGCCTTTTTTGTCCGAACTGGTTCGAGCAAGTTTCGTGAAGATTCTCGAATACTGCACCGGGAACTCCGCAACTACACATGGTGAACTAATCTTATCAGTAATATACCGCACGTTGAGCGTAGGTAAAAAATGAACAACTTTTCTGTATGTTGCGATGCTTTTTTTTGTTGGTGAATTAATATATATATATATGCCAATCGGGACACTGGGGGGTGCCAAGTGTTGCTGGCTATAATGCACCACCTCGAACAGCACACTTTCTAACAGCGGACGCCGAGAAATGCTGATTGAAATTCATCGGCGGTGTTGGCCAAAGACCAAAGAGAAAAAAGGCTGCGTTTCTTACAAGCCAACTTCATGTTTTACAAGATGACAATGTTGAACAATCACTTGTTACGCCACATTTTATATGCGATCCAGCCAGGGTAGGGATAGGACTGAACAGGTGAAGTAGCTCCCGAATCCAGCCAGCCTGGTGGGAATCCGAACCAATTCTGGGCAAACCCAGGCAGTGCGGGGTGCGTAATTTATTATCAACAAATGGCAACAATAACTGGCAATGCGACAAAACATATTCCTGCGCATCGAGAGTGGGAATGGGGGCCGGCAAGAGCGCACAGTCAGTCCATCGCCGCAGAAGGACATCAGACATCATAACCTGTCCAGTGAAACATCCATCAGGCGGGCTATCGATTCCAGGCGCAGTCCAAAACTGCATTCTTCGCAACCGAGCAGGCAGGCGCATGTATCAAAAACTCGTCAAATGATAAATGGTTTTATTATGCGAAAAATTCCCTGCACCAGGTCTGCCCTGCCCCCGATGGAACCCGATGCCAAATTTTGGGGCTACCTTTTGAGACGCCCTGGGCATTG
Organism: Anopheles merus; assembly: GCF_017562075.2. Taxonomy (NCBI): domain Eukaryota; kingdom Metazoa; phylum Arthropoda; class Insecta; order Diptera; family Culicidae; genus Anopheles; species Anopheles merus. The sequence goes on along the minus strand of NC_054084.1, from coordinate 45,659,109 downwards.
CAATCGGTGATCCTCGTTTTGTGAGATTTCATATTTGTTCCTATCACATACTTATCGCATCATTCCAGATGAACTGCGCCAGTGAGAGGAAAGCCGACGGTGGCCGAAGGGGTCAGATACCGCATAAAAGCGCGTGCACAAAGTTCTCGAGATGCAACACCGGATCAGACAGATTCGGGCTCCCGGGTGAGCCGTCCGGCAAAGCAGCTTCCATCCGTCAGTGTCCAGTTGCAGTGCGCATTTACGGGGGTACGGGGGTTAACAAAAAAACGGCCGAAGCGCCGTCCCGAAGACGGACGCGAAATTATGTTTCATAAATTATATTATTGTCATATTTCCACTGCTGTGCACTGTGTTCGTCACTAATCAACCGCAAGCCATCGTTCGTGCGGCTGGAAGAGCTTCGAACTGGAGTCAGTTTGTGCATATGAGTGTGAGTGAGTATGGGTACGTTTTTACTGGTGTCCTTCAGGTAGGGAAAGGAGGAAATATCGTTTGCAATAAGGTGGATGGAAAGTTGCTTTGTCCTGTTGGCAGACTCTGCACACTTGCCGGAAGAAACATACTGCCAGACAAGGTGCTTCGTGCACTTGGTTGATTATTGTCAGAGTAAATTCCTGCTCGCTGGAAACTGATCAATTTTAGAAGCTGAATGACGAGTGGTGGCCGAAATTTAAAATTCCTGAGCAAGCGCACTGACTCGGCGACAGAGTTTTTTGTTTATCTGTTTGTGATATACTGCATTCAGTAGATCTTTGCAGATGAAATAAATCTGATGTTAACATGACATTTGTTCTACAGTTTAAAAAATAACATAGTTAATAAACAAAACATAGTTCATAAAAACTCTAATAAACAAACTTGCAAACTCTTGCTAAGTTAAGGAGAGCAAACATAGCATTTATAATATAAAAAATCAACTAATGTACAGGATAAATAGTCTTTTGTATGGATTAAAACAACCAACCCATATCTTGGCCATCTAAACAACCAACATCTATTTCGATGACCTATTTGAAGAACGCGTGTCTCGAGAAAAATAAAACATTCAAATTCTCGCAATGTTATTGCGCCTCAAGTGAATACAGATGTAGACACGCCAGACTTATCTTGAATCATCACATTAGCACAAGTGCTACGTCACGGATACGCAACTGGGTAAATGTTCACAGACGACGAAATGTACAGCGCACGGTTGTGGCACACGGTTGCCACTTCCGACAGCTAAGCAAGCGAAACATACGGTCAAACCGGATGATCACGGTGCTTCTTCTGTGTATACAAGACGATACCAGCAGAGCTGTAAATTTAATTGTACGGCAACCAGACGGACAGCAATGGCATTTCAATTGTCCGATGTCTAGCAGAGTATCGAGCATTCCGTTTCTACAACGTTCTTGTTCCGATGGATCATATCTGTGACGATTTGTGTACAATTGGACGGTGTCACATGGACGCGAAAACGTAGCAAACTTTACGCTAATAACGATTTACCGTCGATGGATGAGAAGTTGTCAAAAAAAAGGTAAGTTCGAGCAATGTGTAGACAAGGGTAACACCCTGTGGTAATGAAAATCTAACGTTAGGTTATGATATTAACGCCTCGATGTGCTGTCGATTGTGATACGCTCACTACGGGAACGCCGTCGCAATAGCAGGCACCAGTTTTGCATTGGTAACACTTTCACAGCTGGATCGCACGGATTTCGATCGATTAGTTTGATGTTCTTTTTAAAACTTCCTCAGGTGGAACAGCCACGGCAGCACGACATGGTGCTAATGATGTGACGTTGCGCTGTTTACACTCTGAAAATAGCAAAGTGCTGGTGTTATTTGCAACGCATACCATGGAATGAAAGAAGTGTAAGAAAATTGCTGGCTAGGGGCATCAGATGAGGTAAACGTCACAAAGTGTTAATCAAAAGTGGCTGATACAGCTTTAGAAAGGCGTGTGCTTCGTAGGCTTTTGGCAATTATTTCCGTTTGTCTTTTGGTAAATGTAAGATTGTATGGTAAAACAAAACAATATTTTCAGACATTAAATGGGTAAAAAAATAGTTAAATTGAAATAGGGTAAACGCACCTATAGTGGTGCTAGTACCAATAGTGGTGGTATTGCACTAAAATGCGTCTGATATGATAAATTAACAGTAGTTAAGTTATCTACGATAGTGTGAAATGTTCTCTAGCCTTTTACAAAAGATTTAAAAATGAAATGGGACCATTCCGTTTCTTAGTAACCGAAAAATCCATTGTTTTGTGAAAGGTATCAACATTTGTCCAAAATCGTTAGGATTTTATAACGATACTCATAATTTTGTTAACGTTCTAAATGACCACATAACAACGCAATTATAAGTTCTTTAACATAATTGTTATCAAATGATATTGTTTTATTCTAATTCATTGGCTTTTGACCATATTTACGTATTTTTAAAGTTTTTTTTTACGATAGTGCCATTATAGGTACACCAAACAGGCATGTTCCTATAGTGGTCCTAGTTCTAAAATCAATAAAAACAGGTAATGGGGCCCTTTCCGTTGTAAGTTCGTAGGCTGAAATTTTAGCCTGACAGCTGTTTGTATTGTATAGCAGTTTTCGAGCAGCTATTTAAGTGAGTATAATATACAGGTGGGCTTATCCCAAGGACTTTAAATATAGAGGGCTGATTTTTATCGCTTCTGCTTCTAAATGAAGATTTTAAGCGTGTTTTGAGTATTCGTCAAGCATTAAGGAAGCTTGTTTGAACAAAAGCTTTCACCCATCTTGTCAAAAAGTGATATTCAAATTTGCTTATAAAAAACATACTATGAGACCACCTGGACTACATACACTTTGATTCTAGATTGCACCACGTGATCTCTTTAATGCACATTGGGGTAAATGGAAACAACACCGTATTTTCGAGCAGGCACTCGAATCTAATTCTAGCTTTGAGGCTAGAATAATCTAGACTGAAACATACAGGCTAGTTTTTTGTGTGGTTTTGTATGGAGTGTTTACATGATTTCAGCCTCCAACTGTCAAACTCCATACAATAAAACTGACTAGAATCGTGAAGGGCCCCAATTTTAGATTTTTTTCGACGACATTTTTGACATGTCGTACTGTTTTAATTAAAATAAGCAACAAAAATGAGTTTTCTGTAAGTAATTTACCAAACGAAGATCAAAATTCGCTTACTTGGCTGAGTGAAAAATCGACTTCAAATCAAGCAAACTCTTCTGGGTATGGGTTCACGACAGGTGCAGTACTTTAGTCAATAGTTTCATCGATCAAATATATACATTTTTTTACGATCAAATTACGCAAGAAACCAATATTATGGCAGTAATCCTTGCTATTCATACGAAATCAGCTTCGAAACTAAGTTTCATTGATATTATACAACGTTTTTGATGCATCTTTGTTTACCACCACTATAGGAACACAATAAAACGACTATAGGAACCATACCTCCATTATAGGTACAACGAAGCAGTCACAAAAATATGTATTTTTTCGTAAATTTGATGTATTTCATGGTACAAATGGTTGTGATTACGAAGATAAAATATATTCCAACTGTTATGTGTTAAAATATTTAGAAATTGTCCTTCCTGACATCCATTTTAAATCCATTAAAATACATCTGTACCACCACAAATTGCACCACTATTGGTACATTTACCCTAACAGGTTTTAGTTTAGGTTTGTTTAATCTTAAGTATTCATTTTGAAAGAATCAAGTGCATGAGCACGTTGCTTAATTAAAGTAAAGTCATCTTAACAAATCGGGCTTTCGTTTGATCTTATAGTGGTCTCCAACATTGTGGTCCACGGACCGCTGGTAGTCTGTGGCGTTAACAGACATGGCAAAAAAAATTGAAAAAGAAAAGCTTATTACTACACTATCGATATCGCGTTACTTTTGATCGACATTTTTTTTCCACAATCAAGATTAAGTTTTCAATATTCAAGTCTAGAATATTAAAACGTATAAGATTTAAACGTGTTTTTGATCAAAAACGTGAACCAAGTTTAAAAAATGTATGCCCTCAATGGATGTATGCCGCGGCAAATGTATTTTCAAAGTCAAGTGGTCCGCGATCCTAAAAAGGTTGGAATGCACTGCAACAGATGATGCAGGTGATAAAGTATTTGTACTTGGAAGCATTAAAAAAGGTAATAAAAACGATTTTTATATCTTAAAAATTCAGAGCGCGATAGCAAAACACATTCAAAACGAAACCACCAACGAATTAGTATACTTGCGCGATAATCTCATTGAACGTGAAACGGCTTTTAAATTTGAATTGCATTAAAGTTTCAATTAAAAATCAGTAGATATTCTCGAATTTAAAATGTTTTACTGATTGGAAAGAAAACGAGTAAAAATATGAAAAATATAACAGGATTAAAAATGACACAAATAAAACTACACAATAATAAGGATACAATACCTTCACACTTAAAAATATTATGAAACTCACGAATAAATGCAAAATGGTGGTTTGGAGTTCAGTAAAATAGAGTTATTTATGCATTTGTGTGTATTTCTTGTTAAGTGTATTTTGTGTAGTTTTATTTTTAATTTTTTGGCAGCAAAAACAAGTAAAGTTTTATTTTTTTTCTTCTTCTTCTTCTCTTTGTCTCAACAACCGTTGTCGGTCAAGGCCTGCTTGTACCCCACTTGAGGGCTTGGCTTTCAGTGACTTATTGATTACCCCCCCCATAGCAGGATAGTCATTCCTACGAATGGCGGCACGGTTCATTTGGGGCTCGAACCCATGACGGGCATGTTGTTAAGTCGTACGAGTGGACGACTGTACTACGAGATTTTTTTACAATTTAAAATATATCAATCTGATGTTTTAATAGTTTGAAACAAGGCCTGCGCCTGTGCCACTAGTTGGCTTGGTTTTCAGTTACTTATTGATTACCCCCATAGCAGGATAGTCAGTCCTACGTATTGAGGGAACGGTTTATTCGTGAACCCATTACGAGCATGCTGTTAAGTCGTATGAGTTGACGACTGTGCCACGAGACTGGCCTGAAAATTAGAATCAAAAATTGTTATTATACTCATTACATGCGAAGAACTTTCTTCCATGATCGTTGATGGGAATGATTGCCCTAGTAGAAGTTTATATAATCGGTTATTTAATATAAAAGTTGATATAGCTACATTGTAATCGGTGAATTCAGCACAATTTTAGTGTTAAACTGCAAATAGCCCAGAATTATTGAAACGCTGGCCCTATAATAACACAAAACGCGCTCGGTACACGGTGCACCGAGTGAGTTCTACTGCACCGAATTTCGTGCCGCCCGAAGTTCGTATGCTCGAACTGGAAACCGAGGTAGGCACGAAGTTTTATCTTCCAAATATATTGCTACGACACAAACTGAACCAGCCGCTGAAGAGAAGGTATCTAATGACCCCAAACTCTACCCCAGGCTGGATTCTATTCGCCCAGGTGTGTGACACGATTGTTTCGCTGCGCCGCGCAACTTTATGATACCTCGATGACACAGACAAAAAAGGCGTCAAAATGCGAAACGAGGAACAGGCGAGACTAGGGCGTGTGTAAATACGTCCAGGTGTCGGTCACTAAATTTGCCATCGGGTGACTGGCGCACAGGGAGAGACCATATCAGCTGCGCCCTGGCTGTCGTGCAGGGTGCTCCAAGAGCTTCCCTTAAAGCGCACCGCGAACGTGGCATGTTGTGTGTCGCTTGGGCACAGATTCACACAGCACACGGGAACGGGCAGCTGGATCAGCAATGGAGGTCTATTTTCGGTGCGTCGAGTGCGTTTCGCGTCTGCGACGTTTCCTAGTGAAAGCGATCCGAAAGGACGACACACAGAAGTTTGCACACATTCCACCGCATGTCACTGTCGGTGTTTTTTCTTCTTTCGTCATTGGGGTGGGGGATGTGAATGGCGGCCCGTTTTACTGGTCGAGAGGCTGCTGCCTAGCATGCCACCCCGTACTGTCACTGTGCGAGTGGCTGGCGACTAATGCCAAACATTACTTAACAACTGTCGCGACAGTTGGCGATAGTTGGCGATAGGCGACGCGTGAGAATATATTTTCGGAACTGCGCGGCGGATTCGGATGTTCAAATGGCTTGCAGACAGGCTCGCGACCATCCACCGCCAAACTGTGATAAAATAGTTCGAATAGCATTGTACTTAATGGTGAAGCTATCACCATACAGCTCGCCTGCTCTACCGTCTCAGATGGGCGAATCGTTACATTCGACGTGCCGTACAGGTCGATGAGAATAGTTCAAATGCAGTCCGTACCGTCCAAAGTCCGCCTGTTCAAGCTGGCAAGCATGCTGCTATGCCTGCAGTTGCGCGAAGAAATTAGAATATCACGCACCATTCACGAGCGAGCGATCAGTCAGCCGGGGCCCAGCTGCCCTGTCTGCATCCGACACGGGCACGGGCGTAAGGTGCAAGTGCATTCACGCAACTCGGTACGAGCGCGGCAGATCCGTTGCCGTTGCTTTCACTGGCGCCGTTCTATTTGCAGTCAATGAATAAACAAATGGCCGTTCTTTGGCATGGTATCTCACTTCGAGTGATGTTGCCCCAGGCCACAGGATATATTTGGGGCTGTGCTTGTGGGAAGATCCGATCGTCGTGCAAAAGGAGCCAGCCATGTTTGTTGTGATCCAGTGGCTGGGGTGCTTTCGTTTGCAATAATGTTTTTGCGTTACAGTTTCAAACCAACAAACCAAACACTAAAAATAGCGCAATAGATTGAACACTAGGTAGCAATCGAAAGTGCTATTGCTGCAGCTAGCTAGAAATCGATTAGCTGGTCTGCATTTCTCATGGTTGCCTTCTGTCGCTGGGTGAGAAATGGTTTATAGCTTTTTTCATTGTCGTTTGCCGGTGTGTTGGAGTGTATGAATGATACTGGCTAGCGCCCTTATCGTAGTTCAGTGCTAAAATAAATTATCTAGATTTCACATTGAACCTTACACCCTTCTTATGCGATAATGAGAAGCAGGAGGCGATGTTTTGTGTAGTGAACTTAAAGGTTATGCAAAGTAAATCGCAAATCTGTGATTTCAATTAAATTGATTAAACAAAACAGTTTAAGAAGTCGTGTGAAATCTTTGAAACTGGTAATTTATTATACTTATTTGATAGTTGATGTCTAAAATCTATAAATAAAATCAATGGTGTAGCTTTTGTGACTTGAAACGTACTTGAACGTGACTTGAAATAATTTAACTGGATTGAGCAAATGAACAATACATATAATACGTAGTACATGAACAAAATAAACCAATTAAAGGATGATAAGGAAATGCACTATTTTTTCTTCAATTGAGATGGATCACAAATTGCCTGTTACTAACCAACAAAAACAATTGACTAAATAGCATGGGCTGCCACGCTCTTCTCCCACTCATGAACTTGTCAGAGGGGAATGAAATCCTACATGCACCCTACATGGGGGAAAAGCTACAAAAAGGTTGAAAACCACTGGCTTAGTCGATCACTTCTCTTCGATTCGATTTCGATTTGCAAAACAATTCAAGTGAGTTCATAACAATCAACGAAAATACATGATATCCTACAAACAGGTTGTTAAAATAGAGGAATAAAATATAATCTGTTTTTTTTAACATTGTAAATGCTACTAACATATGTGTAGTTTAGATAAGGGTTTTTTTTACTTATCCAACATGTTTTTTATGTATGAAATTAATAACTTTACCCAATATTTTAAAAAATCAACGTATGTACATTCTTTATGACTTATATATGTGATATGTCCTTCTTACTTAATTAATTTGGGTTTTAATTAAGTCAAGTAAAGCTTAAGGTTTCTGAAATGCGCTCACATTTTGAGAATCTGTTTGTAAGTGGCGTATAATATTCTTACTTTAATTCATTGCCAAAGTGTTTATTATAAAGAGAATCATCTTTGGTGGCTCTACTTTCTACATAATTCATTGGCATTCAAAATCATTCTCGTTTTATGTTAATGCACTGTTTTTATTAGTTAGGCACTATTTTAATGTGTGACTTAAATATCAGTCGGCCACATTGATACAACGTTAAACCTATTTCGACATCCCAGCGAACGAAACCCGTTACGACAGTTTACGATAGATTTCTATCAGATGGCGATCGTGATGGTTTGCGACAAAAAGAAGGATTAGAAAATGGTTTGTTGATATCACAACACTCGAAACCCTCCCAATGTATCTGTGTGAAATGGGATTATTTCCCTAATGAGTAGCGATTAGCACACAGCTGACCGCCTCTAGGCGCCACATGTCCTTCGAAGAGTGGAACACACGTTCAACACAAAGTTACCATAATCGTTAAATAATGGAAAAAAAACAAAGTCCAAACATAATCGTCCGAGCGAAACCTGTCGTTCTGAATTGTCACTGTGAGGTGCGCATCATTTGGTGACTGTTTTGCGATCTGTTTCCCGTGGCTTTATGGGCCTTTAGTCTAGATGGCTCAAGCACCTGAATGCGAATTTCGCTCATTTGCCCAAAGCCGAAGGACTGACGCGTTAAAGTCGTCAAGAGATGGCAAACTTTCCGCAGCGAAATATGTATCGTTTCTATATAAATAACCATAAATATAAAAATTCATAACGAGATCTGCGCATCGTAAAAAGCGAATCACAAGCGCACATAAAAACCGACCGCGAAAATACCACTTAGTTTGAACTCCTATCGTTGGTGTCTTTTTTGTTGTTGTTGTTGTTGTTGAAGTTTGATGTTGTGATGCATGCATGTGGCTCTCTTCCAATACGTTTGATGCTGCTTGAGTTTCCGCTGGATTGCCACACACTTTCCGCTGCTCACCCATCCGGCAGAGGAGCTGCGTGGAACGGAAACAAAAGAACCTTTGTTTTGTGCGATGAAATAGATTGATGGCGCATCAGGAGCACTCTTTGAATGTTCAGTGATAAAGGAGAGGAGAGGAAAGGATAAAGGAAGCGAGCAGCAAGGCGACAGTCGCTGAACTAGAAGCATAAAACATAACAAACAACCCGCCATGTTCCTCGCATATCATCCTGTTACGATCGGTGGCAAAGCAACAACATTCGTTACAAATGTTTTGGAGCCACCACCACAGCTTCCAGCTTTCGCTGCCGCTGCTGCTGTCCAAGCTTTCAGCGCATGTTGGAAGGAGCTGGAAGCAGTAAAGAAGGGCACTTACTTTTTTACGAATGCTGCTATGGGTGGTGCAACGATGCCAGCCGGAGAGGAAGTGATTTCGCTGTTATTGATTTCAATTTGATTGAAAGTTGCCACGGGCAGCGGGCAAGAAACTCAACCCCCAAAACCGGACGTCTGGGAAACTTGAGACTTCGACATAGCTGTGCTTCTTACACACTCTAACCGAACCCTTACTGCATTTCGTCAGCTTCTTTTGCATCGCTCGAAAGAGAAACCGAACAGAAGGAGAAAATGCATCCTACGGTACTCCGCTCTCGCTCAGTGACAGCAGTGACAGCATACGCGAAGTGTCCTTTTGCTCAGGGAAGGATCCATCTCGTCCCTTGAAAGCACATCTCGTCTGCCACTGCACGCAATCTGCACGGTGAACCATTATTCATCAAACGGTCAGAAACTTGTAACGACAAGGAAAACGGCGACACAGACAGGTCGGTCGGTCATTTCCTTCGTATGGCCACTCTTTGGGTGTCTTTGAAGCAAAGTGAACGCCTTACCGCACTTTGGTGCCTTGGTTTAACGTTGTACATATGTTGTTTCATTGATTGCAGCGTAAGGTAGGTAAAAGAATATTTGCGACTAGAAGGAAGGAAACAATTTAATAGGATAATAAAAATCGAAAACTATGGACATGTTGACAAGTTGACTAGAAATTGGCAAAACACAGAGACATTATTAGCATTAAATAAGTGAAATCTCAGGGATTATTTTTAATGAAGCTAATACTCATTGAATGGTTGTCATAACAAACCTACATAAATACTGATCAACTTTTAATATTTAGGAACATGTTTAATGTCAATTGAACTTTACTCTACGTTGTCTAAATGAGTCTGCTGTACTTATACAGGAGTTATCATTTCTGATGCTCATAACTCGCAGAAACCATTATACTTTAAATATTGTAATAAATGTATGCGTGATGTATTTGAATGTGTGCATAACAACAGTTTAAAATGAGGCTCTAAAAAGGGGAATGTTATTCAAACAAAGTATGTTACTTTCCGAAACTAAGCCTTTTTCTCAACTGCCTCTAGGGAGTTTCAGTAAAAAGGATGAAACCGTACACTGATTATGGTCACAGGAGAAGCGAACCAAGCCGGCTCAATAACGCAAGCGAAAACACATAAAATAAATGTATAAAATTAATGGTTTCATTCTTTGGATGGCCTGGGTTCCGAATAGGCTGCAAAGAGTTGTTCTGTCAGAGTGGTAGCGTCCCCGGTAGTTTTATATGTTCATCGCAAAGTGGACCTTGGAATGTGCGAATTTATTATCGCACCTTTTTGCAATTTCTACAAGATTGAAAGAGATTTGATGTAAAGTGTTTCACTTGCTTCGCGGCAAAAAGTAGCAAAGATACAAGGAAGCTGATGTACACAGTGTGAAGATGGATATTATTTTAGGGAATCATTCTGGAACTAGCATCCTTCGTGTGCAAAAAATCTTTTTTGATGATCGATTGTTCAACGTTTTCTATTCAAGAATAAAACATTTTACCGCCGAGTGCATTCCAACTATTCACACAATAAATATTAAATTTATTTGATTCAATCTGATTCCACTTGGAATGTACAGAACATTCTTAAAGACCTTAAGTAATGCAATAATGGTCTCTCCTGTGCTAACGATCTGTTGCTTAGTATGACTAAAATATTAAATGATTGCTATAGTGTTGTCGATCTGTCCTTTAGTTTAACTAAATGTTCTAAAATTTTGCTTTATTTATGTATTGTATGTAGGCTACGGAAGCCAGATGCACTAAATGAAGTAAATAAATAAAAGTAATTTGTATTTAACAGTATATTTTATTCATTTCTTATACGTGATTATGCTATTTCTTATTTTTGCATGCTAAATGTTGTACATCTAAGATAATACAAAAAATTTCTAAGACGTATTTTTGAAATTTGGTGTATCGTAACCAAACAATTATGATTTGATACTACTGATTAGTTTCTATGATACCAAAGTTATTGATTGTTGTTCTTTCAAGAAATTATAGAAACCTATTTTTACTACCTATTACCTATAACCTATCTAATACCTATAACCTAAACCTATAACATAAAATAATAATGCCAGCACTCAATATCCTGGTATGTTGACACCAACAAGTCACAGAGTCCAAATTCATCAGTGACTTAGGTAGGCCTTAAGGAGAGAGAAAGATTAAGGTAGTCACGTCAAGAACGTTAGTAAAAGAAGATAACATTTTTATTTTATTTCTTGAGATTAGAACCCGAACTACAGATGACTCTGATCTAGTATCAGATCGTAGATCGCTCTTTGACAAATACGATTTCACACATGTTACAATTACCGCGCGTGTAACACATCAACGCGTGATAACAATAATTGGTAGAACTTAAATTTAAGTTTAAGACAGATTGTCTTGTAGAAGTAGTTGTGAAAAAAATTATGACTCCAGAATTCCATACTTCCAGATTATGTTTGAAAAAATACTGAGCAGCTCGGCCGAGGTCACATATTCATAATGCCTCGAATAATGGACGGTAAGTTTTGGTTTCATATTTTGACGAAAAACACTCTTGCTGCTCACTGTCGAACTGATTCCACATAGCGTATGCATAGATGGTTTCAAATAAAAAAAAGTGTGATGGAAATATAGAACATATAGTGCATTTTTATTATCGTTATAAAATAAGTCAGGAATTGAAAGCATATTTCAGAAAACTCGTGTTGAATTAAATCGATCTGGCTCATTAGGCAATAAGTTTGCCAACCCCTGCATCAAACGATTACTTATTTAACAAGAACTAAGATTCAAATTCTAAATGTAAAAGTGCTTCTGGATGAGCGAATTGCATTCATGCTTCCAATACTCAAATAATTGAATTTAATAACAATATGCTTTAATAACAATTGACCCATCGTCGGGATTCATATCACTTCTGGCAGCATTGCAAATTAAATTAAATAACTATAATCGATGGTACAGAAGAAGTCATCAACAATTCAGCTAAGCTCATTACCTTCACTACCGAAGCCTCTGTAACCGCTGTAAATGGTGGCAAACACTTTGAAAATATTTACCCAAAGCCGCCCATCTGTACAAAAAAAAAACAAGAATCACTTAAAGCGCAATTTATTGGTCCATCCTGGCTTGAAACGGTAAGTGAGCCGAATGAAATAGCAATCCCTAAAAAAATATCTGGCAGTGGCTTCTTCGTTGGCTGTTGTACTGCCCCCCTGTATCCCACGGTTACACCACACCAACAACGGTGCTTTAGCCATCAGTTGTTGCCTTTTGATTGCAGTAAATCCCATCGTGCGGGCCGAGTGACATGAGAACTTTTAGCAGGTGTAGACTTTTTCCACTCGGACCCGGTCAAGGCTCGGACAAGAAAATAAGGATCACGCTAGGAAATCTAAACCGCAGCACTATTCCCCTTATGAAAACACCATCCCTCGCCACGGTTAAATCAGATTTCCAAGGCCGCAACAAACGCACAGCGTACCCCGTGCCCGTGTGTCGAAGGAAGTGAAGCAAAGGGAAAAGACAAAATCCTGCTCCTTAAGCACGATCCAGCTAGGGCGGGGAGACGAGAATGAGGCTTTTTACCTTACTTACTTCTTCCCAGATGAAACTCGAACACACATAAAACCGTGCAACAATACAGAATAGAGGAGAATAATAAGAAAAATTGAGTCACCTGAAGGCGCATCGAACTCAACAAAGTGTGAGAAGGATCCAACCCAACGGATCATCATTAACGTACGATCAGTTACGGAGGGATCGTTTTTTTTATATTTAACTTCTATTTGTAGCGTATTGCCAGAGGGCTATTCCTTTACTGGACGTAGGGCATTGTTTCTTTTTTTATACAACTGTTGTATAAAATTGACTTACTTAATTGTATAAATTAATAGTTACTAGTTTCAAATTTGCTAAAAACGTAGGAAATAGATGTAAGCAAGTAGAAACTAATCATTCAATATGATCAATATTAATGAAGTTTACCTTTCTGGTTTCGAAAATATCACTGTATCTTGTTATTATGTTCATTGATTTTTTCCCGCGCAATAAGTACAAATTCAAACTTAACCTAAGAATCTTTACAATTAATAAATAGTAAAGATAAAAGATGAAAGCTTAAGAAACCAACATTATCAGGAGAAAAACCTTTACTGCTGCTACTACTACGATCATAACTACTATTATTCATAGATTATTAAATGTTCTAAAACCCTTAAAATGTTTCATAATGTATCATATATTTTTTTATAGATAGCTTTATGTGAAGAAATTCTAGATTGAGTCACATTACACTTAAAACTTTGATTAAAATAATTTTCATGTTGTTTCGGTTTAGACGCAGGATTAAAGGGTTTTGGCTTTTGGTTGACGTTGTTTGTTATTCTTCACCTTATTCTAGCCTTCCCTTCAATCGTTGTGATGATGGGCATTGTTTTTTTTTTCGTTTTAATTTTTTTAATCCTCCGTACGCTACGTTTGGGTTGTGGTTTGTGCTGCATCGCTGCCGTTTACGAAGCTCTCCCCAAAGATGCGACCGAACGATCCGTTGTCGCTGGACCAGTTCGCTCGATCAGTCCTAGAAATCAGGCACAGAAGGGGATACGTATGCGGCGAGCAGTGAAGTGGAGACGAATGTTGTTTTAATTGGGCGTAGGAAGAGAAACAGGACTCTCAGGGAAGAGAAAAAAAGCACCGAATGCTGTGGAAGTATGTGATTGAGGAAAAATAAGCAGTTAAAGGATCATTTGGTGAGGGATGTGATATTTTCGAGACCAGAAAGGTAGGTTTCAGTCGATGTTTGATTTCATGGCATAGAAAGAGAAAGGAGAGATAAAAACAGAAAGAGCATGTAACAAAAAAAGTCCAGTGGCATAAACAGCAAGAAGAAGGTGATATGAACGTAAGAAAAACAACCACACCTTGTGAGAAACCAAAAAAAAACGTTACCGTGTTGGAGGATCGTTTTCTCGATGTATTTGTTGTGCAATCGATCGCAGGCCTGCATCAGTGAGGATATTCGGTACCGCTCCTATTTTTGGTGGTGGTGGTGATGTTGCAGTCTAGACGGTTCCCTTTGTGTGGCGTATAATTTTATGATTTGTGTAATCTTCCACGTACCATTTCTCGATTTGTCGGTTTGCTTTTCATCGGTCTTGCGTACATTCTATTGGATCACATCTTTGGCTGCAAGCAAGTTTTAAGCCACCTGTGCTACCAGGTAAATCGTACAGGACTGACCCCGGGATCGGAATCGGCTGGGAACGAGTTTCGGTGGGAATAGAATGCATCCACAGCTGTGAAGTAAGCAATTAACCTTTCCGGCGCATTTGCTACTCTATGCGGGGCAAGAAACAAACGAAATGCATCAGTTCAGGTGTGATTTGGGAGGGTCGGAAGGCACGGCCAGGATGTCAAGGGAAAAGTTATTGCACCAAGTAACGGATGAATATTACTCATTTTATTTTATGTCCAAGCACAATATGAATATATTTTTCAACACAGATGCTCTTTAATTTCAAATATGTTCCTTAACCGACAACAAATACACAATAAATAATTAATAAAGCCCTTTGGTAAGTTTTTAGTGTATTTTCCTATTTTTAGTGTATTTTCCTACTTGTGCTGGTGGATTTGATCATGTTCTCCACATGTCGACCAATTTCAACGATGTCTACAGCACGGTTTGATATCGGCGATTCGTTGACAAGCTATAAAGTTGGCAGTTATCTTTCCTAGAGCCAGTACCTGTTTCTCATCTTTAAATATCAATTATTTCGAAAGTATGGTTTTCGTGGTACCTAGCAAACAATACTATTAAAAAATAGACACATCTTACAAGTTTTTGTTTGATTCTGCACATACATTACACCTTCTTCTTCTTTGGCTCAACAATCGTTGTCGCTCAAGGCCTGCCTCTGTACCACTTGTGTAGTTGGCTTTCAGTGACTTTTGGATTACCCCCTTCCCCCCACCAACATAAGCAGGATAGTCAAGTCCTACGTATGGCGGCACGGTCTATTTTGGGCTTGAACTCACGACGGGCATGTTGTTAAGTCGTACGAGTTGACGACTGTACCATGAGACCGGATTCCTTTCGGCACATACATTACGAATATTGTATTATTTTTCATAGATGTATACAGCTACTTAAGTTAAGCTAACAGGCTAGCTTTTTGCGACTTGTATGGACATCCTCATAGGAACAATGTTTGAGTTTATTTGATTAAAAAGGTTTCAACCCAGGATGGACAAGTAAATTTAGATTCAGATTTATTTTGGTACAGTTGTCAAGTTGCACATGTTAAAAAATTCCCGTCTAGGGTTTCTATATATAGCGAGCTTTATATACACAGGATTGATTCTTCTGTGTTAGAGTTTAATAATAATCGACAAATTACTTTCGAAAAATAAAGAATAAAAATAATTATAAACTTATACTGTTAAAATGATAAAAAAAAACATTAATAAAATTTGAGCTGTAAAAATCCAATGCTATTTATTTATTTTTTTCTGATTATAACCAACGCATAAAGTATTAATCATATCAAATTACTAATACAAACTAATATCTATCATGACAAAACCCAGCAAGTTTGTATGATATGCTCAACATACTCATCTATAGTTGCTTCTAGCGTTTATCATAATATTTACTATTTGATCAGCTTCTTCTTCACTTACTGCATCAATATTGATCACCTATATTGCTAGTTTTGTTTTCAGATTCTTTACATCTGTTCCCTCCACGCATGCGTTATGTTACTCCATTTCTAGGCTACTACACTCGGCACGTGCGTTCCGTTTTCCAGCAAGGAATAAATAAAGTGGCTGTTGTTGCTCGTGTAGAACGTTGAGTGACAGAATAATTTCAAATATTTGCTCTGCAGAAAATATGCATGGCGTAAGCATTCATTTTGCACCCGCTTCATCACTGCTCCCGTCATAGCAATGCTTTCCAAAAATTCGGCCGAGTACACTCGACCGCGAAGTTGTTGCGTGAAATGTTTTAAATTTGCAAAAAAGTGAACATATTACTTGCAACCTACAGCAACCCGTCACACTAACTGAGCAATTATTGGCCAAAGTTTGGCATGCCATAAACAACTCCGGTAATGGGTGACCGAGCGATGCAGCTCGCTCGTACCGTGGAGATGCAGTTCATCAGTTTACGCCGCATTTCGCAAACATCACCAAACTCGCAAGTATCGACCGTCGTCCATCTTACCCCCCAAACAACCACCTCAGCAGATGCATCCCATCCCTGCGGGCAAGGGTCATCCCACGCGCTCGCGTTCCGATCTCGCGCCGCTGTGGAATTGAGACGCGTAGTTTCCCAGCGCGTCACGCGTGGAGCAAATGACGATGCAGCGGTTTCGCCTTCGTTGACCTGTTTATAGTACTACACTCTGCTGCGTTCGCCACTCTCCAGCTGGAATCGCACGGGGAGACGTACGTGCCAGCTCCGCCCGAGTTCCGACCAGCTGCACTACGATTGCTTCCTGAGCGCAACGTCACTTGCGCCACGACACGCTCGCTCACAAGTGTCAGACGCCGGGGTGTAATGATCGCCGACGAGATCGTACTGATCAGTCTATTTCCAGCTGGTGTCATTTGCATGTAAACAATCCCCGCTGCCTGCTCTTCCCAACACTTTTGCACCGGTAGAAATCGGTCCGATGCAATCTGCCTTCGTCCAAATCGACGACGCATTCCAGGCAATGCAATCAGCGGTGCGGATTACATCAGTTGACCAGATGATTAATTCGTTCAGCGAGCATGCAGGCAATCAAAACTGCACTTCAATGGCTTCATCGAGCCTAAACTACTAATCTCGCTGTTGATTCATTCATGAAAATCCGTTTTCAAAGAAGAAATTCTTTATAGAATTGAAGCATTTGTTACTCCAGATTCCTGAAGCTACTGCTTCATTCAAGAAAAGCCGTTTTCAAAGTAGAATTTCTTTACAGAATTGAAGCATTTGTTGTTCGTTGGACGATCAAAGCCGTCCGTGCCGTTCAGTTAGTTTACAAATTTATGTTAATCGCAAACTGATAGTGCGGGGTTGAGGGGAAACACCCATATCTCACCCCATCTCGCTTGATGCCAGATGTTCTAAGACTGTGCTGAGGTTGCGATCGGCCAGTGCAACAGGTGGCCACGATTGCATCATGCAAATTGCTGCAAGGCCGAAGGAGCTCCAAGCCTGAAATATGGCTCTCGGCGAGGTTGTCCAATCCGATCCTTGGAATCGGAATCGAAGAGTACCAGTATTGGTTATTACAACTGATGTTGGGAATTGGAACTGCAACAAAGTTTGTGTAACAGACATCGTTGTCAGGAACGGGTGAAACTACTATAGTACGCGATAATGTAAAGGATATTATGGATTATATTTGATGTAGTGTTTTAAGTACACGCATAGCTAAAGTTAGATGTAAGCTTTAACGCATAAGAATGGGATTATTAAATACCGGAACACGTGTGTAGCGAATCGCTAACTATTACTTTGCAAGCATATGGGGTACCTAAATTCAGGGTGAAAAATCTCGGCACCCAAACATGGCCACCGCTAAACCGACAAAGAGCCCGCAAACGAGAGTGAATGCGAAATGATGAAGAATTTCAAATGACGAATTACCATCGTCAGTGGACGGGAAAGAACGTCGGCACGTACATCCCTGTCCTCACTTGCTCTGGATTGGAGTTGGCTCGTTAAACGCACTCGATGGCGCAGTTCTAGGAAATCTGCTACCGTTGGGCCTGTTTCGTGTTTTTGGTCATCTGTTCCGACACTCCCAGGCGCGTAGTTGGCGCCATCTTCCCTTTGTGTGTAAGCTATTTTTGCGTGATGCTCGAGTGTCCACATTCAGCCACAAACTGGACACGGGCGGGCTCATCGATTACTGTACACAGTGCCATACGACACGGTGTAAGTATGTGCGACAAGTTCCGATGCAATTGAAGCGCAATGTTGCACTTTGCTGTCATTCGCTGCAGTCGCATCCAACCAGATATAGGGTGCATTCACCAAGGACGCATTCTGGAACGAAGAAAAACACCCGAAACTCAAGAGCGTGCGACTGTGGCCACAACTTCATCTGCGTGATGACATTGACGCTCTCTGGGGAGTTTTGTGATCGGAGCGGACAATTTCCCGGAATAAATACCCAAAGTACTCGCAGCGGAATGAAGTGCGCGCTGATCGCTGAGGTTTACATGCAAGAGACCATTTGCATCAGGAATGCATCAGGATTGCTGGATGAGGATCTGGCAAGTAAAAGTGTGTCTGCCGCACCTCATTTATACGCTGGAATATGGAACAATGCTGGTGGAAAATTTTTGTACATTGTAAGCGATCCAAACCGAATGTGAAAAGAATGCTGTTCAGTGGTTCAGGATGCTTGTATGACGAACCTTTCCAACGATTGATTTTCTTAAGCTACCTTGATTGCTATGCTTGAAATGTAATTAATTAAGATCAGCAAATCTTGTACAGCCTTCTGAAAGTGCAAGTACTATATTAACATTTTTCAGATTCTACGGAGAAAGCAAATGATCGCTCAAGTTAAATTTAGTTGTGAAATATCATCATTGTAATTTTTGTCATTTTTTGGTAATTTAATCGCGGTTAAATGATTCCATGATAACCTGGATTAGTAATTACGAAAAATGCAATGACATATAGCAATATTAAATAGGAAAATGCTTGCATGTGCATATTGCTCAACACATATTTGATCACCGTGAAATTGCTCCAATGCAATAAATATATTCTGTGATTTAAATATTGCATTAGTATATTTGCGGCACCCCGATGAATACGAACTCATTTAAGTTGAACAGTTGATGGAACTATTTTATACCGTTCTGCAAGAACATTTCAAGCAAATGTTGCATACAATTTCTGTCATTTGGTCTGTTTAAATGATATAAATGTTATTCCTACGATTGCATAATCTTAGATACATCCATAATCAGATACAATACATGCACGAAAGCATATTCACTCTAGTTTGAGACTATCATAAGGAGAACGGAAGGACTTTGCTGTAGTAGTCTGAATATACCGCTTATGTAGTCTGAAACACCAATCATGGCTTGGAACATAAACATATTACTATCACAACACCAGAATTAACGAGAGAGTTTCGTTTGTTATAATTATCGTATAACACTTTCAAAAGGAATGCGCCTGACGATATGCAATGTGTTGTTTACGTCGCACACTGATCTCTATCCATGTAATAGCCTGGTCATTTAATACCAGGATATGATTTTTAATATTTCTCTATACGCCTGCCATATTGTATCGTAATTGTAACAATATTTTAAAATATAAAAAATATAAAAAAAATACAAAAAAAACTTGTACATCTTAGATCTTTTTACAATAGGTCATACTACTCTTTAACATTAATTCGTGTTTAAGTCCGAATATTTTTATTATTTTAATAATCACTGGAATGGAAGACAAACCATTGACATTTTATGTTTAATATTCTACATCTAATGGATTACAGTAGAACATCGATTATCCGGGCAGCTCGGGACCGGACGGTTGCCGGTTAATCGATTTGCACGGATAATTGTGAATTGTGTCCAAAGTCCAAGAATTGTGAAGTTCATAAAAAAATTCACTAGTTTTATGATTAATTCATTTTGAATTAATCGAATAATCGTTTTTAGAATATTATTTTAATCAATAACTATAGGTTTAACAACTGATCAAGAACAAAAATGAATTTTGAAAATACCACTAGACACTACAGAGCAGCACAAAAAACTGGTTGCCCACTTGACTATCGCTGCAAATTTTCGCCGTATCTTTGAACAGCTGTCACATTTATGCGCACTGTTAAGCCGCCCGACGGTTAATCAGCTCCCGAATAATCGACGTTCTACTGTATATCGTAATGGATTATTTTTATTGTTTTTTTTCATCTTATTTATAACAATAAAATTGAAATATTTGAATTTTTCGATACATTCAATAAATGTTTTGTAATTAATACATCAAACTGATCAAATTCTTCTTGTTTTCTTGTTTAGTTTAAACTCTGTTTTAAATTTAATTGATAATAGAAATGTACACCCAGACCAATTAGGCATATTTTCACAAACAAGAACTGCGTACACATACAGAAAATTAATGTATACTAAAGCCTGCCACGTAGCTTGTTGTCGTGTGTCAAAATTAGTATTTTGTCGATGTATCTTTCAAGCCTTCTAAACTTTTCGCTACCGATTTATCATTCTTGTGAATCATCCAAGCGAAACATTCGTGTAATTTGCGCGTGTATGTTCGAAAGCAATACCATTCCCGATCGCTCTAGAAATTAACAATTCATCAATATGAGGTGGCTCAAAAAAAAAACTAGAGCTATTTCCGACGTAGTACAGCACAGCTATAACAGCGACTTCCTATGACTAATGCCTTTCTGGTTGGTTCATATAGGTAAACCGGTTGCTGACCGTGATATGTAAATATGACACATGATCTTAAACGCCGGACATGTATTGTGCACTAGTTTTTTTTATTATTCTCAAGATATTCACCATAGCTAACGCTTGATCGATGATTGTGTAGTTTATTCTCATCGGTGGCGCTTAATCACAGTTGAACATGAATATCGCATCCTAAACAATCCATTCGCTCTTCTTATCGTTACATACTATTTGGCTAAATTTCGGGTATTTCCCTGTCGGCGACTGATACGACGCGTGCTCTGTAAGGTCAGCATAGAAAGCCGCGGAGCGCACGTTTCAATGCCAAGAGCTGCGGTGAAATCCGTGACCTTGGAAGCTGTCGGAACCGTGGCTTTGATAGTGTCGTTGACGATCGTCACGATGCTGCCAGCTGGAGCGTTGCGGAAAACCCTGATGTTGCCATTGATCGTAGCCTAACGGAGATGAAAACAAAGCACAGACGACCATTTCTTTAACCATGCTCCGTAACTGACCTCATCTAAACATAGGAAAAGTTGTAAACTCTTCGGTGTAACCTACCTGGGAATCGCTGCTGACCAATCCAAGGCAATTTTTCGAACAGCGTACGGAACTGATCCTCTGTAAGTGAAGGACCGTTGGTCGTCTGCTCGTCGTTCGGATTTACTTTCAGCTGCACCTGATCATCATCTTCATTGCTTTCGACCGATTTCGAGTCGTATCGTTCCGGTAGCGTAGTGGGCAGTACCGTGGAGTACTTAGGTGGGCTAAGTTTCGGTTGTTGTGGGCGCTGCGGCTTGTCTCCTGCACTCGATCGCACTTCATTTGCCAGATCATGAATAAAGTCGTTCACATCCTGAGCGAGCTGATTCGAGTCCTCGTTCGATTCGGTTGTGGTTTGTTCTTCTCTTTCAGGCACAACGATGGGATTGGTCGTCAACTTTTCCTCCGACGAATTATTTTCCACAAAATCTAAAGTTGTTGAGGATGTAGGGGCTACCGTAGCCGGAGTTGTTGTATCCTTCGTTGTGGTGGACGTGGTAGTGATCGGTGTTGTTGACGGTGAATTTTTAGCACTTGTGGTGTTTTGTTCATCTTCGTGAGGGCTTTCTGTGATCGGGTCAAGCAGCTCATCCTGTGGATCTTCTGTAAATTGTTCCTCATCGGTATAATCTACGGCATCAGATTGGGTCGGTTGTGGTTCTTCTGTTTGCTGCTCATTCTCTACCGGATCCACCGTTGCCTGCACCTCGGTCTGTTGATCATCTTCATACGCTTCCGTTTGCTCCTGTGCAGATGCCGTAGAAGGTGAATCTCGTGCGATCGGTTTTACTACCGCCTGCAGTTCTTCATCACCCAGCAGAAAGTCAATGCTTCGCTGCGGAGCGGATTGAATTCTTGGCACGAGAGCACAGCACAACACCAAAAACAACACCTCCACCACACGAGTCATGATCATGCTTGCGAACCAGCTGCTAAGGAATGCCAAGTACACTTGCTCACTTGTTTGCAATCAGAAATCAACGCCTTCACAAAAACACCTTCTAAAGCTCACTATTTCCTCAGCGCGTAACGAATCGTGCCACCACCGATCGGTGGAACCGTTCGACTAGATTTGATCGCAGGGACAGGAAATGCGGCCCGTTTTTATAGGCAATCGTTAATTTATTCTCTCTATCGTGCAAAATGCGCAACGAAAGCTGACGATTACTCATTTACTAGTGCTCTAAGACTGGGGAAGATTTAGTGGGCAACGCTCGATTCGATATGATTACTGAAGCAGGCAGGTAAATAAGACAACCAGTCAACCAAATAAACAGAATGGCAGGAGGTATAAACTATTCCATGAATTACATTCTAATAGTGCTCCTAATGAACATTACAATAATTATCGTTAATTAGGAGCACATCAAATAAGTCAAGAACAAGCGAATATGTACCAAAAACTACCAAGCTTTTACGTCAATGTATAGTAGAGCCCTTTTTTTATTATTTTGAAATTATACCTAAGCTTGAATTGAAAAATTCGTAAAATACCACACACAACAAGTGATATCAAAATTGAATTTCTATTAAAGTAGCTGAAAAAATTAACAATTAATAGCTATTCTGCTGTAATCAACATTACTTACTCATTCAGAACATGTGAATCCCTTGGAATGCAAAGGAATAGTTCCGCTCCAAGCAGTTCCGAACACTAGCCGCTCTCAACTAACTCTCAACACTGAATATCAATTGTGTGCCCATTGATTGAGATTACGTTGCATTTCACGTACAGCAGCAATATTAGAGCTCCCCACATTAACTACCATGTAATGACAACAGAAGCGACAATGCATCCAAGCCCAATAGCAATACTCGCAACGTGTTGTGTATGACGATTTCGAACAATACTTTATTCGGTCTGATGATGTCACCTTACTAAACTATTCCTTATCTCGTACGGGTTGATCTTACAGG
Source organism: Anopheles merus (assembly GCF_017562075.2). Taxonomy (NCBI): domain Eukaryota; kingdom Metazoa; phylum Arthropoda; class Insecta; order Diptera; family Culicidae; genus Anopheles; species Anopheles merus. Next base: position 45,635,992 of record NC_054084.1, on the reverse strand, counting down.
CTAAAGACGTTAGATGGGCATGGGCATCACCCGGTCAGAGTCGGCATAATTGACTCCCCGTGCTTGTGTGACGCTTCCTTGAGCTGCATTATCTGCAATTAGTAACGGTAGCCGCTAACGGCAACCTTACTCGCTGTCGGTGCTTTGCTTTCGTTGCGCTTCCTGCAGCTTCAGACGCTTGCTGTATCCTTTAAGGTTCGCTGGTTGGGAAACGGGGAAATAAATACAAAATCACCGTTAAAATGCGCGTACATAAATTGTGCAACTTTACGGCACTGCGACGGGGTACACTTACGCGGAACTTGCTTCTTGGCCTTCTGCTTAGCCGGCGTCGGTACGGACTCTGGCTCGGTGGTGGTAACGGGGCTCACCGTAGTAGTATCCTGCTCCGTGACAATGCTCACTGTTGTACTGACACTGTCACTTTGATCCTGAGCGTCTTCTTGAACGGTATCCGAGCTTTCACTTGCACCCGGCTGAGAACTCCCTTCTGCGGCTTTTGCCTGCTGCTCCTCGGCTTTCGCTGTCGTGGCTGGTTCGGGAAGCTCATCCGAAGCACCGGCAGAGCGTACCTCCGGCACAGCTTTGTCTTCCGCGGTTTCGGCGGGCTTATCAGTGTTCTCAGCAACTGCAACGACCGTGGTAGCGTCTTCGGACTTTACGCTTGGCATCACGATCACAACGGCTTCGGGTGTCGATTTGCTTTCTGCTTCTTTGCTAACTGCAGCGGGTTTAGGAGCTTCTGCCTTGGATTCCACTACCCCATCCACACTCTTCACTTCACTTAGCTTATCATTGCTCACTGCATCCTTCGTTTCGGGAACCGTTTCCAAAGCCTTTGTCTCGCTCTTCACTTCCTGCTCGGCGGCAACAGTAGTTGTAGTCGCAGCTTCGGTGCTTTTTTCTTCTACCTCTGTCACTGCTGGCTCGTCCGCTGACACGGCTTCCTTCTGAGGGGCATTCTTACCATCAAGCATTACCTCTTCCTGGATAACAGTGACGTGAATCTTAGCGACGGTAGCCGGTTCTGCCTCAACCGGTTGCGATACCTTCAGACCTTCGACGATTGGAGCAGCACGAACTTTGGTGGGCCTTACCTCATCTACGCCTTCCGTTTGGGGTACAGGCTCGTCAGCAGCTGATGCGGGCACAACTTCAGGGGCAGCAGCAACCGATTCCTGAGCTTTCTCTACCACTGTTTGCTTTTCTGTGGTAGGCTCGACGTCACTTTTTACGGCAACCTGATCGGCCATGACTTTTTCCTCGGTGACAGAACGAACTAGGGACGGTTCAGCAGCTACTTCAGCTTTCAATTCCTCGGTGAGCTTTTCCGACATTTCCTCCACCACTGTTTTGACTTCCGATTCTATAGCCACTGCCTTTGGCTCACTTTTTTCCTCTTTAGTTTCCTCGACTTTAACACTCTCGACAGATTTGCCGGCTGGTTCCTGCTCTTCGGCTTTAGCGGCAGTTTCATTGCCTACACTTCTCGCTGGCAGTTCCTCCACCGATTTAGGGACCTCGGCTACAGTCTCCGGTACAGCAACTTTCGGTTCAGTAGCAACAACTGACTCGGAAACTACCAGTCGTAGCTCCTCATTGCTTGCCACAGTAGTGGACGCATCATCTTCCTTCGGAGCAACGGTAGCAGCAGCTTCTTCAACCTTTGCATCGGAGGATTCTGTCAATGGAGCAGATTTTGCTTCTGGCACCGGATCAGACGGCTTAGTAGCTTCTTCCATTACAGAGGTCAGTTCGCTCACCTTCTCCGATACAGTTTTCACTTCTTCCGGCTTACTCTCTACTGGTGTATCATCGACCTTTTCTGTTACTTCAACCTTCTTTTCATTGCTGAGATCTTTGGCCAACGCACCATCCGCGGGTGTACTTTGTTGCTCGGGCTTTGCCTCGGCAGGCAGGTTGGAGGGTTCCTGGGACATCGCACTGTTCACAGGATACACGGTAAAAACTTCTTCCTTGGGCACGGGAAGGGCATAGCTCGTGGCAATGACCACGGCTGTGGCGATCAGCAGGCAAAGCTTCATGGCTGAAAAAGGGCAAAGAATAAGGTAATAACGTGAGTAGTGTGTGACAATAGATTTCATCGAAGAATCAGAATCAATTTGTCTTTGAATTTAACGTGTGCACCCTCATTAAACTCATTAGCAACCTTTTAATGATCATAGTCTATCAACACGATCACGTGTGATGTTCGAAAACGAAATCAACGTCCATACGGAATGCGTCACAGCCCATTACCCGCGATTGGCAATATTTCACAAGATAAGCAAATTGAAAAGCCAGCTCGAGTTAGTCGATCGAATGATCGAGTTAGTCGATTCATTGTAACCGGAGTATCTCACTAGATATAGTAATCGACAGTGCTGAGACAGTTGTACATCTTGCATATGCAAATTGGAAGCTTCTCCGAAAACCGTAAAGCCACTGGTCACATTCTTCAGATGTATTCGAAACCTGTTCGTGATTCGTACTCGCTACGGGGCAGCGTCCGTGATGATTAGTATTCACTGCCACGGTGCCTGTTTGCATACCGTTCGAAGCTGTTCGGTGTTACGAAGCGCAGCATCTCGACCCCAAAGCCAAGTTGTCTTCCACGCAAACCACTAGCTACGTAATTTCCCGTATCGCTTTGGCCTTGGCCCATAATTGATGACTTATTTTCATGCCATCACCTCGGTACATGTCGCATACCAGAGGGTAAGGAACTCTTTGGAAACAGGTTACCCCCAACAGCTGTTGGTCGCTTGTCGTGCCGGACTACATTACATTGGGTGCCGTCGGAATCGAGCTGTTGAATGGGATTCATTAGGTGATGGGTTTGGGTGAACTTTATTGTGTATGTTTATACACAGCCCCATCACATTGCTTATTAGGATGACAGCATGCAGCAGTCGATTATGCACGCGGTCCGGCACATCGTGTGGCATAAGCGGCATATGAGAATTAACCCGAAATTAGACACTCCATTACGGTTGGCTGTTGCGCGCTCCACCCATTGGAATTGTTTTTCGACGGTGGTGCAGTGAATGTGAATCTTCCTTTCTACCCCGTTGCTCGCGTTCCTAAGCGCAAGGGAGGTCCTCCCTCCCCACCACACACGTAACAGTGCATAGCCGGCAGGGAGAAGAAGCAAAACACTCGCTGAAAAAGTGTTGTTTTTTTGTTCGTTTATTTTGTTTCACTCTATAAAACCGTATCTCACCGGTGCACCACACACTCAGACCTCTTCTGGGACCGTTACCGACGTCACACAGCTCGGGTGAGTGAGATGCCTGCCATCTACGGGGCAGCACGCTAATTACGTCGCGGTGCGCGCGTTGATCAATTTGTTATTCGCGGCCGTCGCGAGTTAAATGCCCAGAACGTGACGTGAAGCATGGGCCTGGGAACTGGCGCCCGGGGGTGCCCGCAGTGCTTGGGGTACGATGATGGAGTGTTATGTTGTTTTGGTTTTTGCAGACTGTGGCGTACCACTCTCACCCACCCCTTGCTATGTACCGTGCATTACGTGTGTGTGTGTGTGTGTGTGCGCGCACAAGAAGAACGCCCAAGATGGGCAATGTGCTGGCGCTGCTGCAATTGCAAAGCACCGAAATCGAAACGAGGTCGAGCGAGATGCCGTTTACCGTGGCGTTTGCATTGGTGGAGCAAGTAATGAAATTTGTTTTCGTTGGCGCTAGTACCTGGCTAATGATCGCCCTAACATTCGTCGTTCAAAAGGGTCGGATGGTGACCTTAGATACAAAGGGGTTAGTGCAGCGAAACAGCTCCGTACAGTACTAAGCCCACGAACGATCTCACCATTTGGCGATCGGACAATGGGTGTCGGATAATCGGGGAAGGTTACGATAAGAAATTCCACCCAATCAGTCTAAAGAAAAGCACATACAGCCATGGAGGCAGGGCGATTGGGCACAGAAATGCAACTCAAATTCGAAGCCTCCGAACCCCGAAACGCGACCAAACTGTGGTGGTTAGACAGCGACCTTGTGAAGTTCACAATCGGAATTCATTAAAGTCCACTTGTATTCGATCGTTTGGCGTGTGAAATCCATCCCCATCCCCATTGAAGTCGGGAGGGAGAGACAGGAAACTAAATGCCACGCAGAAGCTTCTTGAACTCCGCTCATCTGCTACAAATCTGAAGCTAACCGAGCTAATCTTATCGGACGGCTTTAAAAACTGTTTTCTTCGAGCCGGTTCGTCGCTTACCGCGCGAGAAGATCACTTCGTTCGTCCGATTGCTCACAGAGCCAGCCGGACGTTAGAAGATGCCCACTGACGACTCGTGCCAACTCGGCGTAGACTGTAATTAATGAACTTCCAACCATGATACTCCCTCCTCGCGGCTTGGTATGCTATGCTTGTTTTAACAGCTTCTCTCTCTCTCTTTCTCCCCCTCTCTCTATCTCACTCTCGGAATGGCCTTCCCATGGGTAGCCGTGGAGGACTAATTAAGTATGCAGATTTTTTTTTTATTTTGTTCTCTCCACATACTTTTCCACCCATTCTTTCGACCCACGGAACCGGACGCTAACATTTTGTTTCTAACGCTTTTTGTGCGTATGTACGGGCGTCAAAGTTGTTTTTTTTATTATTGAGTTTGGGCAGGCACATCGGCACGCGAAATTATGTTTGAATAATAACAAGCGTAGGAAAATCACATCGTTGCTGCTGTCTGCTTCTTTACAACACCAGCCTGAAGTTCTGAAGAGGAATCAAGCGCGAGCATATGCTACAGGGAGTGGGGAGAGAGGAATTTACGATCCTGTTTTTTTATAGGTACTGGATGAGAAAAGTGCAAAAAAATATATATATTTAAACATTATACTAGCTCAACGAACCAAAACATGGTAATATTTATCATCAAAAGGTTATATCCTGTTCATGGTAGGTTGTTTTTAGATGATGATCATACGAAAATGTGTGGGACTACCATCCAATGACCGAACTCCATGACCAAGACAAAATAAGAACAAAAATAAAAATAATAACCCTTATTCATTCATATTTACATCAATCTTCCTATCACACACATTAAATCCTTTACACGATTTCAAATCACTCTCCGTCGGCTGATATCTTCGTGAAAGGTATGAAGTAATGCGTCACTTGCAAAAAACGAAACTACAAGCGATAAAAAAAAATCACATGATAACCACTATCTGCACCACTTTCACTGTAAACTTCCTTGAAGGCATGCGCGATGTGATGCGGCCTTCTTCCTTCTTCCAAAACAGGTCATCAGGCCCCCCGGTTACCATTCCTCACCCATCGGGAGCCTGCTCACGATCGATTTCCCTTTCGATGACCCACACTCGGCTCGACCATTAACGCGTGCACACACATGTTGATAATGTGAGTAGCATTTCATAATTTCTCCGAATCCGAACGGTGCGCGTTCGGCAAGACACGATTACGCAAGGCTCATCTCGCAGCAGCCACCATCGCCACCAAGCGACGAACCCTCCCACTTTCGAGCAGGTGTGTCCACCGTGCATCCAAACACTTTCGTTGTATTGATACTCCCTGACTAAGTTCCACCAAAAAAACCCTCCTAAAACCTTTGGCTGCTAGCGAAACAATTCAAGCGTTGTGCTGGAGAGAAGGAAGGGAACCAAAAAAATGGATAGCACTAATCGCGGGCATATATCTTTTGATTGAGGTCAACAGAAAACAATCAAAACAGCCCCACACTGGGTGATTGACTACATAAATAAAAAAAAACGCAGTATAAGATTACGGTTGAAGGAACAAAGCAGAACCTCGCAAGGTGATTAGTTCAAGTTTGCCGATCTGATCGGAATGGGTTTAACGTGGAAAGCCCTTCGTCGAGTTTCAGGGGCATTCCTGAGCGGGCGGATACACTCACATAGTCAAACCGAGCTCCACTAACTGGCTAATGTGTGCCTACCTGTGCGTTGCAAGATGCTAAGGGCGCAAGGTTGCGTATTGTTTTCTCGCTTGCCGTAGAGGAGCAGGTTTTTGCGTACGGATCACGATCACACTCCTCGATCAACTACTACTTCAGACCACAAACAGAGGGGGCTATCGGGGCACTCTATGGGTTTGTAGATGGGATATGTAGAAAGGAAAGGAAGAAAGAAAACAACTATTCAAACCAGTTTTCTAACGAGCTACTACTACTACGTCGAACGTGCAGCACTATTTTTACTGAATGATTTTCAAACGCACACGCACGCGGACACTAACCCTCTCTGCGCGTAGCAAACAAAATACACACGTTTCCCCAACGATGCAGCGCGCCGGATGGGCTCTCCAGCTGTTTATGCTACGGTCACTTTCGATGAACTAAACCTGGCACACATCTTGTGCTTAGCTTTATAGCTGCCCCGATCTGGCTCCCTTCTTCGCGCGCGGTCGCCTTGTGCCTGTGGCTGCGCTGGCACCGGTGGGGCGACGGTTGGCGATCGTATGCGGCCGCCACCACTCTTTGGCAGCAGGATTTTTGGCAAAGACATGGGAACGCGTGAGTTGAAGAAGAATTTCCAACATGTGCGCAAAAGGCACACGCCAATAATAACGCTCATCCCAAGCGGATGGGAACCCAATAGTAGTAGCAGAGGCTTTTTGGGATCGAGAACAGAGATTGGCGATCGATTTAGCGTAGTGTAGATTTCAAAGCATTTTGTTGTGCCTTGATTATACGCGTTTTTTTCATGCAAAAAAAAAAATTTGCAGCATAATAAACCTGCCATCCACAGAGGCAGATTGTTTTATCAAAACGTAATTGTCATTTTTTGCAAGCATTTTAAGATCGCTAAATACTTCACCATTTTCAAGGCCGTTCAATGCAAAGCTATTCTTCATCGAGTGCGCCCCGCCAACCCCGAGAGCATCCAATTAAAATACGATCGACCGGCCATTTCGGGAGCCATTTGAATGATCGTCAAGATGCGAATTGGCACTTGAATCGTCCGAGGCGCAAAGGCAACTCGTGAGGCGTCTTTGTACATCTCCAAATCTTGGGTCAATGACACCTTCTCCAACGCATAGACACAACGCGATCGAACCATTCTGGCAATGGAGATACTCCACCTATAAACGAACCAGAGGAGGACGATCGTAGGGAATGATGATCATGGGGGGAAGATCGGAGAGGTCACAAGCACCAGCAAAAGGCAACTGGTTGATCTTGAACTTGTTTTGTGGGCTCTCTTGAAGAAATTGGACAGCGCTGAAACGGAAGTTGACAAGATACACATAATAATGGGCCGTCCGTTTTTCATCGCTTAGAAGCCGGAGAAGATAGAGAACAAAGCGGCGGCGTCACTGCGATGGCGCAATTGCAAAACAGCACACAACAGTGCTTCATCTTCGTTTCCTATGGGGCGAAGGCTTTTTCCACGCGCTCGTGGTGGAGGTTGAACCACTTCCTGCGATTTGCGAGGTTAGATCGCGTGAGATCAATCTGAGCTTGCCTGTTGTAAAAGGATAGCCAAACGGCTGGATCGTTTGGATTTGTTGGATGTTCTGGGAACGGTTGTGTGTGCTTTTTTCTTTCTTTTTTGGTTTTTATTGTGCCGATTGTGCAAGGAAGACGAGATAATATATACAGCACGATGCTATAACACGATTTCGGTGTTTGCGGGGTAAAAGGAAAGCGAAAACCGAAAAGTCGTAAACATTTCCCATTAATAACTGCCCGGGAGTTTTGTGTTCTGCTTCGCTTTTCTTCCGTCAGTTTTGCGGTTGGTTCTTTTCATCCCAAGATGGTAGATGATTTTGGTGAGAGATGGTTGGTTTATAAAATAAATAATAAAAAAATTAATGTTTAGTTTTTAGTACAAATTGAGTTTCCCAAGCATAACTCGTAAGTAAATAAATGCAGGTCTGGAATAAGGTTTGCAGCTTCTATTTAAAACCTTTATTCCGTCGTCCACCAGCAGCCGACACTATACTACACATAACGCGTCCAATAAATCTTCTAGCTAAAGTACTTTATTATAATTAATTACAAGACCTAGATAAGAATATATTTCCGCATTGTTTTTGAAGGTCGTTACTATCATTCATTCTAGACTAAAAACTCCAAATCAACAACTTAAAGCACCTATGAAAGACTAACGAAGCAGGTCGAAATATTATGATCCGCCCATCATTTCCCTCATCAGTCGAACCAATTAAGCCACCGCAAGGTTATACACTTTGACTGGCATTTGCATTGCCAGCCTATTCAAATAGCATTACCAGTAGGTATGTCTTACCTTGAAATCGAACGATATGTTTACTCACCTCGTAAATAAGATCCGTGGCCCATTTTGTTTCCCAACTCTCGTCGCAACAGCATCAATCAGCCCCGCACCAAACACTGGGCACTGGTCAAAAGGTACACATTGCAATAAAAAAAACGTAGAAAGTCATTTTGTCTTTTTCATTTTCTTAACAAATAGTGGACAAATATATTTGCTTCCATTAATCAACTACACATTATGTCTCTGCTTCACAGGGCTCCATCTGCCGTAGCTCGTATAAATATAATAGTAATAATAAAAAATGTGCAATCTTCAGAAATTAAGTCCATCTAGAACTACCAGCTAGAGCTGCTCACAATAATCTAGCCAAGCAACACGATTTGCTCTCATTCTAAGAGAGATACGTTTAACAATCAGCCCTAGTAGCCGCATGTCGTTCTTTTTCCCCTTTGCCCAGCTCCGGGGGATTTCAGGTAACGCTAACGTAAAACCGATGCCAAGTAAGTATATTTCTTCCGGTTAGCTGCTGGCAATTAAAACTCTTCCTGCATCGGCTTCTTCATGGGAGACTCGTTCTTCAGTATTGTTTCGGCCTTCTTTTCGTCCAAACCGAGCGCCATCGTCAACAAGCCAACCATGCATTTGTGATCATCCATTGGGTTTTTGCCTTTATAAGCGAGATCGAAGCGTCAGAAGAGGAAACATTCGTTCAATGAGGAAATATATTGCAAACACCTTCCACCCTGCCCCTGGTAGGCCCCACTTACCGTCCTGCTCCGTGACATCCTTCTCCAACTGCAGCTTTTGCTGTGCAATCATTAGCATGCCTTCCTCGATCGTTCCTTCCGATATCAGCTTATAAATCGTAACGGGTTTCTTTTGACCCATTCGATGGGCCCGATCCTCTGCCTGCTTGTCGTTGTACGGATTGAAGTCAATGTCATGTATGATTACGGTGTCCGCTGCGGTCAAATTAATGCCCAATCCGCCCGCCTTGGTGGACAGCAGAAATATGAACAGATCTGGATCTTGCGTGTACTGATCGATCAGCTCCTGCCGCTCAGTTACGGCGGTCGAACCGTCCAGCCTCAGGAAACCATGTTTACGAATTTTTAGGTATCGTTCCATAATATCCAGCATCATGGTAAACTGGCTAAAGATCAGTACGCGATGCCCTTCTTCCTTCATCTTCGGCAGCAACTCATCCAACTGTCGGAATTTACCCGAAGAAGTGATCAACTTTTCTGGCAGCTGCAAATCGTACAATGTCTAAAAGGGGCAAAAATGAGTTTTCAATTGCATGTTTCTATAGAAAATTGTTTTCCGAAACAGCAAGGCACTGGAATCCTTCGCCACTCACCGTATATTTATCTCTCATTTCGTACAGCTTAAAGTCGGACAGGTACGCAATGTCATAGAAAATATCATCCTCTTTGGTGCCTTTATAATCTGGATCAGTTGCCAATTTTCTTGCAATATTGCGTACATCGTCGTCAGAATAGTAGTATCTGTGCGTAAAAAGAACAGATGGTGAACATAGCTTTTAATTTTCAAAATACCTTTTTTCAACACTTACCTCAACAGCAGAGGATGGTTGGCAAGTTTCCTTAAATCCATCATGATGGACATTCCGCTTATTTCGGTATAATCCTTAACTTTTCCTGTTGCATTCTGGTATTCGTTGACGATTTCATTATATTTTTCTTGCTGTGAATCGATCATCGAGGTTTTCAGCTGTAATGTTTATACAATTAATGCACAATTAGGCACAAGAAAATGACTACAACATCGATGATCGAAAGACAAAAATAAAAGAAAATACATAATAAAAGTAAATCCTATTCAAAACAACCACTTACAACAACTTCCTTTTTGGGAGGCAAGAACGCGAGCACATCCTTTTTGAGACGGCGAAGAACAAACGGTTTCATAATTAACTTTGCCCGATCAATTTGATTTTTCTCAAACGAGGACAGTTCCTCCTCCCCTTCTCCTTTGTTTGTTTTCTGAAAGGGGTAAAAATTTGGGTTAACATAAGTTCCAGATAAAAACATATTTACCTTCACCCGTACCACTTTGCCCTGGAATAGTGTTTTGATATCCTCCACCTTGCTGCCAATTAGCTTGGGCATCACGAAACATAGCAGCGACATCAGCTCGAGCAAGTTGTTCTGCAGCGGGGTGCCCGTCAACAAAATGCGATACTTTGCATTGATACGTATCAGGTTCTGGTATCGCTGGGAGTGAACGTTCTTCAGCATGTGAGCTTCGTCGAACACCACATAGTCGAACTGCGTTACGCGCCACATTTTTTTCTCCTCGCCAGAGGCACCCATCATGTGATACGTGGTTAGCACGACGTCTACCTCGTTGATACCATTCTTGGCCCAATCCACTCGTATCATGCGTCGCTCAGCTTGGCTTCCATAGTACTTCAGTATCACTAGCTCTGGGCACCACTTGATCAGCTCCTGCTCCCAGTTGTCCATCGTGGAAGATGGTACCACTACCAGGTTCGGTCGTTCCTGGTGATTGTTTTCCTTCAACCAGGCGAGGAACGCAATGATCTGGATCGTCTTTCCGAGACCCATCTCGTCTGCCAGGATGGCGTTCATTTTGTGCCGGTACATGATCGTGAGCCAGTTCAAGCCAACCAGCTGATACTCGGCTAACTTGAATCCATCCGCAATGTTTCCCGGCTGCTCCACCAACGTGCCGCTGCCGGACGCTATTGCCTCTTCAAGCTTTTTGGTGATTTTTTTACATTTGCTCATCATTGCCGCTATGTTTTTACGTCGCGTCAAATACTCCTGCGTATAGTTCAATATATCCGTTTGAAGCGATCGGTGAGATTTCAGCTTGTCCACCAGATTCGACCAATCCTTGAAAGGGCGCTGTTCTAGCAACAGTTCGATCTTTTTCATTGACAATGTTTTCACACAAATCATCTCGTTCAGCCCGGCAGTGTTAAGGAATTCGAGTACATTTTTGCGCTCATTTGACAGCTTCCCATGGCTGTAGCTTCCGCCGTGACCATCACTGTCCTCATCGCTGTCGAACACCTGTTCGGCAGGACGGTCCGAGTCTACGTCGCTTTCGTCATCGCTCCTGTTCGGTTCCTGCACACGTCTCTTCTTCGCTTGTTGCTGATTTTTTTCCTTCCCATTAGTCGCCGTTTCGGCGGTCGCCGGCTTTACGGGCGATGGGCTGACGATGATTTTTCGTTTGACGGCAGTTTTTTTCAGTTCTTCTATTGCTTTGCCAACATCCCACTCATTGGATACCAACGAGGATTGTAGCAGCATTGCATCGACCTCCATGCAGGCCTGCCTTACCATCTGAAGTCGCAGCTCCTTTTCCTTAATTGTAAGTGCTGCTGGTGACTTGGTAGCACCATTCTCTTTTACAGCACCAACAACCGGGATCGGTACTGGTTTAATCGGGGTAGTTGATGCATCACTCTCGCTATCACTATCTCCCATCATCTGAATGCGCTTTCTTCCCGGGATCAGGGAAAGCTTTCCATCTGAAATGAATAAAGCCATATTGTGAGCCATATTTATTCGAAACAAATATGTAAATAATTTGTAAAAGAGTGCTAATTGTGGGTCGGATATGGCCGGATAAATGACAGCAAAACGTTCGATTAAAACACGCAATTATTTATCAAAACAAACACAAACATTTTTGCAGGTAAGTTAATATGTTGCGCTGCGGAGCTAATACATCGCATAATATATCCAAAATTTGAGCCGGCTGATTAAACTTACATGACGCTCTCGGCTGTCATGCTAAGGTGTGTATCCTTCGCCAAAGCATAAACAGATTACAATCGTTTGTTTGACTGCATCAATTATCAGACCATCCCCTGCTTACCTCCAGCTTCATTCCCATCGGTATTCCCATTCTGTGCAGGCTTTCTGAATCCGCGCAGCGACATGATCTCGGTTGCCGTGGAGATGAACCTGCCTAGAGCACCCCTTGATTGCAGATGGTAAAAGCTTCCGTTTGTAGATCTCGTGTCGAAAGCACCTTTCTGGATCCCGCCAAACGCGTCTTCTTCTGTACGCACAATAAACACACGCACACACAGGCACAATACACGTAATTTTCAAACCACGAACCCACCAACACAACAAAAACCTAACAAGAGGAAACTACAAATGTCTCAAGCACAGAAAGCCAAAACTTTACAACGATTGCAGTCGTTCTTGCCGGCAACATGCACACATAAAACGTATCTAATCACTCACAGTGTCGTTCTGTACACTAGTGGAACATGAATTTTCTCGAAAAACATTCGATTTTCTTCTCCCATCGACACAGCACAGTGCAGCACGATCTTGTTTCACAGCTTCATTTAACTTTTTTTTTCTTTTTATTTCGCAAAGCCGACGCTTTTTGACAGCTGATCATGTTTAGTGGTGTGCGTGACGTTATTTCGTGAGCCACAACAAAAATGTGTTGCTAAAAATTAAACTTAAACTTTAATTAAAATTGTATGAAAATTGATGCTTCAAATTATTGAAAAACTTTTACTTAAGCATACACACATTTTTGACTAAAAAAACTACTAAAATTAAGTTGTCGTTCAACAATTCAACCATATTTAATAATTTCTGCATATTAAAGTTTATTCAAGATTAAATGCTTATTCAAGTAATAACAGTAAAAAAAAGTTTCATTCATAGTTTTCTAGAAAAGGCCGCAAATTGTAAAAATACTTCAATCTCTTTTGATGCTGTGACAAGGGCATACGTTCTCCACTCCTCAACCCTTGGTAACCTAAACGCGTGCCTCTGTCAATTACAGTCTGTTCCCGATATACGCAGTTTATGCGTTCCAGAGGAATCCGCGTCAGTCGTATTTCACGTTTTTTCATCTAAATTTAATTAACAAAAATGTAATTTTTACTGCATTGGACAATTCTTCAAGCATATTTTACTGATTTGATATACATTTGATCTATCTAATTCAGAAAACGAAATATCTCCGAGTCGAGAACCGCTTAACTCGGGAACAGACTGTACGCGATTCGCTTGACAGTTGTAGATTGCTTTTGTTGGTGCCTTTTTTGCAATCGAAAGAGTCCGAGCTGTGTTTTGTGTTTTTGCTAGCCGCGCTGTGCGGACTTTTCTCTAAAGGAGCGTCCGGAAACAAATTGCTGTTGCTGAGTTGTGAATCTCGCAGAATCTCATTCTAAACAGGACCCTACCGATGGTGATCTTATGCTGTGAAAAGTGAGGCAGTACACCGCAACATGCAAAGCATACGGCAAGTGCATGGGCAACATTGCTAGTCACATCGCGATTCGGCTTATCACTTTCCAGCTTCCTGTATGCATGGACCACTGCTGGCTTGTAGGATTCTCCCGAAAGATGCACGCAACTAACTGAGTTGTTCAGTGCTGCTAGCCGGTGAGTATGGTGAATGGAGTGGTGGCCTTTCTCCAGTCTTTCTTCGTATCCTAGCGTCGCTGCCTCCTGTGTTTGGGTCTTTCTAATCCCCTAGATACTCAATTAGTCTTTATTGATCCAAATTGATGATGCTTGAAAGAAGATACAAACGTATCCATATTGTCGTTTCCGGTGGCATTCATTTCATGCGATGTTATCATTTCGGAACACACACTTATTACAACATTTTGTGATTTCACCCCCCTATGGAAGGCGAATGTATAGGGCGAAGAAATGTAAATTTATACAACGCGTATAGCCTATTCCTCACTGATTCATTCGAGTAAATAGCACATAGAAACGGCCTGATAAGAGATTCGACAGCAAAACAACGCTTTGTTGCAACTACCATTACTTTTATCGCCGAAACATGGCTTTCTCATCAAAGCCGTTTCCTCATAAATGGCGAGCATTATTATTTAATTACTTTTGCAGAAATTTCTTATCGTAGACGCTTGCCCGATGAAGTCTTTTGAAGTGCGTGTTTGTATGATTACTGTAATTCAAATAATTGTTGTACGCTAGTCATCCCCAAAAGCCGGTAACGAATGAATAATTATGCTCGTCCTATACCTACGGGAGAGGCGATTGAGTTTTAGATCGATCTGAGTTTCATATATATACCATGACACTAATATTTGAACTCATTCGTTGGTTTCAGTTGTGTTGTAAGAGTTCTTCGAGTGATTTATCATATTTGGTGGTAAAAACTGCAAAAACAAGAATGTATAAAATAGGAGACGATAATTTATGTTCAGTCCAGTTAGATCAGTCAACTAAAGTATTATGCTAACACTAATTATCTCTTGTTGCTGCATATGTGCTCGTGAACGCTGTAACACACGAAACGTTCTGTCCGGTCCATTATTTGTGAACAAAGCTTGACCTGCATAAATTAGCATGTTTGTAGTTTGGTTTATTTAGACCCTAAACAAATACCAGCTCGAGTACGCATCGTCAAGAGAACAGAAAAGCTAGGACAAGCAGGAATTATTTAATTTACATATAAACGAGCGTTTGCGATCTGGTGCGCGAGTGCATCTGTAACTAGTATTTTTTGGTTGTTCGCGGTGTCGTTGATCTACGCTTGCATTCATTTTGTAGTGTAGTTTCCCCATGAGGGTAGTACTTTTTTTGTTTTGTGGACGCAGACGATACAGGTTGTTTTAACACCGATCGATATTTAATCTGTCGCTTATATATCATTTACAGGAGTGCTGGCTAACATCACACTACCACGATTACTGTCGGGCGGAAACACATTTGCCGGAAGTCTACGAGCAAATAGTGAAATAAACGGGTAAAATAGCGACAAATCGGTGGTGTTTGCAAATGATAATGACCAGTGGGCCGACCGAGCTCATTTAGATTTTCATCAACCAATACACATGCGGACAATACGCTATCGGATCGCCGACCGACCTTCGTTGTTGTGCTTTAATGTTGTGCTAAATATCGGAGCCGTATGACCGTTGTATAAAAGCATCAAAAACGAGTCATCACAGTGGTAAATTTGTAACAGAAGGAATTTGATATTATAATGAAATTAAGCTACACTCATTGGCAATAACAGCTGTGCTGTGTGCTGAACAGTTATAGCCAAAGTTACGGCAAATGGTTATGGTCATAAGAATCTTAATCCATACAAGTGCACTGATAAAAACGTAACACAGCACCCTGATACCATTGGGTACCATTGGAAAAGAAAACATCATTCAACGCAATGAAAATTCCTGACTTGGGTACGTATCTTTTTTATACATATTGTAGGATAGAATACATTTATCGCAGGTTCATCTATTGTACATAAATAGAGTCGTAAAACAAAAAGACGACAGCTTTAATTTGCTTCAAATGACTACATAGTTTTCTAAGATAATGGTATAGAACTCTACAACACAGTCCAAGCATTACATTGTAAGCTGCTATTAAATATTTTGTTACTGAAAACGATAATGTTCATTTTCTTTCACGCATAAAGTTCCTATATTTATTTGTCCTCATTTTTGACTGTTCATTTTCTAGACTGGAATATATTTTGTGTTTTACTATCTAGAAATTCTAACGGAATTACTTGCTAAAAATTAAAAAATAAGAGCAGAAGAGTGATTCATTACAATTGGTGCCATTTTTAGACTCCTTTTTGTCGTGTTATGATCTTTTTTGATCATGCAGCATGTCTCGATCGTGTTTTGCTGTATAAATGAATTGAATGAATGAAAAAAAAAACACATTACCCCCTCACCAAAGACAAAACAAACAAAATGTTATGTTTCGTCACGTTCTTGGCTACACTTTCGTTGATAGATTTCGATCCAAACCAGTGGTTATCACGTGGCAACATTCTACTCGTCATTGCGCCGTTAGGTCATGGTGGAATTTGAAGCTTTAGAAATGTGCCCTAATAAAATCTGGCTTTTTTACATTGTGTGCCACATGGCTCTCATAAGTTTATGCGCCGTTGACAGAACGAACGGCAAAATGTTTTGTAAACCTTAGCTGCTACCTTCAAACGAGCATTGCCTCACATATTTGCACCAGCGTGTGTTTACGTTGGTGGGGTAAAACATTCTTAACAAACAATGGAACGAAAAGCACATTATGCATAGCAGTTACACAGCTGTTTCCCAAAAAGTGGTTTGTGCTTGGGCTCTGTGCTTCTTCGTTTGAAACCACTCAAACTCAATCTCCCTGCTAAGTTAGTCAATCTTAAAATGCAGATGAACGTGCCGCTCTTGGGTTAGAAACATTAAAAATAAAAAATAAAAATAAAAAAGTTAACAATAAGATACATATGTAACATTCGACGCTGTTCTATTTCAGGTCCACGAAATGGCAGTCATCCTCGAACATTCATTACGTTACTGTTTGGCACTGTACTGGGCTTTATGTTTGCCACCTTTATCTCATCTACAACTTTACGCCAACCATGGATGCCCGAGAGTTATCGTCAGCGCGAGCCACCTTCGATCGTAAGTGACCCGCACACCGGGAACGAATTGCGTGGAGCCTCCGGCCCTGAGCAGGATGTTGGACAGCATGCAGCCCACGAAGAAGCGCACGCGCACGAAAATGCATCCATTGCGCAACAGTTGCATCGGGAAGTGCGCGTCCTCTGTTGGGTGATGACCAATCCGAGCAATCACAAATCGAAAGCGTTACACGTCAAGCGCACGTGGGCTGGTCGGTGTAACAAAATACTTTTCATGAGTTCCATAGAAGGTATGAGTTTGTTGCGATGGAATCGTATTGTTCAAATATTTACTAATTCTGTTTCACACTTTTCATAGATCCCCTCATAGACTCCGTCGCGTTGCCTGTGAGCGAAGGTCGAAATAATCTGTGGGCGAAAACGAAAGAAGCTTTCAAGTATATTTATCAGAACCATCTGGACGACGCTGATTGGTTCATGAAGGCAGACGATGACACGTAAGGCATATTTCGAGATAGACAATTACTGCGATTACTAACTTTGGTTTTATTTCCAGGTACGTGGTCGTGGAAAATTTGCGTTACATGCTTTATTCGTACTCGCCGTCCCACCCGATCTATTTTGGGTGCCGCTTTAAGCCGTTCGTAAAGCAAGGTTACATGTCCGGTGGAGCGGGATATGTGCTAAGCAAGGAGGCGGTGAAACGCTTTGTCGAAGATGCCATTCCCAGCCCATTGTGTCGGCAAGATAGTGACGGTGCGGAGGACGTGGAGTTGGGAAAATGCATGGAAGCAGTGAAAGTGTTGGCCGGTGATTCAAGGGATTCGGTCGGACGGGGAAGATTTTTCCCATTTGTACCTGAGCACCATCTTATCCCGAATCACGTGGACAAAGACTTTTGGTATTTAAAATACACATACTACAAGCCGGATGAGGTATGCAACAAAAAACAAAAAACGCAATATCGTGCAGCGAACCGGTCGCTAATATTGTTTACTGATTTCACTTTCCTCCAGGGTCTCGAATGCTGTTCGGATAATGCCATCTCTTTCCACTACGTGTCACCGAATCAAATGTACGTGCTAGACTATTTGATCTATCATCTGCGACCGTACGGCATCGTTGCACACTCGCAGCCTTTACCAAAGAAGCTCAGTTTAGGTGATATTGTAAGAGTGGACGATCTGGGGAAAACCACCCCTAAACCGTCAGCCCAGCAACATCGACGGTACAAAGTCAGCAGTAGCCGTGGCAAAGCCGGAAAAGAAATGCAGGAGGAAGTTACATTTAGTGATATGAAAGCTAAAGAACCAAATACCTAGTAAGATTTAGGTGTAGTGCGTAATACCAAATTCTATCACAACGTGGGTCGAGCAAAGTAGAGCGAAGTTGCGCCTCGAGTGTATAATGGAATGTTTGGAGATAGTTTGCTGTTAGCAAATGAATGAACGTGGTGTGTGAATGGTTTTGCAGGGTGCTTGCTATGAATGAGTGAGTAGATTGGGGATGCAATTTCGCTTGAAAAGAATGTCATTTAGTGTTAAGAATGTTCTCATGTAAAACAAAGAATTACTCTAACGTAAAAAAACAAAATCCTATACATAACAGGAAAGTAAGAACCACAAACAGAAGGGCTGAATTTCTTTCATTAATGACATATACTTTTTTGCAGCAAAAAGATGTAAATCTCCTCCTTATACCAAACATTATCAGACTGCTGCGGTTTAGATAAACTATACTATTGTAGGAAATGCTTGCGAGTGTTCAAAATGTTAGTTTGTATCCTCAAGACTATGTGTTGTTTTATTCCTCTAGCCCTGGATTTTTTTGCATTATTTTATTTTTTTTTTTAAATTAGGGATTTACCTTTTGAATATCATTTTGAACCTCAAAATCAATTGTTTCCATCTGGGAATGCTCTTTTAATCGCTTTGTTTCTATTGCGTTAAACGTTTCTTATCAATCCCGTAAATAATATTTTGTAAATCCATTCGGATACATCGTAATCTGAATGTTTGAATGATTTGAATGTTCCTTTTCATTGTTTACTTTCTACAATATTTGAACTATCAGACATCGCATGGATAACAAACACCGGTGGTTCGAAATGCGAATCAGTGAATTGTATGTGTTTACTACTAACTTAGTGTGTTTTTTTTTATTGGAGTGCTTTTTATCTAGACGATTAGTAACCGGAATGTATCTTTGTTATAAATCATTTAAACATCAAATCGTTAACCATCAGGAAACGAACAAAAGGGTATATTAATGGGAAAAGAGAAAGCATATGAAGGAGATGCCACTTTACGCAAATGCAGATGCAAAAATTTTATTTTGAAATGGTCAAAATTGGCATGATCTAAAACAGTTATCAATTAAAATATATTTAATACTTACAATTCCACAACAAATGAAAACAGTACATCCACAGTATTTTCTCTCTTTTTTATGCGCCTGTCAGTTGATACAGCTTAGCGGACATATACTGTATTAGTTTCATATTGTGCTGTCATTATCGAAACTAATTTTGTTTACTGTTAGATAGCTTTGAGGTATTCACATAAAAAAAAACTCAGAAAAGTCGTTTATTCTTAAATCTCTAATGCGTTCTTGGGTCTTCATGGCCACATCATTATGTCTTGTTTGTACTACTACTAACAAGGCATACGACATCTCGACAAGGCTCATGGTATCTCTTATACTCGAAACGATTACCCAGCTTTATATGATTAAATGAAGAATAGTAAGAAACGTTTCTGTAAAATTTACATTTTCCCAATTCTGAGTGTTGAAAAGAGAATGATTTTATTGATATGTATATCAAATTCATCTTCTTTATAACAAGGTTTAAGGACAGTTGAATCAGAATGATATGAAATAATGTTTTGAGCTTTTGAGTTGACTGTTTAAAAAAACACATTCAACTGGTGTCGATAAGTGTGCTATTTTAGAGTGGATGAATTTCCGTTCCCGTAAAGACCTATGTGTATGCTTAATTTAAAAAAAATCCATCGCAATGTTGTGGAAAAATGTGTTCTTCGTATTTTCCATCGTTTGTTGTAACAAGTTGCCATCACATTCAGGAATATTAGTAGTTGATTTAAGTTGCAGTAGCCCTTAAGCTATATAAATTGAATAGTGAATAGCAATTGTAATATCTACAGTTTAAAGTTATGGTGAGAATCGCAGGAACGGCCAGGATGAGGTTTTGTCGCAGGGCTAATACATCCAAGAAAACTATAAAATACTCTGTAAGATCGAACAAAGTCGAGCTGTAAGCATTTACACATAGCAAAGCATATAAAAAAATAAATCTTTACTAAAGTAAACTATCGACTACTAAAGGATAGATCAAGATGTGCTTATGAGTAAGCGCTAACAACCGTCAAGCTGTCATGCGAATGCTGCCGGGCTATATAAACACCGTGAGCAGGAGCAGTGTGTTAAACAGTAAGTAGTTTGCTTGTCTAACTACAACTGCTTAGTGCAAACTCAACAATGCTTATGCGGCACAGCCACTGCCCAAAGGCGTACAATTAAGCGACAAACTAATGCATACCGATGAGTAACTATTGATCTTTAGGTTGCACCTTATTAACCGATTGCCTTGTAGCAGTGGCCGAAAGGCAAGAAATAGGCTATATTTAATTTGGAAACGTAATCGATAATGATCAATTTTCTTTATGCTAATATGCTTAGATGTAGCTAAATATGCATCAATTTAGTTAGAAGAAACTCATCGATCGTTGCATGGGAGCTCTCTCTCTCTCTCTCTCTCTCTCTCTCTCTCTCTCTCTCTCTCTCTCTTTTTTCACTAAATGAGATACCTCTACCGGCTAATTTTTTAAATGTTTCTATTTCTTGACTACCTGGCTTATCCGCTGGAATCCATATGTGTATGTGTGAGTGCAGTAAGAGACTTAGCGAACCTCCTAAGTACTCGCGTGTTTCGCGAACGCGAGTCTCACGCACTTCATTCTCTCCGTCTCTCCGTGGGTGAGCGCGATCGTTCAGTTGAGCGAGCGATGCGAAAACCAGCCCCTAAAACCAGCGAGATCACCAACGCTACACCGAAGTCTTCGTTTACATCTCGGTCCGTTCGGTTGTGCTTTCGCTTTTCTTAGACTTTCTGTCCGCGAAACTCGACAAAAGCGTGCGTCCCGCACACCCGCCCTCCTTTCGTCCGTACCTGTTTGTATTGGTGGGTCTCTCGGCTGGGACGGATTTGGGGTGTTTTTGTCGTCGTATACTCGTTTTCGTGGTTTGGTTCAGCTTTGCATCGATCGAACGTGCAGCGACCGAGGCCTAAGTGGCTGTGCCGAGTAGAGGTTTTAGGGGTGGTTTTCGGGTGATTACCAGCGTATGACTGTGACTGTCTTGTCATGGTGGCCTCTCTAGCTCCATTCCTTTACATCCTTACCCTCCGCGCCTGGGAGGAGACGCATGCAGCGGACATCTCCAACCCATAATGTGTATATATAGGTGTATGTGTGTGTATGTGTGTGTGTGTGTGTGCAGTGGTGTGTATTGTGTAGAAGAGTGCCATTTATTTGCCTTGTGCTCGTTTCTTATATTTTTTGTTATTTTCCCGTTACCCATCGTTCAACCCCCCTGGGGCACAATTTCAAGTGCTTGGTTGCGGGCTCGAATCGATTTCCGCGACTGAAATTAAAAGACAAACGGTTCGAGTTTACAGTTCCTCATTTTTAACGAAGACGAATTTGAGACAATGTTTTGAATGCTACTAATTACAAAGCAAAAAAATCTCATAAGTAATCACCATTTTGCATTGCTTTTGGTAGGTGATGATGTTGTTTTTGTATCATAATCTGTCTCGCTTTCTGCCCGTATATAGTGATAGTCAGTCGTAAGATCTTGTTTGGACTGTGCACCACCATTGGAAGCTTTCGAAAGTTACTCGTGTCGTGATCGGATTCGAAATTCATTTTTTTTCTTTTCTTCTCTAGTGGTTTGTGATTGCACTCTATAACGATACAAGAAACAGATAATAATATTAAAATTGCAAAACGTAGTCTAAGAAGTTGTGTGTATTGCTAAGGCATGAAAAACCTCATCCTAAGTTAAATCGTTTGCAAGAATCAAGATAGTCAGCCCAAATCGGGAGCGAACGAAAGAAGGAGATAGAAAGAGACAAAACATGTTCATATATCGTATGCGTGTGGCATAGCTTACTATGCTATTGGCACTGAAAAGTGAAAACATTCCCGCACTGCGTTACTAACACCAAAGCACAAGCCAAGTAGCACCAGTCCGTGCACACTGAACGCTTTTCCCTGTTTGGCTGTGCGCGTTAGGGGAGGTTAGGGTTTGTAGCCGTACCCGGCGTTCAAGTCGTTCGTTTCGTCGCGATGACGACGAGAGTGCCGCTGTGCTGGTGGCACACTTTAGCTTGATTAAGCAGACGAGCTGATCGTACATGCGCACACCGATAATGGAAGTTAATCAAAACTCATCACCAACAGCACCGCTTAACCGCCCTCCCCGACACCTCGAGCATTGAGGTTGAGAACGTGGCTGTGGAGGTCGTCCGTTTGTGGTTAAAGAATTTCCTCCACCTTCATGCACCGCTTCTCAACTTTAGTGGAGATCGTCACCTAGCACAACACCGTGCGACACCACCAAGGCACAAAGAAGCCGAGTTACATAATGGGCAATACAACCGGAGATAAAGCGCAACGCAATGTGAGTATATGTATGTATGTGCAATAATTAACGAACGAAGCCACACGGGCAGTTGGCTGATGGCTTCTTCCATAGTGTGGCGATTCTGGCGGATTCCATTGCCCTCATGTTTCCTCTCGTTGCGTGTTGATGCCTTTACCAAGCTCACACACACACATTTGCACACCGCTGTTTGGATTTCCTTCCACTTTTCATCTTTAGGTCGCTCAACGAACACGCGACTGACCGAGTGCCGGTGTGTGCGACGCCAAGAAACGAAAAAAAAGCTCGCAAAACGATGAACCACGGAGGTTTAATCCCCTCAAACGCTACCTTCTTCGCCTTGGGTCGCCGCTACCTTCGGAATGATGATGAAACAATGATGAATTGCAAAAGCCTGCTGTGGTGCGGTCGATTGTTGCCTGTGCGTCTGGTCTGGTGCGCCCGATGGCAGCAGCATACCGAAGATCAAGTCCCTTGCCGAACAGCACGATAGCATTTGCTGCCCTTGCATACCGTCTCTCTTGCTCGTTCGCCGAAGCTGGTACGAAGATCTTTTTGCAGCGAGAGTTTTCCTCCACCGTTGCGGTTTGTTAATGTTGCGATGGATGGAGGAAAGCATTAAAAATGCAGCAGAAAAATGAAACTGAAAGTGATGTTGCACTCAGCTGGAGCTCATTTGTTGTCGCTCGATCTGTGAGCGGTGAGCTAAGAAAATGCCAAATGAGAGAAGTTTAAAGAGAGCAATACCGTCAGCAGGAAGTAAACTGTGAGAGCATTTTTTTTTCGCGCGTATGGTCTTTTTTTTGACACAAAGCAATGAAAGACTTCAACGAACGGATAAGCGTGAATCCCCGTTGACACAAGAAATTAATTTTCAGATAAAATATATAGATCAGCATTTAAAGGACAGAACAAGAAATAGTTTGCAATAGTGTGCAATTCTACAAAAAAAAATAATATCATTATACAAACTAAAATCTAATTCGCTAGCAATCAATATAAAAAGAATCAACAAGTGTAATTTGACTCACATGTCCTTAGCATGGCGTGCATCCCCCTTAGAATGAAAATGAACAGCGTCAATGTTTGTTTAATCGAAAGTGCTTGTCTTCACCCTCAAAATCGTGATTCACATCACGAACAAACTGTAACAGCGTGGTTAGCGGTTACTATCACACATGCCGTCCATGGCGTTTCCTGATGAAAGTCAGCTGTGAAGCATGGCTCACATTTCTTATACCGAATCTCGCACACCACCGTATCAACCGAACCACAGCACACAGATACACTCCAACAACCTACCAAACGGGTTGCTCCGTGGGAGTGCCACAAGCTCCCCACCGGAGCCTAACTAAGACGGCAGGCACCACTCACGAGTCGCGCGAGCGGTCCGAGTAAGCGCGCTTACGCGTACGGTCGCGTTGTGTTGGTACAGTGTACTCTCTACCCCATACGCATAGTATGCGAAAGCGGGCACCGAGCAAAACGTGTGCGAAACGGAACGTGAATGTGGCTTTTTGAAAGTGAATTGCCACTACCGCGTCGACGTGTCGCATGCGAGCGATCAAGTGGCCGGGTCGGCAACCATGAAAAAAACAAGCGCAGAAGGTCGCCTCACGCGTCTACCAAGCAAAATTGGTTGCTTGTCGAACGATTAGGACGCGCTGTGCGCTAGATTAGTACCACATCTTCTATTCCGTTAAGCTTTCGTGATTGTCCGTGAATTATTTCACCTTTAGCACTATCAATTAGAGGAATGGTTGCTTCTTTTCGGAAGGCACCTGCATCGGTGACCTCGTTTTTTTTTTGTTTAGCTAATGGTAAGATTCCAAGTCTAATGCATGTCGGACAGAAATCTTGGTTCTTCGCTTGTGTGGGCCGTCAACTTACGCTTACGCACCGTGGCCTAATGCATGTAAATTAGTTTTCATTGAACCACGATTAAGTGCTGTGGTAATTTTCGATGTATTTTATCGCCCACCACCGGCACACTTTGGTCGGACACTTGTTTTATCGAAGCCCAACTGTCCTCGGAATTGATTGTATTGACAGGAGGCGCTTTCCGCGCGGGAACTGCGCGTTACAGCAGGTGCATTAATGCACTGGTGCACCCCAGTAAAAAAAATGCGTGACTAGTTGAGAGAGGAACTCCGTGAGACACCGCAAAACAGACGACAATACCACCATTCCACCATAAAGTTCAAGAAAAATGTAATTGCCAGCGAAATGAGTCAGTTGAAGGTTTTCATTTGGACGTACAAAGCTGCGGGGAATTAAATCCCGAGAGGGTAAATGGAATGAAAAATCGTGCAATAGAGGTAACGCAACTAAACGAACTATTTAGCTCCTTATCTGCTGTACGATCGAAATGCAATACCTACATATGCCCAGTGCACAGTGAGGCCGCAATTTTCATCATGTTGTGTAATGTGTTTCGGTACAAACTTTGTTGGTTTTCTTATTTGTATACCCTTTTATTTACTTCTTTCAAAGCAAACGTTTGAAGTTTTTGAAAAGTATGTGCATTTCAAGGATACACCTTCGCACATGGGAAGCAGGGATTTTATGCATTGTATTGTCCTGCATAGTTTTAGCATCTGAAAAGCAGACAGACAGACATAATCCGATTGATCTGCTGTGCGAAACGGATTCGATTTTTTTAACCCCACAATGCAGCTGACACATTGCCCTGATCTTAAATGATCGCTAAACGAAATGTATCGCTTGCAGCAGATCTTTGGAAATTTAACGTGTAGGGGCCAAAACTGTGCGCAAGGACGTTTTTATTTGTGCTATATTGAATAGATTCGGTTAGACACGCTCGTTTATGTTTGTTGGCAAGTGATTCATACCCTCACATTCCCCAAAGGTGCAGCAGTTCATGAAATATCGATCGTTAACGAATCTCGTTATTGATGTTGATTGATTGCTATTGATATAACATCATTGAGTTAGAGGAAAGTTAGTGGGAGAATAAAAACTACAAAGAAACTCTTTTCAAAGTTAAAAACTCATAATTTGCTAGCATTTGTTATACTCTGCTTTATTTACAAATATTGGTGTTAAGAGCCAGAAATTATTGCAAATTTGTAAAGAGCGGTTAAGAAGGTAATATTTAATTGTGTAGTGGTTGTAACTATTAATATGACGCTCTCGCCAAATTGTATGCATGTCTTAAAATTTCTGGGCAAAGTTTACAATAAAGCAAAACTTCTTAAAGAGATCGTTACCCAAGACCAGTACCATTTTCTGCATTGTTTGCCTTTTTATTTATTTATTTATTTTTGCCATTTTTAGTGGATTACGATTGCCCCCGGAGCTGTTTACGATGGGTCGGTTTTTTTGTTTCTGTGGGCTGTTTACATGGTTCGAAAGAGAGCCTTCAGTGCGGATAACAATCACATCCCAGACCTTGGCACTAGAGCCGCTTTGTACGGTTTGTTTTTTCTTCTCTCCATTGCGTGGCGTTGCTTTCAAGCCCACCGATACGGTAAAGGCGATGAATTTCTCATAAATGTTCACCCAACGTGGCCAATTTATTGCATACATAAATGTGGTACCAAGCAGTAAAATTAATTGGATCACTTCTCTGGAAATGTATTTGTCATTTTGTAAGTAGTTTTGTAGATATGAAAAACACGTAGTTACTTTACATCTTTTTACTATTAGTTTTGTTTCAATTTAATGCGCAATCCTACCTCAAGGTACACCATATTCAAACGCAAAGGAACACACAATCGATCGATTCACCAATACAGGTGCTGCAAAAGGGGCACACACATTTCTGAATTATTAGTCATCGAGGGTGAGTTGCTCGACTCAGCACGAGCCTGACACTTGGTACCACAAAACCACTTGACGTTTCTCGCATTGGCTCGCAAGGCAATAAGCGACGAACCTTCGAATAGATGAACGAGACACTTATCGAACGTAGTGCGTTGTATGTGCAGTGTCCGTCCCGCCAGGTGATTGAATATTATCCAAGAGCGACTCCTCCATGCTAAGATATCATAGCCAGCTAGCCGTCTATAGAGTTGTTCACCTACACACAATTTGCGTGACAGACCATTACAATAAATTGCAATCGCGTGCCTTCTCCATCATCCCACATCGCTGGTGCATCTTTTTCGTGCGATGCATGCTTTCCTTTGGTGAAGCAAAATATCTTGTTGTTTTTAACTTCATTTATAAGATTATATGATTATGAATGTATATATTTTTAAAATTCCGAAGGAATAGTTTCGGCCGTATAATAATGTGATAAAATATATTTGTGAAAATAATTGAAAAATTAATTTAAATGAAATATTGAAAATAATTAGAATGAACATAATTTTACCCAATTTGCATGCAACCTTCTCATTAAAAATATTGATATTTAATAATTTTAACAAGAAAGGATATAATCTCTGTCCAGAGTGTTGCTTTTAGTACTGCAAACATGACTACACTTAAGTAAGTAACCAAAAATATTCGATTAATGAGTAGAGCTATTTGATGTGACACTATCATTGCTTATCACACTGGTAGCTAATTAATTGAGCAAGATGTAGCACGTCATCGATGCATAATTTCGTGCTGCGATTATCATAAACAACTGGTTTTACATCTTGATAATTGACTCAAACCTGCCTGAAAAGGGTGAGTTATGCTTTCGTCATAAATAATTTAGCTACTTATAATCACAAAAGCATATCGATGAGGCCGATAGCCGATAAGCACGTTGAAGTGTAAGCATAAGATGAGCCTTTTCATCCCCTCAGTTAAATATTGCAATCATTTTATTATTTGAAAAAAAGGCCTCAATACGACATTATTCTTCTTACTTGTTGCGCAATAGAGCTGTCCAACGCAAAACGTGTTCAAAGTGTGTTTCTAATGGCTCTTGAACTTGCACCACGCTAACATTGCCTCATTCCACCCCATGGCATAAACCTCGACACATGGCCATGCGAAGGATTCAACGGGCAGACCATCCTGTTGTTTATGAGCTTACAATGCCTCAATTGCAAGTGTATCCTCACCGCAGGTAATTATGGAACTGTTCGCAATTATACATGTCAATTTCGCTAAAGCTCATGCGCAGGTTTTATCCTCATCCTCATCGTATGTAACGCCTCCTCTTCAATGAATGTGTCTTCAATGATCATTTCTATAAAAAAATCAACACTGTAAAACAAAAAAACAACAAAAAACCCCCTTCCTGCGTCTAATAAAAATGGGTGACTTGTAGAAAGCCAGTTTGATGCGGCTTGTGACAAAAAAGGAAGTTCGGGTTTAAAAAATTAGCACTTCAAACGAAACGATGGGCTCTGTCACGGCTTAATGGCCTCAGGGCCTCAGTGTGCTGTTGAAAATAAAGGACAAGCAACGTTGGAGGATTTATTATTTTTGCGATAGCCCCGCAGATATTCAGTGAACCGTGGTTAGGCTTTAATTTCCTCTAGTGACCTCGGTGATTAGAAAATAACGCCGCAGGTGTGTAACGGCGTTACAGTACCGGTCAAACAGTGGTAGCATTCGATGGAGGTATTATAAGCTGGAATTTTTCAAAACTCTTTGAAATTCTTTCTATAACTCTTTTTATTCTATTTCAATAATCGATTATTGATTATTTGTACACTTTATTTTTATATCCACTCATAAAATTACTATGCAGCTATATTCATTATTTTCTTTTACATCTTCTCTCTTACAGGTATTCCGCTTTCGTCGTGAACTGTAGTAAAACACACGATATTTTAAAAAAACACACACACACACAAACCACGGAATTTTTCATGTTGTTGCTTTCCTCCTTTTTATCGCAACACGCCAAAGGTGTTCCAAAACGTGTCATCGGCAATCGGCCTTGATATAAATTGTGCGTCGTCTAGTCCGACCAGCACCTGTCGCCCCCGGTTGCTGCCCCTCCTGCCGTGGTAGTGATTTTCCTCTCACTTACCCTTGGTCCTCATCGATACGATACTCAGGCTCAAATCGGTGTTCACTCGAAATCTAGGAATGCGTAGTGTTTGACCACCAAAAGACGCACACACGGACGGTTTTGCCTTTACTATCGCACGGTTAGGGTAGTGTGGGTATTAGAGCAGAGTTTAGTTTTAGTGTAATTGTATATTGAATGTAATATTCTTTGTAAGTGGTGAACAATGTGTTTAAAGTATTAAACGGATCCTTTGAAAATAGAATGAAGCAATTTCAATGAACAATTCTTAATTCGTCCTCGTAAAAAGAGGCTTAGCTTTACTGTTTGATGTAGTTGAAATCATTTTTGTCGAATGACGAATCACACACACACATACACATCAATCCTCGTTTGCACATGATCGGCTAACAGCTATTTGGTGCCTCGTACTTATCGTTATCATTTTAAAGTGTCCCCTTTTTGTGTTTCGCTAAGTGAAGGTTGCGACAGTTGCGAATAAATCATCGAAACCACGTGATACTCTTTACGACCAAATTACTCACTTTCTATTTCAAAGTGTCTCGATAGTCGATTGAATTGAATTTAACCCCGTGTCTCTCTGTTTCACTTCGCTAGCCTTCGTTGGCAACAAGGGGCCGTAGGCGTCGTAAAAAGCGGTGGATAGCGGTGGTGATACTAGCGCCTTAGAGTAGTATTGGTGCAAATATTGTCGGCACAAGAGCCGATAAAATTCAGTGCGTGATACGTGTGTTCAGCGGCGTCTCCGGTAGCCATCATCACTGCCGATGTGTTAAAAGTGAAAGGAAGAGTGTGCAGAAAAATAATTCGACCACAAGTGAGGAAAGTTGCCGCTTCCTTTTGGTGCGCCGATATTCATTGTCCGGGCCTTGCGTTGCGAAAACAAAAACCCGACCCGAATTGTACCGACCATCGGTCGTAATTTGTCGAGGGTTTTGCGCAAAACAAAGGAATAAAACAGAAGCCAACTGAAGTGACGCGATACGGATAGTGGAATACAAATAAACGCCAGTCGAAATCGATGCTGCCCTGTGAGCAACAGTGAGCAAGAGCAAATGTTCGTTCAATGAAAGCAGTCCCCGCAGTCCAGCCGAACTGAAGCAGGAGTTATCACCATGAGGACCCTCGACCGACCTGCGGCAGTCGGGCTGCTATGGTCGGCCTGCCTGTTGGCCTTGCACTTTACGATACCAGCCACCGTTTGTGCCGCCGGTAAGTGTTCCACCTTGCACGTTTCATTTAGTTCGAGTTCGATTTTGGCCACTTTTCTGGTTCGCCGTAATGCACATTAACCCGCTCCATCCCGCCATCGCAAGGATTATCGTTCAGCCGGGCTGTCGGTTCGATTACGGCAAATGATGCAATTAGTCCAAAGTGACATTAATCGAAGCGAAATGGAAGCTAAAGTGGCGACTGTTTGTACGTCAACGGGAGTATATGCTTCAATTGCGATGCCATTGTTGCGATTATGTCTGCACTGACCTCACATACACGGGGACCAGCTCTAACAAACTGATTGTCTGTTTTTATTCGCTTTTTGACGAGTTTGTTGATGAATTTTAAAAGTACAATAACATAAATGTTTATGATTTATAAAACAAAAACCTTTAAGAACAGGCAATAAGGCTTAAATTTCTCACCCATCAAAATTGTACAAAACACCAAATTCCCTTCCCTCTATGGACAATATTTACAGCAAGGTTTTTGTAGTTTTTGGTGTGTCGTCTGAAATATTGTTAAAATAATTTAAAATCAGATATTTTACACCTTAGTAGATTGCAACGAGTATTACATTTTTAATCCCGATAGTACTTTTGTGACATTACCAGCTGACATTTACTATAGTATATAATTTTCTTCGATAATATATGTCATAATTCAACCTGGTTGTGTCGATGGTTGAAAACGTGATCGAGTAGTTTGTTTGGAAAATCAATTTTAAATACCAGAAACACATTTCTTTCATTTTACTTTGGTCTCTAATCAGTTTATTATTTTGAACATTTACCAATTGCTGAATTGTGTTGGTTGGCATTTTTGCAAACCAGTTCAGTTGCCAATTATTTGATGTAAATCATCCACGCTGACAGTAATCGCCGACATCTTTGAACTTTTTTTTAAATTTATTCGCATTCCTACGAAGGGTTCAAAGTTCACATCGATCGTGAAAAGTCATAAGCCCCCCTGCCGCATGTACGTATGACAAATATACGATCAAGAGACGAACATTTGCTGAACAATCTTTCCCATTGTACCGCAACACTCACATAGTATGTAAAGTACCTTTATTTGCAATTCAGTTTCAATGCATTCCGTTCTCCTGGTTCGTCCCGGATGTGATCGGAAAGCTTGTTTTTTTTTTGCTTTATCAAGATGGATTAACCCAGCGACGGCAATTTATGTACTTCTCAGATACTCGCATTGCGTGCTTCTTCATTTTATGGAACACTCAGCCCATCTCGTGTGGTAGCCTCTTTGGGGGTGAGTAGGGGAAACAATCGTGGTTCGTATTGTGGATCCCGGGCACGGGTACATTCGAATTGCATTGATCCATTCGACTTGACGATACAACTAGCAGCAGCAACTGAAATTATGCAATAGTTCAACATTGTTCGCTTGTCATCTGGCAATCATTCGTTCGATTTTTTTCTGTGTCACATTTTAACATTACATTGCTTATCGAAATGATCTTAAACATGGTACAGTCTCCGGTTGCAATGGTTACTACTTTTACCATACATTTTATTGTTCGAATTAATCGTCTTTTTGTTGCTGATTTCATTAAGTGAATTATGGTGATCATGTAAGTTGTCCTTCAATGATTGTTAAAAGCGCCCAATTTTTAAATTACGGAATTTAATGCGAAAGAGTTTTCAAAACTACATCCGATGCTGCAAAAGTGGAAAAGTTGATCGCTGCAGCAATCGCAAGCATGCGCATCGATCTGCGGAAAGGTCTGCTTCGATGCATGTCACCACGCAGTAAATCATCAACCGCGTGTCAATTCGTTGGGCCGTTCGTTTGGTTATGCATGCACACAAGGGCTGCTTTGACCGATGGCAGTGCATTTAACACCTTGTAAGGCAGACCGCACAAGCGCTTCTCTATCTCTCTCGGTCAGCGCAAAAGGGAGCTAATTAGGGTTCGCAATCGCAATAAACGTCGTCAGCTATTGCGTACAGTGTATGTGTACCATCATTCGCGGTGCGTTTTGCGTTCTACTTATAGATATAATTTGAATTCTAAACGACCGATGGCGAGAACGACAATCATTATGCGTCGTCTAATGGGGTCCCATCGTTACGATGTCGCTGTTGTTGCTGGTGCTCACGTTTGTTGACACCTCCATCGTTTCGCAGCGCACGAAGCCACCGTGGTTGCATCGCGCTGCAGGGGATCGACTAGAGAGTCTTCTGTAATAATTATCATTAACCGCCAATTACTCACCATCAAGCAGTGCAGGCGTGTTTAAGCTATGATTTATGAAACTGGCTTGCACTGGAGTACCTGCTGCCTTTTCAAGGTTGACATTGTTTGCTCTGCAAGCAGGAATTTGAACGTACCGAATCTTAAACAGCATAGAGTACCGTTTACGTATGAGCAAATATGTTGAATAAGAAAACTGTCTTACTACTCAGTAGAATCAGTTTAATTTTAGAATACAAATCTCGAGAAGAGATTTTACATTTTGTTACAGCCTGGAGGAATAAAATCGATAACGGTGTCTTTAATATTGTTTAAACGAACAAGAAACATGTTTGGTGTATTAGTTACTCACCCAAAAAAAGGTCATCCTCGTAACTGTGCCACAAAGCGAAGCAGATGCACGGATTTCCGTCGATCGAAAGAAGGACATCACTTCGTCTGGCCGTGACAATAATAACACCCTTCCCATCGCAGCACAATGTTCGTGATCGGAGCTTCCACCGGATGGATTGAATGATCGGATGAGACCCCCTCGTTGAGCTTCAGCAATTTTATGCTGACTGGGTAGTAAAGCAGCCGTTGCCGCTGATACTAAATGTGATGATATAATTGGGAAGATATCTTGATTCGTGCGCTGCCAACCAATCTGTAATCGATCCGCTGTGAGGCGCGATCAATCTTACTGACATTCACCGACATACGCATGAGCTAGTACAGATCTGACAGCGATCTTCGTATCGCATTTGTAGCTAATTGTAAACGGTACTGTGAAAAGGGGGTGCCATAACCTTCGACCGTTTTATCCCGTGCTAACGGTCCTCTAAATATCCTGCAAGCCGGAAACGAAACCAACCGATTCCAACCGGCTATCGAACAATCTTTTGATCGCAATCTACCTCTTCGGTTGTGAAATTAAACTGAAAGGAATCTTTGCAATTTCCTGGTTCCCATAATCCCATTGACGGATTTTAACTATGTCTCACTTTTTTTCATTTTTCGTACAACTCTTGTACACACCAGAATTGTTTCAAACTGCAGCTCATTCTGCTTCATTTGCCTACCACCATTTCCCACGCTGTGCAGTGCCCCAATAGCCTTGATCGGACATTTTGGTGGGTGCTTGGTGCAGACATAAATTCTTCACTCGCTGACCCCAGTCACAACAGTGGCAGTGGCCAATGCTCATCCGGATCTGTCGTGCTCAAGGCCATGGTAGTGGACGTTGAAAAAGTAGCCACAGGTTCAGCTATCGGCCGATCATTGATTTCTGACCACTGGCTGATCACAGCAAGGGCACACGCTACGACGGCTGGCGTATGCACGACAATGTGATTAATACAACTATTAATACGTACATTACAGCCAAACGCCTATATTTATGTGTTTTTTGTGTTTGTTACGTTTTATACGTATGCTATTTTTTGTGCCGAAACTTACTACGTATTAACGTGACGCAGGGCTAATATGTTACATTAAAAGCAAGGTTATGGTTATAAGCATAGGTTATGCTGCTCAAAACACGACACATGTTTTGCTTTGCGGTATAGATGGGTCCAGATAAACAAAACATTCGTGCTGGGTGAAGAATTACATTTGTTGTAATCGTTACTTGAAGCTTTTAACAAACGATGCCATCCATCGATGCCGGTCTTGAAGCATGATCTCACGAATGAGATAAATGAGCTCGTTCCACTTAACATTGATGAGCGCACCACGCACACAGATGTCGGGATAGACATTTTACCACACTATTGCTCTATCTTTTAATGACGATGCTCCCACTGCCCGTCGAATGGCTAACCAATTGGTCATTTTTCTTCGCTCAAACGCCTTCACCAACAATCGGCTGTTCAGGGTCAAACTCAAAACACTATGACTAATCCTTGTTTTTTTTATTTAAAGAATCTAATCTTAAACCCCCAAACAAACTACATTGTGTGATCAGTATCACACAGTTTTTCAATGGTTTTAAATTAGTTGGTGGTAGTTTTAAGCATCTTACCTTTGTTGGGTTTCCTATTCATTGATGCCCTTTGCCGTTTAATGGTGCAGAGAAAATCTCTAGATGCGAAGGTTGCTCCAACGGTTTGCAATGATATGCTTCGTACGATCGTTTGCAGTGTGCAGCAATTGTTTATTCAAATTAGTTGCAATTCGAATCATGCCGGGCAAAAAAATAAATAAAACTGCCCCCCAGCAACAGGTCACGATGTGCAAACGTTACGGCACGTCTTGATGAATAGCCATCATCAATTTAGCTTCTTCAATTTCTATTGCTATGTTTGGAATGCACGATGAAATGACAATACAACAAAAAATAGGAATTGCCTTAGGCCAAAAAAATCCTATTTGTCAGCAACTTATATTTCAATTGCATGTTTTTTGTTGCTGTTCAATCATTTATCGACTTAACGTGAGGTAGTTCTCAACAGACATATTTTTTAAAGTCACACTAGGATCTATCAAATTGAATGCCTGGTCAATGACTTTACGCTTTCCTGTATAGTATTTCGTTTGTTAAAAGAACTGTAAACATTCTATTATATTTTCCATGAATAATCTGTACGGTTGTAATTAGTATAACCGAAATATAGTACCTTTGGACAGGATTAAAAGTATTTTAAGTCATTTTACTAAGCCAGTTTAACTAATTTTATAACATACTTAGGACAAATAATGTTTACTTGGGTACCTTGGGTCATTTTAATTGTGAATGATTTTATATAAACTGTAATCACAAACATTTAATGTGATTGAAATCAATGTTCTTACATCTTCATCGTTATTATGATTATTATCTTATGTAATCAATGTACTTCATTTTAATTATTCATACTTTCTTAACTGCCCTGAACCATCACCATACCGTCATACCGATCATTGTGCCCTTGTATAGCACAGTATTTTTTACGAACAGTTTTGTAGTTCAGCTTTTTATGACGCTTATTAAATTTCCTGGCAGGCTCACTGCTCCGCCCCAAAAATTGAATGCCTAATTATACGATCCACAGATCGAGCTCTCGTCGTTATGCTATCTGGCTTTTCAGCGGCAGCTTAAGCCCTTTCCAATTAAATATGGTCGGCAAAAAAATGTGCCCACTCATTCCGAAGCTTCATAAGTTTAATTTTGGAATTTTCGTCCTCCGTATACGCCAGTGATTGAAAGATTTGAACCATCGACATCGACAAAAAACAAGCCGTTAAAGTAAAACGAAACCATGAAACGTGCAGTATATTGTCCGCATAACAAACAAACGTTTACAATTCCAATTTAACAATTTCGCTCATCCAACCGAATCGATTTGCTCATTAATAGAGCAAAGAACCTGGGCCATCGACTTGCGATCGTTCTCTGCAAATGAGATAGTGCGACCTTGAGAACGCTTCCAACGCGAGATGTACTATACAATCCATCCAGCTCCAGTGGATCCTCCAACACAAGGCACCAGGAACGCACGTTTGGAAACCGTGACCTGTCAGACAGGATCCGTCCATCTGTGGTGGTTAGCCACATCCGGCTGCGAGCTCCGAACCGGATCCACACGAATATGTACCAACGTCTCCCCACACTTGCCGGGTACTTATAACGTTCATTCCTTTTGTGTCGTAGCGTGTAGCACGTGTAAAGATTGCGCCCCGGTTGTTGAATAAAAATAATTGAAACCACACAACAACAAAAAAACGCGCGCACAACCGGCATGACGTTTACAGAAACGAAAGCATTAGTGAAACACACAGACAGAGACGTGCAGTTCGCACATACTAGGTGATGCGCCAAGATGTACACGATAAACGTGCACTTGCCGGTTAAGGAATTGCATAACACACTGCACCGGATGATGGCGTGCTGGCACGAGAATGTGCAGCATGTTCCGTGTGTTGCACGGTTTAATTGTGCCGATGAGGTAACGCTGAGAATCGTTAATATTTGCGCATGGTATCGCGGAATATTGAAGAATATGCGAAACGAAGGTATGACATTCCGCGGATTGTTTTTGCCCAATTTGGTTGAGCAAACAAGGGTTAAGGTGTAATTAGTCAAATATCTGCACCGAATCGCATGCGAATAGTGAATGTTTCGTTTTTTTTTTTAAATTTTATCGTGGCATGGTATATTTCCCGATAAGATCATTTCGCTCTTCATTAATGCACTGTATATTTGGATAATACTTTTTGCCTTTTTAATCCCAAATTGGAGTATTTTACTTTAAATGCGATCATTACAAAGTTTATAGAATGTGATATGTCATGTTTTATGCGATATTCGATCTATGCAAAGAAATTTGGCCTCTTAAAGACTAACCGTAATATTACTGAGTAACTGGATAACCATCTCCATTCAACAAAGGAACGGTCCGGTTGGGAATCGACCCTGCGCAACATTGCAAGAGCAAATGCGTCTAACGAATAGACCATCTTTAGACGATATCAACTAAACGATAACGCTAAAAGCATGTAGCCGGAATTCGTATTTGCAATGATGAGGTAATACATTCGATTGCCAGTTCGTACCACTCCGCAGCTAATCAATTCGACACATCAATCTAACGCTTAGTTTCGACATCAGCTGCCACGACAAAGCCGTAGTGCTGTGTCATTGCCAGTGAACTATGAATTGCTATGCAATTTCAAAATAATGTCAATACTTTATTTATAGCTTATTAATGAATGTTTTTGACAATTCAGTACAATTCTTGGTTTAAAAATCATTTTTAGTTAGTGAATCTGTAGTAGCGCATATTACCTGCCACTACTGTTTTAATGATAATTCATAATGAGCGGTTGTAGCAATCAGATAAATAATGAATTGTCCTTCAGCAACGGATGAATTATATTCGTTAAAGTAAGAGTCATCTCGACTGTCGCTTATATCTGCAGGACGCTTGCGACGACGAAACCGTTAATAATCGTTTCGGTTTTCGCAGCATCCAACTGTGCCACTTGCTGCACAGTTTTGACCTTCGAATGGGTTTTAATTAACTTTGCAATGCACCGCCACCACAGTGCTTACCCGATGCCGGTGCACTCAGAAGGCATCGTTGGAATTCGTCCACAGTTATGACAAGCATCTCGATTAGAAGTATTTTAACGAACGCGATCGAAGGTAAGCAGAACCGGATCGGGTGCACCTAATGGCGGTACGTTTTGTCAATATATCATCTGTTACTCTCGGTTCTCCCCATCTCTTTCGGACTTTCTGGCATTCACTTCCATTGCTGGGTATGGAAGATTTAGTTGGGTTTGCGTTCTGTGTCTCGTTCCACATCTGCTGCTACGCTAATTGATAGAAAACGTAAAGCTCAGTGGCTTCACTGGGCGGCTCATAAGATCTTTCGATCGCACCTGTGTTAGTACACTGCTGAGCTAAACCGCCGTTCAATGCGTCGTCATGCGTGAATCAAACCATTCGAACGGTTGCACTGCAATTGTGAGTTGCAGCTGTTTCGTGAATGTGATGCCTTACCTTTAAGTAGATACAGATCAAGCTTCAATAGCTCGCTGACCTGTACCCTTCGGTGGCACTTTACAAACCGAGTTTAACATCGCCATAAACCCTTCCCTTCTTCGCAATGTTCCGTCCGAGGTGCAAGGGGCTAGCGCTGCGACAAAATGTTGGCATAAAATAAAACATACACTACGCTCCCTTTTAACGAGACCGATTTAATGGTCACACAATAATAAATGGGCAGCGACGTACGATTTTTTACCATTGGCTATCCTAATAATTGAGACATAATCGTTGATCTTGGGACGCTTCGGGAGGGGGGCTTGAGAAGAAAATTTATTTATATTGCGCGACCAACAGGGTCAACATTATACGACGCTGTTTGGTTGATGGAATAACGAGCCTTCAATTATGAAACACATTTCTGTTATACGATGCTACTCATTGTACTAGATTTGGGAGCATCTCCTCGGTGTTAACAATAAAATCTGTAGAAGATGTTACATTCAGTCACGTTGTTGATATTCACTAAATGAAAGCTTTGTAAATACATGCAGTAAGGTTTCGAATTGCCAGGACGCTATACCTATCTGGAACGCAGGCTTTTTTTTAATTTGTTCGTTTACGAGCTTCGCGATTTAAAGCAATACGAGAGTACGATTAAATTTACTTCATCTTCAGTTAATCAACCTTTCGTCAACACTTTGCAAAACACCGCCCAAGTTTGGGCCTGGCAAGCTCCAAACACCTTCGAAGACTTTTGTCCATCCAAGGCACCATCTAGCAAACTTGTCTTGCGTGGTGTCCATTTACGTCATAGCGCTGCTCACATCCAAATACAAAGAACCGGACCTAGTTCAAGAAAGTAGGGGGAAACTCTTCAGAACGAAACGGCTGAAGCACGTGTTGATCTTTAACACCCTTTTGTATGTGTGAAAAGTGAT
Source organism: Anopheles merus (assembly GCF_017562075.2). Classification (NCBI taxonomy): domain Eukaryota; kingdom Metazoa; phylum Arthropoda; class Insecta; order Diptera; family Culicidae; genus Anopheles; species Anopheles merus. The sequence goes on along the minus strand of NC_054084.1, from coordinate 45,597,922 downwards.
TTCCATTAACATGCATTCTGAAGCGTCCAAGGAATACCAACAATGGACATTGATGGTGCTTTTCCACTTGATCTTAGCATGTATCGCATACCAATGGGACAGCAAAGCCTTTTCACTTCAAGACTTGTGTTGTGTAGGGCTTAATCATCGCACACCTTACCAGTTGTCATGCCAGGCAGCACGCGACCAAACCACCGATTCGAAAGAACGGGCAAGGTATATTGTACGGAACCGCAGCGAACACGATCGCAATAGATGCGTGATTGACGGCAATTCAAATTTTATGATACGGCAAATACTTCTGTCCGCATGAAACTATAAAAAAGGGGAAAGAAAGAGGGAGAAGTACGTCAGGGTTATTATTTCCTCCATTCATTGGGATTTGAATGCTACTTGAAATCGTGGGATTTGGACGGGAGATTTATTATACAAGTTTTCTTCCGCCTTAATCCATGATTGATTTTCCTACTTAATGGCGTCAGTCTAAGAAAAAAGGGACGCGTACCGATTGCTAAGCGCCTAACGATAGTTAATTCAAGAACACACGCAGAAAACAAGAATATTACAAAATAAGAAACTCAATGTTTATGGGTGGTCGCTGTTACTATCGTTGATCTTTCCGCGCTTTTTTGCAGATATATAAGACCGCCTCTTCTAGGGCCTTACAAACTAAATAGCTAAGCATACTCTCCGGAGGTCTAGATTGATTAATTTCTTCAAGAATTCTGCTCCACAAACTTTCATGCTATGCCATTTATTTTGCTGTCAAAAATGTCTCCTTCCAAGTTTGGCTATCTTCATTACGCCTTTTATGATCGTGTAACACCCAATTCGAGCACCCAATTCGTCCGTCCCAATCTGGAGCATCTGATCGGCCGTTCTTTGTGCGGCTGAATATTACTTACAACCTCTGCTTTCCTTCTAGCCGCTATCGTTCCATCAATTAGGATCGCTTTTCATGTTTTTTTTTCTCCGACGAGCAGAGAAACAATTTGCGTTATCGCGAATTATTCCTACCGTTGCTGGTAGCTACCATACAGTGAGCAGATATAAAATAAACTGGTTTAACATGTTCTGAATACCGGTCAAAATTGTTAAACCCCAAAACGTTCCAACAGATCACAGTAAATTACCAGTGGGAGTAACACGGTACGAAATGGGTCTAAAGATACTCCTACGTGAAGTAAAGCTCGTGTTAAGCATCAAGTTATCGCCCACAAGAAAATCACCGTCGTTCACAGAGAGGTGCGTTGTGATTTCAAGCACCATCTCACCATATATGATATACAAGACGTGCTGAAGGATGTAACGACTTGTTGGAAGGTTTGTTCTGAATACTGTTGAGAATGCAAAGTGTATTTGCTGTCCCTCATAAAAACATACAAAAGAACCAACCCAATAATCTAGTCATTTCAAGCACTCCAGATCGGTGTATCGACACTACGGTTGACATACACCGAGGCTCGTGACGACGGGTCTGAATTCGTGCAATTATCGCGTATTAAGTGAAAGGCAAATCTAGTGCCAGAACCTGATCCCATGGTTTCGTTTGACCCTTGAGGGGTCTACGCTGCGTGGATGCTGCGACCGCAAAAGTGGAGCATCGGACAACCTCAGTTGTCTTATGGTCTTACATTGCTACCAGGATCGTGTTGCTACGCATGCAAGAACAGCTCACGCGTTCCAGTGTTGAACGTTTAAACATGGTAAAAATGGTTTTACCAGAGGAATCTGGTGCTACAACTTGTCCCCGATTCTACGCGCCCGACCACTTGACAGGTTTCCTACGAGAAGCCCAGTTTTGCATGCGTGCACCGAGGCCTTTGCCTGTTGGTTTGCCACGCGCAGAATTTGTTTGTTTGCCACGCGGACCGCGCTGGACGAAAGGCACGGCAGAACCTGTGCCGTGCGGTCGTTGATCAAACAACTGTTTAACGTATAAATCACCCGATCACACGATCGGGTGTGCATTCTCACGTGAATTGAATGGAAGTTCACCAAATACCCGGTGCCAATTCAAATAGACAAGACCCTGCCTGTCCTGCCGGGCCACAGGAGTGGGAACGTGAGCGAGATCCAATTTGGTGCTACACTCTAAAATCGAATGTCTTTAAATGAATGAGCCTTGTTTGGCACGAACGTTCTGACAAAATCCGCTATGTTGGTCATATGAGCTATTTTTTATTTGCATCCCCACACAGCCATTCGAAGGGGCTGACCATCTATAACAGCTCGAGGCGCTGGTCACAGGTATCGCTAACGATTTGGGAGGAATTGCTTGAGGTGATGCCAATTTTAAGGTGTGATTTTGAATAAAAGCCTTCTAACCTCGCTCCTCGCACAATGCCAACAGGACAAAAGGGAATGGGTGGAGTTCGGTCGGGCGATTGGATTTGGCCGTAATTGATTCTTAATTGTTTCACCCCAACGCGGATTATCGTTGCCAATTTCGCTGGGGGTATAGTTATGCTTAAATAGTTATGTTTATGGAAAAAGTATTTAAATCATCTTCTCCTTCTTCTTGCCACAAGCCAATCTACGCAGTTATACCTTCCGGCTATTTCACTTCATTTATAGTCACGTAGTCGATTAGTCAATAGTAGTGCTTCAGCATCATCTTAAATTAGCATTATGACTTGGATTGGAACTATAGAGATTGACACATGGGAAGAAATAGTTCCAAAGGACTTTATATGAATCGTTGCTCTTCCGAAAGACATTGGATTTACTAATTTGTTATATTTTGTGAATGTTGAACCAAGTCTTAAGATTTTGAATCATAAAGGCTTAGTTGATCCTAGCACATAGGACGAAATCTCTTCTTCTTTTATAGTTTTTTTTCTATAGTTAACGTCCTACGCGGACATGCCGACCTACACAGGCTTTCTAGACTTAATTCATTACCACGCAACCTTGCCGCAGCCGTACCACTGGACCGCCCCAGTACGGAGTGTATGGTGTAAAAATAAGATATTTAATTAACATCGCCAGATCGCCATGCCACCAATGAAGGAAACAATAAAATTACCAAATTCAAAAGATTTACTGCGTTCTCCTGACCAATTTAGGCGTCCGCTATGGTTCTTCGACAGGAAGCTACAATTTCTCACGAGTTTATTAGATCAGTGGCGTTGAGCTTAATCCCGGATGCAATATTAGCTGCACGCTGCGTGGTTTTGACAGATCTGCACACCAGTAGCAGCAACTAAGGTGGTATTCAAACAAAAGTCATAATCAAACCAATCCAAATTGATCCGCCACAGCGGGTCAGCTTCTACGCTAGAGCGTGATGGCGATAGTATGGCCAAAATATCTTCAAAAATGTTAACCCTTCATCTGGAATGGACCGTCCATTGTTCATTTTGTTCTTCCTTAGCATTGTTTATTGCTTTAGGATTTTGCAAGCCTAAAGCCATTGGGACAATGTCGCGAAATCAGGAGTACTCCATCGGACTAGGTAAACCCAAAAAAACGCCAAACCATCAAACGAAACCACAGTCTAGAGAAGTGAACGTGCCAGCCAGCCGTGGTGCAAAAACGGAACGAAAACGGACGCTGCGAATTAAGCCCACCGGCCCGAAACGAGTCCCGAGGGCTCACACATTGCGATGCGAGAATGCTGGCACGGGGCACATGAACATGATGTTATTAAAATCTGACCACTAAGGTGACCTCGAGCTGTGAAAACCAACCATCTATGCGAGTGGTCAGCTCGTTCAACCTTTGCGGGCGTTGTACGGTTAAAAGCCGGGATTATTCGCTTACTGTTGCGAAAAATTTAAAAAACGTTAGCATCGAAGATTTACGATCCAGTAAGACGAAACATTAATCAACTCGGTATCAGTGACATGAAACAGTAAATTGTTCCTTTTGCGGGACTACTACCAAAAATTACATCCCTCGTTTGCGTCCACTGGCTCGCGATCGATTGGAATGTGTCGAGTTGTGAACAATTCGCTGCATACGTTTGGAGCGATCGGCGACGGTGGCTAAAAAATCTGGGCATCTTTCCCATATTGAGTCATCGTGAGTGTTGTCTTATGTGCTACTCCACTCCCAAATGTGGATAATCTGTTCCTTTCACTTACCTTGACCCGTTCTCACGATCAGATCTCTGGCTATCCGACTAAGGGTAACCTATCCCTTAACCAGCAGCTATTAGCCGAATCCGTGCCGCATAATCTTGACCGAAAGATCTAAAAAAAAACCCGGACCCACACTGCATAAAACCATCTCAATTTCACTTTGTTTCGTCTCATTTCAGAATCGAGCTTGATGAGCCACGTCGAAAAGCAGCGCTACGATGGATGGTACAACAACCTGGCCCATCCGGACTGGGGAGCTGTCGGTAAGTTGTGCGCGCACACCACCCTTTTGGTCATAATTTTTTGATTTATCACACACGATCAACTGACAACCCGCACGTAGCGCAATCTCAGCAGGGAGGGTTTTTCACAAAACTGTCCAAAACGAGCTTAAAAAAACTCACACACACACTGCCCAAATTCACCCTCACCCATTTGAGTATAAACGTCTCCGTTGACAGTCTGTTTTGTTCGGTGCTTTAACGATTCCCCGTTTGCTTAACTGGAGGGCTTTTATGTGCCTATTTTACCGATTCCTGTGAGCAGTAAATGCAGAAATATTGCGATGTGTCACAGCGAGTTGTGCCGATTTCGGTGCGATCGCTCAATTTTCGAACACCCCAGCACAGCGGGGTGCGTCTGCATTGAGCTGCTGAGAACTCCCGCGTTGTTGCGAAACGGGGCTTGGTCCGCAAATCCGAATGTGGTTTACTTTATTGCATTTTAAGCCTCACTTACTCGATCCCTGCTACTCCACAGGCTCTACCGGCGTTTCGTATCGGTCGAGTCGCAAATGTAGATGTAAATTTTAATTATTTATGATTATCGGCCATCAATGCTGGACGAGGGAACACTGATCACTACAATTGATTACATTCCGTCCATGCGGGAATATGCGGGTACTTAAATTGTTCTCAATTTTCCCATCGCATGGCTAATTAGTGAACGTGACTGTGTAGCAGATTCGCGGCAGAGCAATTCATTAAATTTGGATGAATGTTTTTGTAACAAGAGATAAACATGGAATGTTTAATCTGCTTAGTAGTAGTGGTATTATTTTTCAAAATTATATTTATTTCGAATCTCGGAGAGAAGAGTTTATTGTTGCTGCTGCATACTTTTATATGATTAATTTTTTTACTAATCTGTTAAATTTCGATTGAATTTGATATAAATCATGTTGTTCATGAAATTTAAATAGTATTTTTTAACAATTGTATCATAATGTTTAAAAATTAATTCAAACTCGTTGACACTAGAGAGCACTTGCGCCTCCGTCATATTCAAGTAATCGATTAACGCGTTCGCTCCACGGCTCATACAATACTCATTCAGCATCTGTGGCACGTGAGCGACAACCCACCAGCCAAGTCACGCGACCGACCTGCCTGGTGTGTGCCAGACGCCCCGCTGTGTAGTGCAAAATGTAGCAAAATGTACCTGTTTGCCGCATCATGCCCACCAGCATCACACGTCAAGTCCATTTCAGGGAGTGACTCCAAACCATACATCATTCGGTGCCTCACAACCAGCCTCTTTGACGTGCAGTGTTCAAACAGTTCAAACGTCTCTTATACCGGGCCGTGTATGCGTGCGTGTGTGTGTATCGAAACGGCTCAGGCACACAGCACGTGAAGTTAAAATACAGAGTGACTTAATTGGATTAAGCATACCTTAAGTGCAGTGCCTGTTAACTTTGTAGCTGCCTCCAAACCTTCCCCCCACAGTGCATCTCACCCAAGGTGCATTCTTGCATCCAACCTTACGAGCTGCAGACCCGGTTAGCTTTTAAGCTGAGCATTCGCACTGCAGGATCCATGAATGGGTGGTTGGATGGATGGATGGATTACCTTGATATGGTGCACCCTTCCCTACCGCCTTTAGTAGCAAAAGAGCTGGACCGTGCTTCTGTAGCTTCTGACGCTGCAGGAGGTACACCGGTATTAACAACGTCCTACGAAACTCGTTTTGTTTTGTGAGCAGCAGCCACCACTAAACAGCTACTAAATTATATGAATAATGCCTCACACAGCGCGTGCATGTTGCACCATATTGGTGATATGCAGTTCAAGCGTGGATGAATGAATCATTGCACTGTAGATGCACCTGTTGTGGGGATATGTTCAGGCAAAGGATTCAGAAGGTGTATGGATTGGGAAGCTTTTTATCACTTTTATGTTTATGCTCATTTTATGTTATTTTTCTTTAAAGCAGGAGTCTCCAATCTTCGGCCCGCGGGCCGCATGTGGCCCTCAAGAGCATTTAATGTGGCCCGCGATGACTGGGTAAAGGTTAAATTAAATAGCTTTTTTTTCTGACTAATTAATTTTTTTTTTTCTGAAAGACGAAAATAAAGATTCAATAAATGAAAGCTGCAGAAATTTTATATAGTTTGTTAGTATTTTCTTATTAATACGATATTTGAACTTCCACTTATTCTGAAGGTAGCGTCAAAATGTCCCTCAACAACGTTGATTATGAAACAATACGGCTCGCGAACTAAAAAGTTTAGAGACCCCTGCTTTAAAGCATTGTTTTTAATACAATAATATCATTCAAACATCTGTAAAAACACAAAAAAAAACAGTTTTTCACCGACATAGTTTATACCTAGCAATCAGTTTTGTTGAACCACCACAACAGCCTTCATTTGTACTTACATTTGCCTTTCTGCAGCAAATGCAACAGGATTAAGCTCAAAAACAAAACAACTCCATTGAGATGTCGGTTGGCTGTTACCACTCGTCAGGATCGGCGTACAAATCCTTCCCCGAGCTTATTGCATTATGAAACAATTTGCCCGCTCGAAGTCATTTATAAAAGTCTGAAAGCAATAATTGATGGTCTACTCGCGTCTGACCCCGAAATCAAATTTCGAGCTGATGCTGAATGTGCAAGGGCTATCGAACGATGGTGTAGATGCTTTATTTTCTTGGCTGTTGTCTTGTGCAGGCAGTAGTTTTCTCTGCTCCTTTCGAAAGGAGGGTTTGTGTGGTATGATAATGCTCACTTACATTCATCGATTAATTTGCCGTAATAGTGTAGTGGTATCGATTCCTTCCCACTAACAAGCATCAACATTACTGTTGCCATTTACAGAACATAATATTCCAGAAAAGGAAGCAATGCATTACGTGTTGAAGAAAAAAAATGACATTTATATTTCTATTGTTGTTATTCGAACCATATTGGGTGGTGTTAATGATTTGTATCAAGGCCAATTTATGTGTTCATAGTAAATGACTGTATGTTTTACTTATCTTCCTTTTAATTAAAGTAAAATACTTTCATTTAATACTTAATCTTTGCATCGACATGTATCTGCTACATTTCGCTATTTTTTACTATAATGAATGTACAAAATTCTAGCCGCACAGTGTTTCTCGCACAAGTGTTGCCTTATTGCAAGTCGTACAATTTCATCCTGTTGAACTATGGCTGGCAATAAATATGCATTATGTATGTTCGCTAACATTTTCGACCCAACAGGTGACAACTCACTCGCTCAAACTTTAATTACTTTTATCACGCTGGCTGGCACGTACGGGCGGTAATCTTTGGCATTGATCTAGATACCTGCATGCCTGATAAGGCCAGCGGTATTTAATATGTAACAGTAACAAGAGTGTACAAATTAAATGACAATTTATGTCTCGTTTCAGAGGCAAAGTAAACTAGTAACGCGTAGCTTTTTCTTGCTTGAATGATGGATGTGCATGTGATGTGCATGTGCAATTAAATTAAGTTCTATGAAGTGTTATAATTTACTATCGAGATCAATCGGAATGATCGATAAGTTATCAGATACACAAGATGTATGCAATAAGAAACAACCAGCATAAAATATATGAACATAGTGCAATCAACAATTGACAAGGTTTATCCACAATGTGTGCTCAGATATACTAAACCGGTAAAACAAACCCGTTTGTATACTGCTACTTCAAAATCAATGGCACATTTTTACATCATGCTTTGCATATGTTTCAACACACTTACACGTGTAATTATTGGTGCATAATTTATCTCTAGCAACGATGACGCAGCCTGTGTGCTTTTTTTCACCACCTCGGTGGTCCACTCTTTTGCGCTGTTCTATCGCAGCTCCGACACGTAAAAAACAGTTTGTAGGAAAAATAAAAATTATGGTCCAAACAGACAGAAACGCGTGTCATAACAGCCATAAAGTTAGTGCGTCCTATTCACCCGACACCCATAAGCGCGAGTGCATTTGCACCCCTACACTAATAGCTCGCGCCGCGTAGCCTAACCGAACCGGGTACCGGGTTTCCATTATCATGCGAAGGAACCGTTAATGGACAATTTAGGAATAATTATTATTTATGAGCTCGCCATTGACATTGAACTGCTTCCGTTTGGTAGCTTTTTGCTACCTTTTCCTTCTGAGGCTTCACGGCTCGCTTAGCAAATGTCAGTACACTAACTCACTTCCAGGTCGCTCCAATAAGCAGGGCCGAGGGTAGTAAGAAAACGGTGAAGAAAATCATCATCCATTAAGAAAGACCTATCCCTTAAAATATGCAAAAAAAAAAGCGCAAGGTAGCAGCAATTAAGCTGCGCGTTGCAGGGAAAGGCAGTCTAGCAAATTGGTCTAGCGGCATTGTGTTTTAGCATGATTTTAAAAGCACTTGTAAGTAGGTGTTTCGCTTCATATTTTCGAATGACCGGAACAGGTGCCTAGCAACCAAAATTGTCAGTTGTTCTTTTTTCGATAGCCAACCATGTACTCAAGGTTTTTATTCAATAACAATACATTAATATATAATTTATAGAAATTGTTGATGGATTCTAAATACTATTTTTTCCCTTCTTTCAATACTTCCACAGATAATCACCTCACGAGGAAAGCTCCATCGGCATACAGCGACGGGGTGTATGTGATGGCCGGTTCTAATCGCCCCTCGCCCCGTAAGCTCAGCAGACTGTTCATGCGTGGCACCGATGGTTTACCATCGATGGAAAACCGTACCGCCCTGCTAGCTTTCTTCGGTCAGGTGGTGACCAACGAGATCGTCATGGCGTCCGAGTCGGGCTGTCCGATCGAGATGCACCGGATCGAGATCGAGAAGTGTGACGAAATGTACGATCGAGAGTGTCGTGGTGATCGCTATATTCCGTTTCACCGTGCGGCTTACGATCGCAACACGGGCCAGAGTCCGAATGCACCCCGCGAACAGATCAATCAGATGACGGCCTGGATCGATGGCAGCTTCATCTACAGCACCTCCGAGGCATGGCTGAATGCGATGCGTTCGTTCCAGGACGGTGCGCTTCTGACGGACAAGCAGGGTACGATGCCGGTAAAGAACACGATGCGTGTGCCACTGTTCAACAATCCTGTACCGCATGTGATGCGAATGCTCAGTCCGGAACGACTATATCGTGAGTAACCCATGCTTATTGCGTTTGTTTTGAATGTGCAGTGAATTGTAAGCAACATTTTCAAACTATTACAGTTCTGGGTGATCCTAGAACCAACCAAAATCCAGCCCTGCTCTCCTTTGCCATTCTGTTCCTGCGTTGGCACAATGTGGTAGCGAAGCGCGTTCGTCGCCAGCATCGAGATTGGAGTGATGAAGAAATTTTCCAACGAGCACGACGTGTAGTGATCGCTAGCTTGCAGAACATCGTCGCATACGAGTATCTGCCAGCGTTCCTGGACAAGGAGATCCCACCGTACGATGGCTATAAAGCGGACACTCATCCCGGAGTGAGCCACATGTTCCAGGCGGCCGCCTTCCGATTTGGACACTCGCTAATTCCACCAGGACTGTTTCGACGCGACGGTCAATGCAACTTCCGTCGCACCAACATGGACTTCCCAGCTTTGCGCCTTTGTTCAACATGGTGGAATTCGAATGTAGGTTTGCTTTGCGTGTGAGAAACTTGCAGTGTGTGTGTAATTCGACTAAATTGATTCGTTAAAATCACTTCACAGGATGTACTCGATAACACGCCAGTGGAAGAGTTTATTATGGGCATGGCGTCACAGATAGCTGAAAAGGAGGATCCACTGCTGTGTTCGGACGTGCGCGATAAGCTGTTTGGACCGATGGAGTTCACCAGGCGGGATCTGGGTGCTTTGAATATTATGCGCGGTCGTGACAACGGACTTCCCGATTATAACACGGCACGTGCGGCTTACCGTTTGCCCAAGAAGAAGAGTTGGCGCGACATCAATCCGGCAGTGTTTGAACGGCAGCCTGAACTTTTGGAGTAAGTTTGTTGATCAAAGTTTAGGTGCATAAGGTTTCATTTTAATGCCCCTGGTATGCTTAATCCGACAGTCTGCTAATTAAAACGTACGACAACCAGCTGGACAACGTGGATGTTTACGTTGGTGGAATGCTGGAGTCCGATGGAAGGCCGGGCGAACTGTTTTCAGCTGTCATTATTGATCAGTTTACCAGAATTCGTGACGCCGATCGGTTCTGGTTTGAAAACGATGACAATGGGTGAGTCATTTGTGATTGTAGATTAACAAAATTTCAACCGCCATTCTGACACCTGTATCAAATCGCCTTTACAGCATATTCACCAAGGAAGAAATAGCCGAAATACGCAAGTTTACACTGTGGGACATTATCGTGAACAGTACCGACATCGAGGCGGATGAGATTCAACGAGACGTTTTCCATTGGAAGCAAGGCGATCCCTGCCCGCAGCCGGAACAGCTGAACGCTACATTGCTCGAACCGTGCAACTATCTCGAGGGGTACGATTACTTCTCCGGTTCCGAGCTGGCCTATATTTATTCGTGCGTGTTTCTCGGTTTTGTGCCAATCCTTTGCGCCGGAGCCGGATACTGCGTGATCAAGCTACAGAACAGCCGACGTCGTAAATTGAAAATCAAACAAGAAGCCATGAAAAACACTGCCAACACTAAAGTGTCGGTGGAGAAAATGGTTGCCCGGGAGTGGTTGCATGCGAATCACAAACGATTGGTGACAGTAAAATTCGGACCAGAAGCGTCGATCTATACGGTGGATCGCAAGGGAGAGAAGCTGCGGACCTTCAACCTGAAACACGTCGATGTGGTGACGGTGGAGCAATCGCAGGAGAACTACACGGCCAAGAAGCCATACATTCTGCTGCGTGTGCCCAACGATCACGATCTAGTGCTGGAATTAGAGTCCAACTCGGCCCGCAGGAAGTTCGTCAAAAAACTGGAAGATTTCCTTGTACTTCACAAAAAGACTATGACATTCGTGGAATCGAATCGTGATTTGATGCTGGCCAAGGCAGAAACACGCGAGCGCCGTCAAAAGCGGCTGGAGCACTTTTTCCGTGAGGCTTACGCGTTGACATTCGGTTTGCGTCCTGGTGAACGTCGCCGGCGCTCAGACGCATCGTTGGATGGTGAGGTTATGACGGTGATGCGAACCAGTTTGTCCAAGTCAGAGTTTGCAGCGGCCCTCGGTATGAAACAGGACGATATGTTCGTTCGGAAGATGTTTAATATCGTCGACAAGGACAAGGATGGAAGAATATCATTCCAGGTAAGGAATATTTGAAAGTTTCTACTATAAACAGCAATTATAAACATGTCTTTCTCGGATTTATCGTTCAGGAATTCTTGGAAACGGTGGTATTGTTTTCGCGTGGCAAAACCGATGACAAACTAAGGATCATTTTCGACATGTGCGACAACGATCGAAATGGAGTGATCGATAAGGGAGAACTGAGCGAGATGATGCGATCGTTGGTGGAAATCGCCCGCACAACGAGCGTTACCGACGAGCAAGTAAACGAACTGATCGATGGCATGTTCCAGGTATGTTATTGTGAGTGAGCTTTAGTAGTCCACATTACTCTAACATGTTTTCACTTACAACCCTACAGGATGTTGGTCTCGAGCACAAGAACCATCTTACCTACGAGGACTTCAAACTCATGATGAAGGAGTACAAGGGCGACTTTGTAGCGATTGGGTTGGATTGCAAAGGTGCTAAGCAAAATTTCCTCGATACGTCCACCAATGTGGCACGCATGACATCTTTCCATATTGAACCAATTTCGGACTCGCGCCGTCACTGGATGCAAGAAAAGTGGGACTGTTACACGACCTTCCTGGAGGAGAATCGTCAGAACATCTTCTATCTGTTCCTATTCTACGTTATCACCATCGTGCTGTTTGTGGAGCGCTTTATTCGTTAGTATTACTTTGTGGGTGCGAATTTTCTTTCGTATGAACTCATCATAACCCTTTTAACTGTTTCCAGATTACTCGTTTATGGCGGAGCACACCGATCTACGACACATCATGGGTGTCGGTATTGCTATAACTCGTGGTTCTGCCGCTTCATTGTCATTCTGTTACTCTCTTCTGTTGCTTACCATGTCCAGGTATGAGTGATTTTGGAAGTAACCTCACAATTCCATTGTTTAACCATATTCCTTCCCCAACAGAAATCTTCTCACTAAGCTGAAAGAGTTTCCAATCCAGCAGTACATTCCGCTTGATTCACACATTCAATTCCACAAGATCGCTGCCTGCACTGCGTTGTTCTTTTCGCTGCTGCACACTGTGGGACATATCGTTAACTTCTATCACGTTTCTACCCAATCGATCGAAAACCTAAAGTGTCTCACGAAAGAAGTTCACTTCACGTCCGACTATCGGCCCGATATAACGTACTGGCTGTTTCAAACCATCACCGGCGTGACCGGCGTAATGCTGTTCGTCACAATGTGCATCATTTTTGCATTCGCTCATCCAACCATTCGCAAGAAGGCGTACAAGTTCTTCTGGAACGCACATTCCCTGTACGTGGTGCTGTACGCATTATGTCTCGTGCACGGGCTTGCACGTTTGACCGGTGCCCCCAGGTTCTGGTTGTTCTTTATTGGACCCGGCATCGTGTACACACTGGATAAGATCGTCTCCCTACGCACCAAGTACATGGCGCTGGATGTTATTGAAACGGATCTATTGCCCTCAGACGTAATCAAGATCAAGTTTTACCGTCCGCCGAATCTAAAGTATCTTTCCGGTCAGTGGGTAAGACTGTCGTGCACGGAAATAAAGCCCGAAGAGATGCACAGCTTTACACTCACCTCGGCACCACACGAGAATTTCCTGAGCTGTCACATCAAAGCGCAGGGACCGTGGACATGGAAGTTGCGCAACTACTTCGACCCATGCAATTACAACCCGGACGATCAGCCGAAGATACGCATCGAGGGACCGTTCGGTGGGGGCAATCAGGATTGGTACAAGTTTGAGGTTGCTGTTATGGTCGGTGGCGGTATCGGTGTTACACCGTACGCTTCGATCCTGAACGATCTGGTGTTTGGTACAAGCACCAACCGGTACTCTGGAGTGGCGTGTAAGAAAGTATACTTCCTTTGGATCTGCCCGTCGCACAAGCATTTCGAGTGGTTTATCGACGTACTGCGGGATGTGGAGAAGAAGGATGTTACGAATGTGCTAGAGATACATATTTTCATCACACAATTCTTCCATAAATTTGATCTTCGAACAACCATGCTGGTAAGTCACCATTTTTTAAGTGTTACTAATGAACGTGTTTGCAAGTACAAGATTTTGTATCCTCCTTCATTGCAGTACATTTGCGAAAATCACTTCCAACGTCTCTCCAAGACGTCTATGTTTACCGGGCTAAAAGCAGTGAATCATTTTGGCCGTCCCGATATGTCCAGTTTTCTGAAATTCGTCCAAAAGAAGCATTCTTATGTGAGTTCTGCCAGCTAACGATATAGCTAACGATATCGTACAAAGTGGTAATTATTCTTTTTCGCACTATTAACAGGTATCCAAAATTGGAGTCTTCTCTTGTGGACCACGACCGCTCACCAAGAGTGTCATGTCGGCATGTGATGAAGTGAACAAGAGCCGCAAATGGCCGTACTTCATTCATCATTTCGAAAACTTTGGCTAATCGAACAACAAACAAGAAAAGGCTGTTCACACCTTTATCGTCCTTTCTCATTCCATACTAATAAGCTATCGTTTAATCGCAACGCACCAGTCATGGGAGGATTGGTTGATTTGTTCTAATTTCGAAAGCGAAAGCGTGTCTCGTCGATTATTTTTTATAACCTAGTTTTCAATGTTTGTATGCGTTTCTGATTGTATGTGTAGCTTTTCGGTAGGGAGCGGCAACGGCATCAAACCAGCAGTTTCAGTATTTGCGTTAGTCTCATTTGATATTTCAGCATCATTATCAAATGTGTCCGTTTCGTTCGTTTTAACGTTAGGTATAGAATTTCCAGATCTTCGTTTGCGTAACGTTGTATTTTCCCCCTTCAAACACTGCCTAAAAGGCTTATTTATTCTCCTTCCAGAAGGAAGAATTCCTTAAACAGCAAAACTAAACACTATTCCTACCAAGTTAATGATAGCAGAAACGCTACCCAGTTCACGATAGTAAACGTTTATCGTTTTGCTTTGTTCAGTAGAAGATCGCAGAACAGTTAGTTTCTAAGTCTCTTACAAACATATAACGCCAACAGATCAATAGAAGCAATATTCACACGTTTGCCTACCATTTCATGATGCGTGATATTACATATACAACTAATCGCACCCATATGCTAGCGTAAGAAAACTGAGCTAGCATTCGTTGATTTGCAGAAGACGCCGTTAGGAGCAGTTTGCGATTAAAGCAAGCAATCTTACTTACACTGGTCAAAGTTTATCTACATCAACTGCCAGAAAATGTACCTTTTTGTGTTTTTGTACAGCTTGTCTTGTTCATTGTAAATGAAAGTTCGTTTTTTTTGTATTATGTCTTTTTTCACATCGGTATGTTTGTTGCTCTTGCTCAAGCCTTTTTTACGCTGATATGTATCGAGTAAGTCTTTGCTCACCGTGGCGAATAAGTTAGCAATCAATGTAAATATGCATTAAACTCGTTGCTGTATTTATTATACCGTGTATACATTAAATAAATATAAGCATTACAACAACAATCTATTTGCGTTGGTTTTATATTTTGAGAGAATTTTAGCTAGATATGTCATCTTTCGAAAAGCAATAATAGCGGTAGCTGCCTATGTTAGTACCTGAAAGAAAATAAACAATTACATAGCAGATTCAGGAATCTGTTCAGATATGGCATACATAAACAACATATTGATTTGGTATAAAGGATAATTGTTTCCTTAAGCATAATCATGGCGTCCTCCTCAATCATTCGGAAAGTGATCGCTAAAAAGTTGAATTTACTGTAATTTTTTGCGTTTTGTTGTGTTATAGCATATCTTCAGTGCTCTAAAACAACAATTTTAAAATACATTTATCATACTAGAAAATATTGAATCCATAATCCAAATCCTTTTAAACCAGATTGGCATCACTGCCAAAAGCTTATAAAACAAGCTTTTCATACAAACGAAAGCGTGACAGAGCTTTCGGTAGGAGTGAGTTGAGAAGCTTTTGTGAGAAGATAAAAGTGAGCTGTGAGATATGTTTCTCATCATACAACACTTAGGTGATTTAAATGAAACGATAGACAGCAACCTGTTAATTTAAACATTACCTGTTTCTTTTGTTACAAATTTATTCAAATTAAATTAAGGCTAATTTGGTGTCATCGAATAATAAGTCAGGTTACAACTTTACCGTTTTACAATGTCATCTGACATTAACAGCGATGTCTTTTTTCTTAGCTCTGCACACAGAAGTTAAAGCACAGTGTTGCACTATGCCCTATGCCCGATGATGCAACATAATTACATCTCGATGAAGAAATCAACCATCAAAACCAACCACTAAGTAAAGCACTGTGCCCTTAGGCCAAGGAATTTGCTTTGCTACTAACTAGGCAAAAGGGAGAAACAAGTGTTCGTACTCATCGCAAGCAGGCACGCAGAGAGCTTGAGTCGCATGAAACCTATTTTCTACTCGGCCAATCCGATGCTGGTGCTTTATCATAGTCCTATTAGTTGTAGCCATCAGTTCTATTAACGATGACCCTGGTTTCAGCGTTGTGTCCAAGACATTGCAATCAACAGGACGCCAACCCATCTTGTTGTCCGTCCGTCCAGTCTGACATTTCACTCATGCTGTATTTGTGATGGCATTTACTTTAATGATTATCATTGGTGGTTTGTAACTGGAATGCTGATTAAATGCAATACTTCATGCTAAAGCACAAAAATATCACATCTTTATTCTACTTTGCTGCTTCTACGAGTTATGATTTAGAAACAAAATTTAAAATACTTTAAAAAATATTTATCTCTATGCTACGAAATACGCAAGAAATAATTTACTATGCATTTTGGCAGAACTTTAGAGGCTTTGATTATGAAATTTAAAAAACAGAAAGAATAAATTACGGACAAACAAAGCATCTTCACCAATCTCTGCTGTTGTTGCCAAATAAATAGATAAATCTGTATCTATTACCAGTCAAGACTATTTTAGATTGTCAATCACCATCACACGGTACGCCAATTGCCAGCTTAATAAAGAAGCATTGAAAAAATAGCCAAAGTATTTCCCAAGCGACAAAACTAACATGCTTTCTCGCTCTCTCAGGTTGACTGATCAATTGAGTAGAATGAGAAAGCATATCGATTTTGTTAGTTGGGTTATCATTTCAGGACCATCTTCAAGTATGTATGATCAATACGAATCGTGAAATTTGCATGATCGCTGCAAAGCAAAGCAAGCTGACACTGCAACAGGCCGATAATGAATTTTCATGCCACAAACACAACGACCATCTACCTTCGTTGGTGAATACATCTACATTTTGATAACACAAAAATCACCACAAGAACATTGTCTATTTCAATTGACCAAAACCTCCATTATTCATTGTGCATCTTGATTTTAATCTTACTTTTAATTGCTTTAATTCAATAGGGGGCTACAAGCGTCATATCGATCATCAAACTATCTTGAAGAAATTCTGTATTGCATCACACAGCTATAGCATATTGAGGACAGCAGTTGAATGGAGCTTTATCACACGCAAGCACGTATGAGGTAGCAGCATCCTCTCCATCATAAGCAATGCTTGCACAATAACACCACTAAAACATTACACCCCGGCAAACATCATCCAACAGTGCCTTTGCCTTTTAGGTAGAAGAAGATGACCCGTGGATTGCCGTTGCTAACGGACATCTTGAAGTAAATAAATGTAATTAATATTTGATACTGAGGCTTCCAACCCCTCCATTCGAGTGTTCTCAGCTGCAGTTAGAGTGAAGACGCCATTAGACGGCCCAATGTAAGCATGTCTGCCCGTAGGCAGAGGATCCACATGTCAACTGGCTTCAATACCATTAAGTTTCGAACTATATACCTGGGCACGGTTCATAGCAGCCCTGACCCCTTGACTATCCGACGCGACACTTACAGTTGTACCACCTTATGATGAACATCTATCTGTGGCTACTTGACCCCTCGAGATTAGCATCAAAACTAGAGTCGTTTAGAACCAGCTGCTGTCCAGATGCGTTAGCAATTGTGCAAATATTATTCGTTGAAACCGGTTTGGCGTTGCTTTGATTTGTCACATTGAGGATCTTTATTCTGATTTTTTGAAGCAAATTAGCGTATGATGATTACCTGTCAGATTATGAGCAAATATCTGTCAGAACCATTTATCTACAAATAAATTATACATTTTGATTTTATGTGAATACGCTAATATCATCACCATATTTTCATAAGCCTCTTTATTTCACTTTTATACAGTTTATGTATTTTCTTAGAGCTTGTAACTATAATCGCATACTGTAGCTTTCAAGATAGAAGTAATTTTTTTCTTTAGATCCCATTCATCGGATCTCCATTTATACCATGTTATTGTACGACTAAAACTTATACTACTCAAGATGCTGTCTTACTTACTTTTTATAGCTTTATTAGCGTAATCTCATACACTCATCATACTTCTACTTAGAAATATATTAACATAAGAATTGTGCGCTGTAGATGTACTTCACCTTAACAACTTGAACAAATTGTTTTTTTCAAATTTAAGGATGAATTAAATGTATAGCAAAAAATGATATTAAATGCTTCATTTTCAATAATTGATTTCGATGCAATTTCCTTACAAACACAAACCAACTCTAAACACATTCCATATACAAATGACACAAATCCTCGATTGCCCATGAACGACTTAATGCACTAACGAACCTCAAGAGATTGACAGATACCTAGACATTAGGACACCCGTGCGCTGCCTCTCGGGAATTAATCCGATACATCCAAAGGAACCTTAAGACTTCTGCAACAGGTGCTGCTTGCAGACGTGGTACGGCCGTAACCGTTTGGTTAAATGGTTCCAACGCTTATTGCGCAAGCGAACTCATCCCATAAACGTACCTCGTATTGATCGGTACTGATCATCTCCGTCCCAAGCTCATCAGGCACAGTTGATTTGTACGCCGAGCTACATATGCTTTCATATACTATGGATGGTTGTAGGCATCCGTCAGCTTATGGCTTTTCAAGAGGTCCGAAATCGAACCGAGCTTACTGTGTGTGAACTGTGGTCCTTTCGATACAATCATTCGCCACGATCGAAAACACCCGCCTGTTGATGAACCTGAATTGATCGCCACCTCCCATCTTGAGTTGAGGCGTTACGTCTTCGGTTTCATGTTGATTGGAACGACTTCAAGAATCAAGACCTTATTCATCGTTCGGCTCATCCTACGCCCAGCGTACGTGCGTGCCACTCTTGAAGCGGAATCGTTTTAGCGGAGCGAAGCGTTGCTGTTGGATGGATTGGTTGAGATAAAATTATTTGGCGAGTTCAATGGTCGCACGAAATCCGGTTTGTGTGTTGTGTGAAGGTTTTTTTCCCTAAATTTCATACATGACTTATAACCGTTTGGGTTGTGGATCTTTGCATAAACCACCATCCACCATAAATCATTCGAGCCCAAAGCAAAAAAAGAAATAGATTGTTTTCTCTTCGCGGGATTACAAGCGACAAGAGTCGATTCGGCTTAGCTGAACCGTTCTGAGTCTGTGGCATTATTGTCCCAAACGGTAACGGTATGCAATAACCTAAGTGTCTACCCAATGACATGTCAATTGCCCACGCAACACTTCAAACGAACGAATGGAACATGCCATGCTTCCACCTTTAATCGCCACCCTCAAGGAAGCCTTTCACTTTGCGGTTTGTGTGTACGTACGTTCTTTACAAAAGGCTTCCTTCGGCAATTCAGTAGAGCGTTTGATTAAATTCTAAAGATCCGGCTGACGGCGTACTGAAGTAGTTCAGCCTAATTTTTTACCAGTTTTCGTGGGTGAATGTAGACCAACCCTTCCTAACGTAAGAATCGACCGCGATGATAAACCGTGGCATGTCGCCGCTATCCAGGAAATCGCTCGTTTGGTTCAATGCCGGTCAGAATGGAGAACCGACAGCAGTCATGCGAACACGCAGATCCACGTCGGTAGATCGACGCGAAGGAATTTCTTAGGTTCAAGGACAATTTATCCTCTACGCTACCAGTGCGACTGTTGCCCGTTTACCGAGGCGTAATAAATTCAAAGACCATTCGAGAGTATGAATATGCTTCCACCTGTGCGGATAGTAAAGGGACAGAAGGTGAAACAACGTTTCAGTACGAAGGGTTATAATTGCAATGCTTGTTTCAACTCATTATTGCTACAACGTCTTGCTACTTCGGCTTGAAATATTAATACCATGTGGGGTGGTGTTTGTGTTTGAGGTTTTTGGGGATAAAAAGCATCTCTTTACTCGACAGTTTTTCATAGTCATTAACGCTTATTTTGTATTAATGTTCACAAAACAATCTGGACAATAGTTTTAACATTCAAACGAATTCATTGCATAAAAACACAATTAAAGAATGTTACTCACATACATAGAGACTATTTCAATTGCCGATTTGCAAAGTATTCTATGCAAAACCATTTAACCTTACGTTTGCTCAATCGTCTTTCAACGTGTAACTCGGTTACCTATCAGAACGGCAGCATGAGTCATCAGTAGTAGAATTGAGAATAACGAATCTTACCTGCCCTTCGAAATGGAACGGAACCTGCGATCGTTTCATGTCTGCCGATAAAATCAAATTCCACCATGACGGATCGTGAAATGGACTTCTGTGTCTGTTCCACTCGCGCAATTGTGATCCACTTCCGTCATTCTAATGGTAACACGTGAGTAGGAAGTGACATTAGCATATATGTCAGCTTACAACTATTGAAGCGTAAATAGCTACTGCTTCCAGTATGTCAACTGTTTGCTGGTTAGGTCGTTGTATAATTTTTAAATCCCATTGAACGTCGTTTGAAACTTATGGAATCTATTATTAAGTAAATAATGCCTAGTAGAGGTTGTGGCATTCTTATTTACGGCAACGTCTGTGGTATACATACAAACGTAAAATTGTTTTGACAGCATGTTTTATGGAATATGCGACCTGGCCGTTCTTCCGTTAATAATAAAAATGTTTACAATTATTCACCCAGTACAGTATTTATAATCGATTTGTTTGAGCAATAGCAACAGGCGATCAGATTTTTTAAATATTTCTACCAAAAAATAGTTTATTAAATAGTTTTTTATGGGCGTATTGTATTACTTGAAATGTATTTTAATGTTTTAATTAATCGCAACAACAATTTTAAGAAATATTCATACAATATGTACTATTTCTTACTATTATCACTGTCAATCATTTCGTATGCATTCTAGTTTAGTTGAACATAGTGCATATGCATCTTATTTCTCTGCTTTATTATATCTGCAGGAACAAACTTAAAACACAAACCATGTAAGACACAGATTTGGGTGAATAAACCAATTTACCCATTAGTGCAACCGTTTGCTACTCGTGATTCGCGATCGACAAGAGTTTCCCATTCACTACCCAACCCATTACATTCAGCCATTACTTTCTGCTTATTTTAAAACACTTAAACTCAAAAGTAATTATTTAATCGCCATGTATAAGACAGTCCCGCTACCATAAAAAACAGGTCATGATTACGTACATAGCGTCGGTCGGCAATGCTGTCTCACACAGCAGGTGTGTAAATTTCTCCCACAGTAAGTACAATATTGCGGGATTTCATTAAAAATTTTAATTACCGCATGAGCATCATCACGACACGGGTGACAGTGGCGGTCATTTTGCCCCGCTTGACTTAGCACCGATGGAGCATGAGGGAGAAGGGAATCTCTCACCATCTTTGTAAACAAAAGTAAACATAACCCGTACGTAGTGCGAAAATGGTCGCATCGTCCTCCAGTGATGTCTCTACCACATCCATAAAGGGCTCTTCAGCAGGGAGCTACATCTACCGGTTGGTCTCCAGCGCTACAGAAAGCGAGAGAAAGAGGGAGAAAGGGTGAGTGATTTTAAAAATGCAGTTTGGAAAAAAGTGGAAGAAAACCCCAACCATCCGCGAACAACGCGGCCCAGACGCCAAACAAATTCAACCAGACTGTTGGCTCGAGATGTCACGGCGTGGAGATTTTTATACACGTTTTCTTCAACTTGCGCAATAGATTGTGCGCCGTGCGCCCCAATGCGCTCAAAGAACTGAAGATGAAGAAACGTTCGGCAACGCACCACGGGATCTTTTCACAGCCCGGTTTGACTAGTTTCGGGGCTTGGTGGGTTGCTGCTGCTGCCGCTGCTGCTGTTGTTGCTGCTGCCGCTGCTGCTGCTGTTGTTGCTGCTGTTTCCCAGGTCGTCATCGGTTCAGGTTAGGCTGTGCGAGTGTGCTAAATTTGAAGAGTGCGCCATATTTTCGTGCATTTACCCAGCCCAAAGGTACAAGCGCAGTTGCATCAGCGAAATTTACGAGCTTCTTCTTTTCGATGGAGTCATGCGTGTCTCTTTGGAGCTGGGTGGTATATTATGATAACATGATGCCGGCTTCAAGCTGTTATTCAAAAAGACAAAAAAAAGGACAGTGCTTTGCTAAGATTTACGTTCGATTTTCTTTCCACAATCTACTTTCACTTTGCTTAACAAACAAATATACTCTGTGGGGTCGCACAAATCATCGATAGCTGAATTGACGTTGGCAGTGTGGTCGTTTAGATGAAATTACTCCGCGGAAAAGAAACACTATCGTTCGTTCAGTCAGCAATTCTGGACATGATCGTAAATATGTTTCTAAAGCCACCAGTTGAGTGGTGGAGATAGTGTAAAGTGCTAAATATAGCTACAAAGATACTGATGATAGATAAAAAATAACCACTGCTGTTGCTCGGGTCACCGCACTACTCGATAGTTTTAAAGTGTATTGCACATATACATCAACGGTGGTTATGTGCTCATTAACTCACTATCCAAACATGTTGCTTTACTCTACTAAAAAGATCTTTAGACTATAAAACAGTAAATGTGACCATGAAATCTCAAAATAATTTGTTTTTACAGCCCTTTCATAAATAAACGTTGAGATTTTCCCTATTTCCATCGGTCTATATTTTGCAAAATCATATCCAATTTACTTTTTGTTCCAATTCATAAATATCACCTTCAACGTTTGCTAGCCAGAGAGGGGGATAGAGAGAGAACGACACAAAAAAAGTGCGCAATATATTCCCATGCCTCAACCAGATCATGTTTGCAGCAATCCCGACAGTTTCTCACGTTGATCTACGGCCATCGGCAACGTGACAAATTTCAGCAACCGAATACGATTAATATTGCGGCGGATCTCACCAGCGAACGAACCTCCATTTCGTATTACTTTTAATGAAAACATATTGCTGTAGGAGGTTCCATCTAGCATCTATCAATATCTCTCATGGAACAGCTATAAAATCATCTTCATCATCATCAACATCATCGTCACGTTTTTTTGTTCGTTTCGATGCCAGTTTGATTCATGTTCAAGCGCAAAACGCGTGTCTTGTTCTAGTGTTTATTTTTAAATGGCCATAAAAACATTCACGTTGTTTGTGTCGAAGGGTAACTGTTTGAGCAGTGAAAAGTGTTCTTTAAATGAGATGGAAATAATAGCTTTACTCTAAACCTGTTCCAACATTCAACCTTGCGAAGATGCGAACAATGATAGCCACAATGTTTTAATTACCGGTCAATTGATATGCAGTTGCGATTTCTTACATTTATGCTGTGAAATTGTGATTCTTATTAAACAGTAAAGCTAACATAACTATTGGAACCTAAATCCATTACCACGCACAGCTGGCGGTTAGTAGCAGGTACTCGTTTCCGCTCAGAACAGAACGATTACGGTACAGTGCACTGTAGTGAACCTTTCTCCACACGGTACAGATATATCAAGGATTTGCAATCGAAGTTCAAAGCCGTTCATAAGTGCGTCTGGCCCTAGACAAGGTTCCAGTGGATCTCCTTGAATTGGAACACAATCTACAGTTGCTCGCTTAACTCCGCTCGACCAGTTCAAATCAGAAACTGCAACCGTTCGCTACTCGTGATTCGCGATCGACACGAGTTTCCCATTCACTTCACAATCAGCCACGGGCGTCGATCATCTTACACATGCGATCAGTGCATGAACGTGATGATAAAACAACACGTTAATCACGTGCAAAGAGCACTGCTCTTATGAGTAGAACAAAAGACTTCTATGCTGCGCAAGGTGTAAAAAGCGACGAACCTCTAGCGTTCATAGCGTTGTGTTCCTGCAATGTTATATGAGTTCCATCCCATACTACGTTTTTTGGAGCCGTTTAAGCTTCAATAATTTTAGTCTTAAACGAAATGCTAAATATAGAAGTTAAAAAGAAACAAAATCCGTGTTCAGTCTACAATTAAACGTTTAGTATTTTTTTACCCGCCTGACCTTGAACATTCCATTTGGTGTTTAGTCTTCATCCTGCATTTTTTGTTTTATCGAGCAATCTGTACACCGTACAACCCAGTTCACACACACACACTATGAAAGACCAGACCATCGACAAGAAATGTGATTTGTGCGTGGTGATCGCGCTCGAGCAAAGTTCCCGATTGGTCATTGTGCCGGGTCATTGCGGTGACCAGTGAAACGTGACGCAGAGTTCAAAAACCAAGTTGAAGGACGCCAGGACTTTATTGGCCCACCGGTACAGTAATGTGATACACCCATTTTGTTTCCTTCTTTCGAAAGTAGAGTATCGCGGAAAACCGGCGACAGACCGACAAGGACAAAATTGAAGGTGTGCTCTCCAAATGATATCCTTTAAAGAGTCTTCTTTTGATGAAGGTCAAGTAGATACCAGCGTAAATGCGGTAGGAGTGGCAAACAACAACCACCGCTCATATTATTGGAAGTAGTAGTAGTAGTTATAGTAGTAAAGATGTCATGAAAATTCAAAGTCAATAACAACCTCAACTTGACTGCCAATGAGTTCAAGCCGATTAAGTACATTACATACATTTTGGGCCGTAAATTGCTGTGCCGCGTACGAGTGATCATTAAAATTCAAATTGCCTTAACATTACGTGATAATTAACGCTTGTTTAAGGTATATTACCATTACACATCGATGTTGTGCAACTTTTCGTAATTTATTTAATATCTTTTCAAAAAATCCTTTAATCTAATTTAGTAATGTTTACACGTTGTGGAACATTTTAAAATCTGTTTTGATAAACTTTCGCTGTAAAAATGTAAGCAAACTGAAACGCACAACTCATCTCTTTAGCCACATTCCCGATTGCTCCAAACAAGCCATCCTATTCACACTCTCAGTTTCCGAAAGCATTTGCTCATCTCATCACATACCATATAAGTCCAAAAACATACATAAACACCATCAAATACTCATGCACGGCCACTTGCTCTCTCAACACAAGATCACAACTACAATCTCCATTCGCTGAACCGCCCCTCTGTCCCTTCCACCCACCCAAACATCATCAAAAGGGTTCCAAATACCAGCTTGTGACGTCAGTGAGCGAGCTCTTCGAACAGCAAAATACAGAGAAAGAGAAAAAAAACCTGCACCGCACATTCCGCACGCGCAAAGCTCAAAACACAGCAACCGGGCACGCGGAAAAACTCTCCATGGGCGCCTCCATTCGTGTGATCGTACAGCGTCCACACTACCACCATCAACATGAGCGCGTTCGTGACCGATCGTGACCGAACACGGATGTAGCCGTCGCCGTCGTCATCGTGATCACCGGCAGTGTTGGCGGCGATCTTTGCACGTTCACTTATAGGGTAGTTCCGCAAAATTCCCAGGACGCACACCACGTACGACGCAGCTGGCCCGACACCAGTCGCTTAGTGGTGGTTGTGAGGTGACGCTTAATGCCCGTTGCCACCGCCATCGACACTGGACGAGCGACGTACTCGGCCGCCCTTTCTGCCCACAGACGGGTCGCCGTCACTAACACTAGCATACTCTGTACTGCGGACGTGATCTTTTTCCGCAAAAAAGCAACAACGCTAACAACACACCGCTGCCGTTGGGATTGCCGTTACCGCGCCAGCGTTCGGTTACGTTGACGATCGCCACCAACCGCCCGGTGGTACCTTCCCAACAACAACAACAACGGATGAACGATCTACGCGTAGCTGCCAGATGACGGTGCTTATGTGTGTGTGTTGCTTCGTTGTCGGTTGTTATTATAGGTGGTGGATCGGGCCGCTGAGCGTGAAGTAATATTCCGCACACAAAACATTTCGTCCGAGAGGGAGCATATTTCAGTTTGAACAGAACATTCGCTTGCGTCGGAAGCAACCTGTGTGTAGTTACGGTTAGTTTACAGACGATTTTTGATGTTGTTGTGATTGTTTGGTTGATGGGATGGTTGATATATTGTTTGCTTACTTTCGAGTTTGTGGTGTAACAATAATGATTGAATTGTGATAAAATTGTAAAATTACTCGTCGACTTTAATGTGAAAATTCTTTGTGATATCATTACCTCTCTGTTCATCATACCGAGTATTTGCGTTACATCAACAAACTACTTTCAGTGCTCAACAAAATATTACATAAAATTTCGTTCACCAAACGAAATTGAAGTTCCCTTTTCACTGCACACCATTCCACTGACACACATATTTCCGCTCTGGTGCACCTCTTCCGGGCTAACATTACCACGCGGCGCATCGCGGCCACTGTAACGCGACGTTGCTGCGATAGTTATCATCTCTGAGCGTTCACTTTCTTTTATCCGGTTTACCGGAGAATACGGCGGGGTAGGAGCACACACTCCAGCCGTCCCGATTCGTTAGCGATTAAATAATTTCACCAAACGATGTAACATTGCGTGCCAAACAGGCAAAGCCAACCCGCGCCCAGTACTCTGTTTGTATCGCGAACCCGTTATATTACTCAACACTCGATGCGGTTCGGACACAATTTGTCTGTTTTGGATTTTCTGGCCGCTTCCTTTCTCCGTTTTCCGTTAATGTAAAAAATGAAAATAAAAACAGGCACACAACCCGGGGTACGGGCAAGCGTGGTGGAGCTTTGTCTATGTTTTGGTCCGTTCTGCGAACTCGAACGGTTGAAAGCGAATACGCACATACGAGAAAGAAATGTATGCACCGGGGTTTGTGGTGTTGCAGTCCGCACGAAATCGAAACCGAAGAAACGTGTTCATAGAAAGTGAAAATAAACGCGAACCAAGTGGGATGGTGCAATGCTTAAGGAGAGCCATTTGTGGGCTGTGTGTGTACGTCGTAAATGGTGATGCTACTGGTGATGTTTTAGTTTAATATTTATGAGTAAAGAAATTTTGTAATGAAAGTCATTTCATCGAAATTTAAATTACTTATCGTGCTACGTATTTCAAAAAAGGATAATAGAGCCCTCCGTATAACACTTTATCCTTTGTAGTGTAATTAAGCTACAAAGGAGGAGCTTGATAAGGTACTCTGTGTCGTTTGCACTTTGCATTTATTCGTGTACATACTACACCATCCACCATCCGCAACGAAAGTGAGTGAATATTTATAGTACTAAAGCATCTATACTTTTATTCTTTTAGTAGTATGCACGTACAAAAGTGTGAAATAGCTGTTAGGCAGTGAACGGGTGTGAGATAAGGCGAGAGATAAATTGAGCAGATAGAGAGCGACCAGAGAAAGCGCTTCTCTAAGCACCAAACGCGCAGTGTGTTTGTGATTATGTAAACGTGATTCGACCACTGCAACCGCGATCTCAGGAGGCTGATTTGTGAGTGCCAAGCCGTGTTTAGTGTACCGTTCGTGGTTGTACCCGTGTGTGTCTTCTCGAAAGGTGTCCGTTTGACGGTGGATGTGTTGTAGTTTCGCGTAGTGCATTTGCGCTCGCCGTTTCAGTGGCAGTATTATCATTTTCATCCATCGATCCTCTGCGGTGTGCACACACAGTTCGGAGCAGTTCTGCTATTTTCCATCCTAACACAAAACATACTCGACGGCACGGCTCTTTGCAAAACGACAGAAGAAGAAGAAGAGTCTGCTAGTGCACGTGAGTGAACTGATTTTGTGGCAGAATTCCTTCCAAGTGCGCCATATTATTTGCTCGACGACCTAGCCAAGCGGCATCAAACGGTCAATTATAGCAGAAGAGTACGCTCCCGGGAACGGATCTGCCGAACGGGACGAGCCACCGATGGTTGAATAATTCCACCGCGAAGACAACGACGTTCCACCACGATCACAGCAGGCGGCACAACAGTCACGCTGTCAAGTTCCCCCGCGAAAGACGCAGCTTTTCTGCCGGCTGTAAAGCACACCGTGGAAACATCTCCTAACTGTGGCGTGTGGTAAGTAAATGTTCGCTTTTTTCGCCTCTAACGCGCCATTGCTGGGGCGCTAGAGAGTCTGTAAGCCATTGTGTAGTTGCTTTTTCGTGCTGAAGTGTTGCTGTTTTGTTGGCTAGCGCACGTGCAGGGCGCCAGGGAATCACTGAAAGATGATGCACGCGATTATTTGTCGAGGTGATCGTTTTTTTGTTTTGTTTTGGTCTTCTCCCGCTGAGAAGGATTGATATTAATTATGCGATCGAGGGCTCTGTTTATCTAACGAGCAATAAATGAACTTCAAAGGCATCGAAACGTCGAACAAAAGCGTTCGACGATGGTGGCGCCGACGTTTGCGTGGGCTGTTGACGTAACCTCAACAGCGGTTTATGAGTGTTTTTCTTAATAGCTCGTCCAAAGTTGTCCTACATGCTTGTGGCGCGGTTGTTCGAGTTGCCCGATGTGCCGTGAACCGAAAAGCAAAAGCACAAGCAGTGCTTCCCTTTGGATGACAGAATTATGTTATGAAAGTTTATGTATTGAGTGTAAAGTAATAGATTCCTAGCGTTCCTGTTAAACGCTCACAAAGGCACTCAGCGAAATAGTGCCCACTAAGACGCTTCCTCGTTTTTAGTAGTAGCAGCCCTTGGATTTAACAAAGATTGAAAGCGTTTTTTTCTTACGTTTGCTACTCCATCACCGTTTCCACACTCGCTTGCATACACGCACACACATATATACACGTGCGCTCACTTCACGGCGCCAGAGAGCTGCCGGAGGGAGTGGAGGGAGATGAGATGTGTAAAGCAGATTTGTTCACGCCACATTTACATCAGCTAAAGGTTGCGCCGTACTTCGAGCTTCCTGCCTGACCGGTAGCGCACGCTGCGCTCGCAATGCCAGCCGCCAGGCGAAGGTGGCGGCACTGAATCGCACGTACAGAGGCGTTAAGAAACTTTCCTGTGGTGAAACACGCTCGGATGCGGGTATTTCGATGCACGGAAATGGTGTATTCATCATCGCGCTGCAGGAACAGTGTGTAGTTGGAATGAGGTAGAACATTATGAAACCAGATAATTAAAATAGGGCGCATGTTAAGTTTTTAAAATTCGTGAAACAACATGCTTAAAGAACTTGAAACATTTGCATGATCTTTGCACTCGATTTTCCTGATAATTGATGCAGAGAACACGTAATGTGACGTTTTGTTTAAAATGTTTTAAACACAAAGTTGAGATATTGAAGGAGACAAAATTGAGCGATATTATTATTGAATATCAATACAAATATCGTATTGACAGAATGTTCAAAATAATACATATGACGATGGTGGTCGATGTATTTATGAAATAATAACAAGAAGAATATATTTTATTGTAATATTCTCGGCAAATCTTGGGAATATACTGTAAAATATTATTAAAACACAGTTTTGCTTCTTGACATCGATGGAACGAAGAGTGAATTTGTACACTTAAAAAAATTGAATTTCCAGCACTTTTACATACAACTTTTGGCTTAATTTTTTTCTAAAAAGTATTAATAACAAATTGTTTAAAATGTACCAGTGATAAAGATATAGATCAAATCTATACATTACAATTACATGCGCTTACACACATGCAAACATTATTTCAGATTTATCAAAACAAAATAAGGGAAAATGTCATTAATGATGGAAAACCCTTGAACTCAATCCTTTAGAACTTATTGCCACAAAATACAAACTGCCATGACCGTTATTCAATGCATTTCGATAGGTAGTAGCTTACCGAGTTCATCATGGACCAGTGGCACACTTTAGGTCCTTTCCGCATCCAATTGTAAAGTTGTAAAGCCAGTAGCACCAGCCAACCTAACTTCGCTCATAAGCCGTGTTACCCTAAGTTCATGATTAATTTTTCTGACCCTGGCCAGCTGCAAGAGACGCTTTTGTTCGTACGTACGTTCGTTCGTTCTCTTCCCGTAGTGCAGTATTATTCAGCCCAGGGCTAAGCCGTTGGACAAACGGTCGAAGCGAAGATTGTTCGCGCTGGAGTGTTTCATTAAAATTTCAAATGAGACGTCTAGTGGTGGCTTAATAAGCACCACACCAGTGGCCAGTAACCAGGAGTTGCTGGAAAATGGTAATCAACCAACTACCACCAGTAGCGTGACGGTTGATGTTGCGTCTCCATCTCCTGAGCTGTGATTGTCGGGGGGATTTAATTGAATTATGCCCATTCTCCCAAACCCCTACTCAACCACATGTGAGGAAGACACGGTGAAGAAAAATTCTTCATCATTTCCACTGACGACGGTCTTACGAAGACGAGAGAGTCAGTACAAGTTTGTCAGTTATAAGGCGATTTGTTTTGCTTACAGCTGAATTTTAACTCAACAATCGGCATGGTTGGACGCTTTTGCGGTTTGGTGTATGTGTGTGTGTTGGTTTGTTTGTTTGTGTCTTACACGCACTAGCCCAATGCTAAGCTGCTGTTCAGCGACGTGTTTAACAATAGATGACAAGAACATCACCTATTCAGCGTATTGCCGGTTGTCGTTCGTTCGTAACCACAAATCATCGCAGCTCACCATCAAAGCCACAGTTTCGGACGGTGGCAAATGGTGGGAATCTTCTGCTTAAAAGACCCCGGCACACATTCAATGGCTTCGACTGCGCATTAGCACCATTTTTTGCGCACAAAAGCTCGACCGAAATTGGTTTACGGGTAGCGTTTTCGAGACGCGTTCTTGCCGCTAGTCTGCATAGACGTTTCATCTTTTTGGATTTATGATCAGCCATTTAAATGCTAAAAGCTCAGCGTCCTTTGTGTAGTCGGTTTTAAATAGATTTTGTTGTTGTATTTTGCGGAAATATATTGTTCTTTTTTCTTTTTATTTCTTTTAAACAATATATTGTTCTTTTTTCTTAATCTTTTAATTTTATGTAATTACACAAAATATTCTTCTAAAAAAACGTGTTTCATATCAGACATTTAGTTATGTATTACCATTTCAAATCATGAAAATCAAATGTTAGATTCATCCGATGATGGCGACTACAATAAAGCTAAATCGTAGCCTATGGTAGGGTTTTCAATAGTATCTTCTTGACCAAGGCTTCCACCGCCATCACCACCAACCATCCAGTGACCTTAGGTATTGGAATGCTCATTGAAAAATACGCAACCATTCGCTAACTTATAGTTCCTACGCTGCACTACACCGCTCATCCTAATGTTCTAAGGGATAAGCACAAACGCAGCGCAATTTACAACCTTTTGATGCACATTCAAACAAATAAAAGATGGCAAAATCACTGTTCAAACACTAAACCGAAAAGGGTACAGCGGTGACTACTCATCATGTTCTCGGCACACTTTAGAGCAGCTCCGTACGGGCAGCTCATCAATAAAACATGAACCGTATATGCATCCACGAGTGCAATGGGGTTTCATCATAAGTGCCGGTCCCCCGGGGGAAGGAGGGCTTCATTCGATGTTGTTTTTTTCGATTATAGTGCTGGCCAGTGTCATGAATACATATTTATGCAGATTCATGTCTTTAAACACCAATCAAATCGGAGTTCCTCCGCGAGCATCAAAACCTTCCCAAGCACAACACCCTTAGGCGTTCGTTGGAGTACCGTGACCAGGCGTAGAGTCGAGATTAATGCTCCTATAAATTGACATAAAGCTAATCTCGCATTAACCATGATACCGTACATCGATACATTCATGCTTTTCAGTATGTGTATATATATATATGTGGGGTTTTGTCCAATTAAGGATGATGATTTTGAACATTAATTGAGTTTCACTATTAACGCTATCTAAATGATATGATCACATCCACCATAAACATGATATTTGATTTAAATCGTATTTAATTTTGAACACTTTGAATTAGCGTTCCCGAAAAGCAATATATTCCAATAATCATTAAAATCAGTTCAATAAACTACAAAGGTGAGAATCCTGTTACCAACCAAACCGGAGTAACTGTTTTCCTACACGGTACGCATTGTACATTCAACTGCACGCGGCCATGAAGGTTAACTTGCCAAATTTACTGAACCACCGCGAATCGAAATCTGTCCGAAATGAAATTTGCGTGCCGAATGGCATACAAATTCTCCATTCAGTTGGCGCCAACTGTACCAGCATCATCAACCGGTAGTAACGGCGGGGAGGCATGTAATTGAGACGGGTACATGCATGCGTAAAGGGGTAATCAAAATGCTGCATGAATGAAAACAACCAAGAGCAATACACTTTGCAAGGTTTTGTGTGGTATGGCTTCCTCGTTGAGATAGAACATGAAATTGGAATCTAATTGGATCATTTATTGTACCGATTACGTGCCGTTACAATTGACACCTCATTACGCGTTGGTTTGTGCGCAGTTAGCTTGCTACACCTTTATTCACAGGTATCTTAAGTTTTCCAGCGATTGTCTTTATATGGTGCCTGACCATATTCGGTGGCTATTTTAAATAAGAAAGTTGTAAAATGCTACCCTGTGGCAAACTCTTTTACTTTTCTGCTTTGGATTGGTGCTGTGCGGGCACTCTGTTGACAGTATTTGGTTGTTATTACATTATCAGTTTTTCGTGTTGGAATTTTACGGTAACAACATCATTATTACACTCCATCCCAAATCTGGACGTTGTGTTTCGATCTGAACTGTACTGTATTTTTTTTTAAATTAATTATCATACACTTAAAAATGTCATGCTAACTTACTCTTGTTAACAGTATTAAATACATTTACCAACCTTTCAACCTCCCCCCTCTTAATGGCCTGCAATCGGTAGCTTTGCAGCAATAAAATCTGATACCTCATTATGGAGCACTATTTTGTCACCGAATGTAACTTTATTTATCACCATCAGCCGCAGCAGCAAAACGGTTGTCTCTCCAAGAAGCGTTACCGTAAAATCGGTCACCCTAGATGCCATACCAGCGGCTCAACTCGTCTCAATCGAGTCGCAGGACGGTAAAATGAAGGAGAGCATATTTGTAGTATGGTAAAAAAGCGGCCCTAATACTTGACGGTGAACGTTTCAGGACACGAATCATTTTCGTCAGAAGTGAGAAAAAATAACAAGCTGGCACAACAGGCACATAAATTAAATCGCTGTCACGATCGGTACGAAAAATAAGGATGATTGGTCACGATCGATGGATTGCGACAGTGCGAGACTATACGACTCGGTTCGATGCGTCTTGAAGATCGTCTCGAAACGGCCAATGGCAACGACGCGGTGTGAAACGTTTCGGCTCGTCGCGACTAGGAGCAGTTCTTCTAACCGCGATCCCGGCATTCCTACGCAGGGAAAGTTTGGTGTGAAGTAACCGATAAAAAGCGAGTGCATCGCTCGATTTTTTTTCTCTCTCTCTCTCTCTCTCTTTAAAAGTAAGTGCAACTGGGCTCCAAATCGAAAGCATTGTGTAACTGCAGGTTTCACTCCTATCGCTTGAAACGCAAATGCTTGCCACAAACGTGGCGCCATCGATTGTCGTAGCTGCGAGATACAGCTTACATCATACATTTTGGGACCAAATCTTGCCCACCAGCTTGGTTGGTTTGAACGGGGAAGGCAACCGAACCAGACTGAGGGAAAGGTAACCCCGCAGGGCTAGAAAAATGAATCGATAATTAATTACTTTTGTTTGTTTTGCCTCCCATCGGTCGTAGAGCGAACAAATGGAGCCCTAATTTGAAGCGATCAGTCCGCGGGGAGGCTGCCGAACCGCTCGAAAACACGATATATCATCGCAAAACGATAATCGACCGGTTAAAACCTATGGAGGAGGTTAGGTCAAATTGTTGGTCCTTCTCAGCGGGACGTGCCGATGGGCGATTAACGTCGAAGAAATCGGACCCAAAGAAGACGAAGAAGCAGTAGCTGAAGCTTAGCCTTTCGTGTTGTCTAGATGCTCCGGAGGCTCAAGAATAAACGGTGAATAAATAACCCACGGTGGAATGATTGTGCACAAGATCGCTTTGTACAAACGGTTTTTTGTGGCAATTTTTCACCATTGAGCGTGGTTGGGTTGTGAGCCTGAAGACGTGCTGTATCTCAATCGATCTAACCGCAAATGAAATTATCAACTGTCAATGTCTCGCTCCAGAAAGACAGCCAAATTCGTTGTGACTGTGTTTTGAAACTTCTTCTACAGCAAAATACAGGCGTTGTGTGAGCAGGCTGACATCTAACCGCAAATGAAATTATCAACTGTCAATGTCTCGCTCCAGAAAGACAGCCAAATTCGTTGTGACTGTGTTTTGAAACTTCTTCTACAGCAAAATACAGGCGTTGTGTGAGCAGGCTGACATCAACAGCTGTAGTTTGCTGTACTTAATCTTTATTGTTTGAAAATCGTTTGAATCGTTAGAAAAGCTTCAAGCTGAATCGTTAGTTTATGCTTCAATCCAACTCACACTGCTCTTCGCCATTCAAAATGAAAGGATACATCCACCAGACTCGAACACTTCCAACACCGTTCTACTTTTGCCGGAATTGATCCATAACTCATAACCTGACAGTGCCACCGTTTTCGTCGTCGTGTCTTTTTCTCGCAAACTGGAAGAAGTAGAGAAGAGGGTACCCCCGCACTACGAAAACCGTAAATTAAGCTCTATCCCGCTTTGAACTTCCTTCGGTAGGTACTGGGTGTATCATTGCAACGCTGTGAGCAGATATTTTCGCCATATTCCATTTAATCTTTTGCAATTCAATCAAACTCGGCCGATTGTCGTGCATGGGTAGTGTTTAAGCTTGAAGCCACGGTTATTTCAGCCTGCGCCACCGAAAGGAACCACCACCGCCATGAAATGGATATGAGCGCCGACGACTGGGGATTGATCGGGCCACAACGTTCACCAATTTGCTAGCCAAATAATTTATACACTTCCCATTGAGAAATACAAGCCCGAACACTCCGAACAAGCTAGTAGTGTGGACCATTGTGAAACTATTCCGTCACGGGGAAATCTCGGTCGTAAAGATTGCCGTTACGAATTGCGATCTGACATTTCCCGTCCATGGTCGTATGTTGCCTGTGTTCTGATTCCCGCTGAAGGACAGATGCTGTGTAGGGGGAGGTATATTTTCCTCCTTTGGTAGGAAAAATGCTACCAGCTCCAAGCATCTTGCACGTGTTAGCGCAGATATGTACTTTGGGAGGCGAATAATTATGAGATGTAATACCGTGAGGCGTGATGGCTATAGCTAACACTCTCTCTCTCTATCTGCGCACACAACCGGAATTAATAATTTCAATCACTGCTCGAATTCCATTGCCCCATTCGAACTCCGTTCGAGTCATAAATCATAATCGAACCCCAAGAAAATAACCAACGTCCAGTGAACTGTCGGTGCTCGAGAACGGCAACACTAGCTGCGCCCCTCGAACAGTGTTTGAAGGTTACGGCGAGTGTGTACGTCCGCTTGTCCGCTTGCCATTGAGAGGGACGTTTAACTTTTTGTTGTTAGGGTTTCCGATCGGTAAAGTTGACCAGCTGAGCCTGGTACGATGGTACTGCGTATGCGGAAATATGACCAGCACGTTCTCCCGCTACGTGCCCGCTACATACCAAACAAGAACTACACGATCGCGAACGTTGAAGTGTTGTTGTCGCTGCAAGGCGTATCGTAAAATGAAGTTCTCGATGGTCCTCCAAGGTACACACGTTAAACTGGTGCTGTTTATTCATGTGCCAAACACAGGAACACACCAAAACAGTTACGTTGTTGTAATCAAAATTATGACATAGGAATGATATTTGAAAAATCGTTGTTTCTCAATGCCGTGGCTTATACAAATAGCCTCTTCAAAACAAGGCAGGTTCATATTCCCGTGGGGGCGGTCCCGTGGTACAGTCGTCAACTCGAACGACTCAATGACATGCCCGTCATGGGTTCAATCAAAGAATGGACCGTCCCCCCGTAGCAGGGATTGACTATTCGGCTACGTGGTAATGAATTAAGTCTCGAAAGCCTGTACAGGCCGGCATGTCCGCGTAGGACGTTACGCCAAATAGAAGAAGAAGAAGTTCATTCAAACCAGGTTCTTCATATGTAGAAGTAATTTTCTTACCCCGTATAACTAAACCCGCTTTATTGTACAAGCCTACATCTATCTACCCTTTTATAATTACATTTTACATTGTACAAGTTGCTAAGTACGTTACAAACAGCAACATGCGTTCTTCACGTTCTACTACTCACGTGTAGGCGATAACTGTGGATGCTCGCTCTCAAATAGCGTCCATATATCATCTATCTTACACTCTTAAAATTCCTCCAGATCTACGGTGGTAGGAAGTAATTAGCAAGAGCAAGTAAACGAGCGCGCACATAACATGTATTTAATCAAACGACCTAATGTATCATGTACATCGCCACTCCGCTTAGGGCCAGTGTACATCGTAGTGCGTCCGAAGTAAACTTGAGGCATTGCGTACACCTGCGAAGGAAAATGTCAATTATAACCCTTTGTCTACTGCTTCTAAAAGGTAGAAGTGTTGCCAGTTTTACCCTCCCGAGCAGTAGGGATTAGGTTCAGTGGCAATGGTAACCGTCCTACGCTTACTAATACACTTATCTCTCGTTCAAAGGCAGGGCCGGACAGGGGTTCGCAAGAGCCACCGGTAGTACTGGTTGTGCACTTAGCGTTTTAAGTCACCTGCCCTTCGCAGGGCTTTTCCGTTCATCAGTTAGGGATAATTATGAACCTGTACTGAGTGGGTCGCACGCTGGTTGCTTCGGCTACGTTCAGCAGTATCATCGTGTCGAATCGATTTGTGATTTAATATTACGTGACTGTCCTTCGTTGATTGCTGTCGTTAAGCTGCTACTGCTACCGTAATGCAGCAAGCATAGATACTTGCAGTCAGAATGCATGTTTCTGTGTGTGTATGCGCGTTTGTGCAAGTGTGTTTATGTTTACTTCGCATTGATAATATGGATGACGATCGTGGCCCAGTCGAAGGCTAGCTGCTAGAGTTCAAGGTTTTGCACTTCAGTGAATAATGTCACAGTTTGTTTTAACGCTCAGACAGTGATAATTTGTTGATTGAAGTAGGTTTTTGTGAAATAATTGATTTCAGTCTGATCATGCAACAGCATTAAAACTATATGCTAATTAATTGTTGTAATTTTATGATTACATTGTATCATAATTATTCCCTTTTTAACACGTGACAATCTGCATGTTTTTCCCCAATTTAAATGATTGGAAACAAAAACACAATTCACACGTCTAGATATCTTTTGTAAATGGTTGGATATTTCGCATGAAACGTGAAATTCCCAACCCTATTCAAGCTTTCGTGCGTTATTTCCTGCTATCACCTCAACACGCTTCCACCGGTATGTGGTTATCCTCGGCGAATGTCAACGGCGCCGGTAGTCACATTTTTCTTGGCCATTCTCCCTCACCCAACCTGCACAAGAGCCCCACTACGGATGCAATTTGTGTCCTTTCTGTCCGTAAAAGGAACCGATCGTCAAGCGATTAGTAAAACCGGACACCATTCGTACGCTGAATAGTGCGAGCCCCGTCACAGTCGCTGCAATGCTGTGACACATGGTGAGCTGTGTTTTTTTGTACACACACGACTCAACAAAACAACCCGAATCCGTCTCGAGACAACGCACGTGTAAATATTCATAAATCCGTTTGACCGTACGCAGTGGTGACGCATACGCCACATCAGGGCCATCAGCATAGCGGACTTCAGATATTCAGTGGCTGCATCTGCGAAAGCAGAAACGTATCGATCGCTCGCAAGGGTCAATGGCAGTAGGGTTAATTTTATATGCCTGTACAGGTTACTGGCCACTTAATAGTGCACACTCAACTACTTCGAACTGACGAATCCTTATCCTTGAGTATATATTTTACGAATTC
This sequence comes from Anopheles merus, assembly GCF_017562075.2. NCBI lineage: Eukaryota > Metazoa > Arthropoda > Insecta > Diptera > Culicidae > Anopheles > Anopheles merus. The sequence continues at coordinate 45,560,266 of NC_054084.1, read as the reverse complement.
AATGTACTTTGTAGTATAGGAAGACAAAAACAAAGTATGAAAACTGATCTAGCATCCTCCATCAAATTCAAAACGTTGTGGGACGTCTGCTGAATGTTGTAAGCATAGCAAATTACCGGACCAAACAAGCATCAAACTCCATCAAGAATAGTCGATCATTCCAGCTCTTCGACCTTCGTTCTGCCGATAAGTGGCGGATGACCTTGATAATGTTTTTTTATTATTATTTTTTTTATGGTACCATCACGATATTTAAAATTGACGTATCAGTGAATAGGCAACATGTCAAGAAGCTGCGAATCATCTTGATGCGCTTATAGGCGATGGATCAGGTAGCTTAGTGCAGGGCCATTGACTCAGCATAATCTGTAGACAGCGGGCCTGATAATTACTTGCTTATTTTGTTATGCTTTGCATGTCTTTCAAATAAACAATCGAATGAAGTATCATGGAACCATCGATTTTGCGTTGGTTATATTTATTAGCATAGATGAATAAAAATAACTTATGTAAAATTGTTACATGTATCATGCAATAATTAACTTTAATTGATTTTTTAATAAACAGTTAACCAAAAATTATCTATTATATAGTTCATGAAAACAATCAGCAATTGACGTAAAGCTGAAAGTATATCTGAAATACAGGTTTATCTCACCTTTATTTTCAAATATCATACAATTCAAACATAATGTACAATACGCACATTATACTTAATATAATTGTTTATAAGAATTCAAGAGTCTATTTAAATGTCATAGACAAAAAGGACTAACTAACATGGCTGCCATGTATTAAATTATTTTATTGACCAAGCACTTCATACCCAAAACTGACTATCCTATAGTCAGTAACCCAATTAATCACAGATAGTCAAGCTCATAAGTATCTTAGATAAGCCTTGGTAAAGTACGACTATCTTTAAAAAAATCACATTTCTATTTTTATTCAACAATTTATGCGTGTCCAGGTTTGCCGAACTTCATTTAGACCAATTTATTAACATCTAAGCGTTGTTATTCCGTAATCTTATTAGTACCCAAAGCAGGATTCCAATCAAAATGGAACCACAAGCGACACTTTAGAGACTCACATATCTACCCACATACTGTACCGAACTTAATATTACTCGAACAAAATGCACAATACATCCTCGAGATTACTCACCAACGGAAATCACACGGTTCATTTACTTCCAAGTGTGTAATCATACAACCGAACGATCGACTCTTACCTCAAAATAGCTTCACACCTTCTGCAGTTCTGTTAACTTAACGCATTTATAAACATTTCCTGTGAGGTGGGAATTAATTAAGTTTCCTTTTTGCAATGCAAGCGCCGGTAGCAATCACTGCTAGAAGATTGCTACTTACAACCAGACCTGTCTAATGCCAGTCTCTTATTGCTCACTTTGTTGAACCCTCCGTACTCCGTCTACTGCACCCCACTAAACCATATCAAAAATTTTCAAACTGTTGCACATCAGCAGATGGTCCCATCAGAAATCTCATTTTCTTCGCGGCGTCTAACGCTCCAACGCCAAAGATCAAGTCATTGATCCAGTAAATGTCTTCCCAAGCTGCTGCACATGAAGCTTCGGACGGCGAGGGATCGGACGCTTTGCCGCAACTTTTGAAGCGTAACCTTTAGCCGAAAGTTCAATACGATGTAATGAATTGGGTTAGAAAAGTTATGTCCATCTATATCGTTGTTATATTTTGTAAGGGCCACTGTACAAGCCATGTGAGGGAAGGTGATTAATAGCATCGTAACAAATGATATTCATTGTTTTATGAGATTATAAAGCGCTGGCCTCCTTTTTGCTGTTGCGATGTCTTTTTTGTTCAACGGAACGATGGTTTGTTTTAGAAAATATGTGGATAATGTTTAAAGAAACATACATAAAACTGATTTTTTAAAGATACAACTATAATGGAAATTTACTAGAAAAAAAAATTAAATACTTAACCATAACAGCAACGGCATAAATATTGCCGGTAGCCGTTCGAAATTGAATCAACCATAGTCAAATAACTATCAATCAGTGCAGCGCTTGGCAGCAATGATGCAAAAGCCATTTTGGCAAACGAAGATCAATGAGGAGTTTTTCCTTGAGATTGAAACAAAAATGCAATGCTATTGCAGATGGATTGCATTAATTTCAAACGTTCACTATAGGAGAAAAATTATATGATTGAGATGATTTGGTAGCGTTTCAAACTTGTTGGCCAATCGTAAACGATATAACAAGCCAACGTTATTGCTGCCTGTTATACAATTCATTATGTCGTTAAGTGTTTAGCAATGAGCTAAACGAAATTTTCACTTGATATTTTTGTGACGATAACCATTAAACGTGTTAAAAATATGTGTTCATAGTTACAACCTAAATGAAATATCTCAAGTATAAACACTATTCATGATGAACTAAAAGCGTATGATTGACCTGAATATTTCTAATAATTTAATGATCATTACTAGTATTGTATTATTTTTTCAGTTTACTTCATTTCTTATACCTCTTAGTAGATCATAAATTATCACCATTGTACAACGAAACAGTTAGAACAGCGAGACACAATCCCTCTCAAGTTGGCAAATAATACGAGCAAAATATTTACAACTCCCCATTCAACCTCCCTAAAGCTAGCCTAAAAATGATTTTGCAATAGCCGACAACCATGTAAGATATAAGATCGAGAATCCAGTCACTATCACACCATAACATACACGTGCCCACAACAACAAAAACAACATCCTAACTTCTTGGCGGAAATCAGTGGCCCTGCTCGGTTACGGAATAGTTTTGCAAACTACACACTCACACAATTACCAATTACCCCACTGGCAACATATGCGTCACCGACATTGTGCACGGGCACACATGTGGCTGGTGCAAGTAAACGTTGCAATTGTAACGGATTCAATTGTGCACAATTTGGTCACAGCTGTATAGTGAGGTGAGTTTTTGAATCCAAGCTCACTTCGTTTTGAATGCTGCAGTTCTATGTATTCATGGTGGTACATTAGAAGAAGGAGGTGTAAAGTTGTAAATAACTTAGCAGTGCTTTTAATAAATGTTTAAAAAAGAATATCATAAAAAAAATCGAATATTTCACTTTGCGACGTACCTTCTTGTGCTCTAAGCACATCTTAAAATTATGCATGATCGGTGATCGTTTAATATATGTTTCACTCGCATACAAACCAGCACTCCCCGCATTATTAACAGTTACGTGGGTGGTTGCAGTAGATTGTGGGCATGAGTAATGATATTTTGAAATTCCGTGTAAAAAAACGACACAGCCCGTTTTACCTCCGCAAGTGCTGAGCGACGTTAGATGAGATAAGTGAGCATCTGATAAATGAGATACATGTCATCACTATATGTCATGCTTCTTCTTGGCTTCTATTGCTTCTTTGTGTTGATTCGATGATGTTGCTTTTAATTTGAAATAGTTTTTTTTGCTCTTCGTAAATAAGAAAACTCTTATTGTAACACTTTTTTGAAATTATTTCTTACTTCCCATTACGTACAATTACTGTGCACTAGCAATCCGTTTTAACTCGAGAAAGTACGTTCACGTTAACGATACGTCAAGTCGTCCCCGAATAAGGAAACTCAACCAAAAGTCCAATTATTTAAAACGACTAATTATATTTACCACCTGTTTAACTGTCCTCACCTGCTGCCAACATGGGTTGAACACTTTTATCTACACCGTTTTCTACAGGTGCGAATCGCTAAGAGCTCCGCAAGCTATGTTAGTGTTCTTCCGGGGTATTGTTTCTTCGCAATGGGTGTCATAATGTATGGTACCACCGCTAAACCCTAAACCCGTTATCTAATACACCGACTCTTGGTGCAATTTTGCCTTTGCCTCTCAAATGCCTTCATCCATGTTTCGTTTTTGCATATTTTTCAGTAACATTCTCTCTTTTTCCCTCTTCTCGTTCCGCAGGTCTCCACAGACGTTATTCAAAATAGGAACCCTTTAAACAATGAAGGGCTGGTTTGACGCGTTCCGCGATGACGGAGCGCCAACGCTTTACTCGTTCTCTAATCGTACCCCCGTCACGGGCGATGTCTCCATCGTGGCGGTTTGTGTGATGTTCGCCACCGTGTATTTGGCGTTTCTGGTCATTTTCCCGGGTGTAAGGAAGCAGGTATGTAGGTGGAGATACTGTAACGCAGATATTGAATCGATGTGTTGAAATGTTTGCTAAACACTGTAAACTTAAAACTAGTAGTTTAAAAACTTAATTTTTCATGTAAAATTCTTAAAATGCAAGGAAAATTTTATAAGAAATATTATGAGCGAAAATTATCCTTTGAATCATGCTAGATCTACTGAATTGCCAATCTACTCTACTAATAACTCTTTATGAATACTTGGGGTTAAACATTGGGTGCTCTTGAGCGTTTTTGAAAAAAAAAACATAAACCCAAACAAGGATTGGTTGTACATGATTAACTACACAGAAGTGACTGTATTTTTCTAAATAATCCTTTCATTTCTTACTAATTTTTAAACCTCTTTCTTTGGTCAAAATGCATTTAAAGGGGTTTCCGAGTCAATTTAGAATGTTAACAAAATTTCATTGCTTGTGAGATGTTTTTTAACAGCTGCAGATGTTGTCTTTGCATCACAATAATTTATCAGTACTTCTACATGATTTTCAATACGTCTCGAGCGGGATCGAGTTTGACAGTTCTATGTGATATGTCGAAAATCATGTTTATGCACTGAAGCTTTACAGGGTTTTCCAAGTCAATTTCGAATGTAAACATTGTTACAGATGTTTTCGACAGCTGTCAAATGGGTTATTTACTTCAAAATGAAATTTCAGTTTTAACACATGATTATCAATACATAACAAAGAACTGTCAAACTCAATCCAGCTTGAGTCGTGTTGAAAATCATGCTGAAGAAATTAAAAATTATTACGATGGAAATGAAATATCAGATTGATGTGGATTAACATCTTGCACGCGGTAAATAACAGTGTTTACATTCGAAAGTGTCTTGGAAAACCCTGTATTCACCAAGTGCAAAATGTTATTCCACATCGATCTGACATTTAATTTTCATCATAACAATTTTTATCTTCATTAGGATGATTTCAAACACTTCAACGGGTTGCTGTTGATGAAGAAATTTAAAATTATCATGGTGAAAATAAAATGACAGATCAATGTGAAATAACATTTTGCACACGGTGAATAACAATGTTTACGTTACAAACTGACTAGGAAAACCCTGTATTGTGATGCAAATACAATGTATGCCAGCTGTTTAAAATCATCGTATAGGCGGTGAATTGAGGGTTTTCCAAGTGTCTTCCGAATGTAAACATTGTTATTCACCGCGTGCAAGATGTTAATCTACATTAATCTGATATTTCATTTCAATAATCTTCTTCTTTGGCATAACAACCGCTGTCGATCAAAGCCTGCCAGTATCCACTAGTGAAGTGAGCTTGGCTTTCAGTGACTTATTGTTATCATAGTAGGATAGTCAGTCGTACGTTAGGGGGCACGATCTGCTCGGGACTCGAATCCATGACGGACATGTTGTTAAGTCGCAAGAGTTAACGACTGTACCACCACCGGCTCCATTTCAATCTCAATAATTATAGTTTTTAATTTCTTCAGCATGATTTTCAACAAGACTCAAGCTGGATTGAGTTTGAAAGTTCCTTTTCATGTGTTGAAAATCATGATTTAAAACTGAAATTTCATTTTGAAGTAAATAAACCATTTGACAGCTGTTGAAAAGCATCTTCAATGCGGTGAATAATTATGTGCCGATTACAAAGTGACTTGGAAAACCCTGTAACAATGTTTACATTCGAATTTGACTTGGAACAGCCTGTAATTTGCTGCGTTCTTTATTTTTAGCTTGCGAGATGAAAGACGTTTAATTTTTTTCCAGAAGGGTTTCTATTATTCAATTTCTATTGCTCGTGCAGTAGACAACTGTAAAATCTTTTAAATTTGAATTTAGATAATAAACAACTGTGTAGTTCATTACCAAACACTCAATATTGTTAATTTGTCATATACAACATTCATTGCATTAAGGTTCAAATTTTAAAAGGTTAAATAAAATAAAATAATATCACATTTTTTTAATCACTCATACATGAAAAATTGTAAAATATTCTTGTGGGTAACCGATTCCTGATCTCTTCAAACAACTGCACACACTAGATTACACCGTACGTTTAACCACTTCAAGCAGAGTGTTTTATCGTGGATCAATATTTGGCGTCGTAAAAAGCCCCATGCCAAAGGTAAACAATTCGATCGTCAACTACAAGCTATTGCACGATCACCTCAACCTTGCCAGGTTTTTGCACGCTACTTTTCCGCTGGTAGTGTACAGTCCCGCAAGTGCAAACTAACGCAATGCTCGATATTATTGTACCAACGTTTGTTAGTACCAGCCAAATAACCCACACCGCTTCACGGTGGTCCGCAAAGGGCGCCCGTTTTTGGAAGATATTTTAATGAGTTTAATGAGATGGATGCGGCATAAATTCATGTCGAGAAATTATTATTACCGTGCGCCGTGTTGGCCATGTTGCACGTTGCGCTCACGGCTGTTCCTGCCAGTTCATTTAGGATTACAAGGGGTAACCGATCGATCTCGTCCCGGTTGCAGCAAACCAACCATCCAGCCAGGGCATGCGGTAAGCGCGTGAATTTCGGCACGTTATGATCAAACCTCCCACAGCTTGGTCCCAAGCGCTAGCGCGATTGGTCACGCACTGACCAGCAGAGCCGATCACGTCGCTCAATTCGTCTCCATCGGTCAGTGATTTGCACCCAGCGCGATTCGGTGTTTGATTGATGGCCAATAAATTGATGTTTGCAAACATTTGTTAACATAGAAAGCTGAAACGCATTCCTCCGTGGGTTTGTGTTTTACAGATTTTCTTTCCTTTTTTTTTTTGGTCTACGGTCTCTCTCTCGCTGTCTCTGTTTTCGCCCGGTTTGGGCGGAATTTTAAATGGGCGCAAACAGTAGCAGAGGCAGGTTAAATGCTGCTTACTAGGGTTGCGCTAAATTGATCGCTTTGGTTGATTTATTGCACGATTAGAAGCTGCAATCGAGAAACATACGGGTTAAGTGATTTATTTGTACCGACTGTGTATGGTTATATCGAGGCGTGTGTGGGCAAGAGATTTATAATTTGTACCTTACACAAATGCACCTAACGCATTCAATTAATAACATCGGTGCAAGCATACTCTTTTAATTGATATATCCTTGGGTGATTTTGGCTTAGAAACAAATGTATTTAATTCGTGGTGTTTTATTTACGTTTCTTTTTTTCTTTCTACAGAAATTTACAACTTTCACTACCGTTACTTTAAGTCTGTTCGTTGGACTAGTCATATTAGGTAAGCAAAAAATAGTATAAATAGTGTATATGTAAACTAATGATGTAGGAGCAGTTGTTTTAGGAAACAAAAACATGATATTGATATTTAGTCTCTAAAGTCGCTCTTTTGTCATCTTCCATGCAATATCTTAAATATCTAATGATATTAGTGCTTTGCTAGATAAGTATTTTGAGATGGTTAAACAATTCTGTCTAAATATTTTAGAACTATTTTTCACCGCAAAAATGCGGATGGCAGTGCTATCAAGCTGATTCAAGCTTATCAGCCATATCCTGTGTGCTGCACAGCCTTCATACCATTTCCCTCCCAGCTGCTAATACTCTCACGCAGGCAGACTCCACTCATTAATTAATATTTCATTGAAACCGTTGTTGCGAACAGCACAATGAACCATCATGTTCGGGTTGCAACTTTGTCTTGCTCTAGTCATGGTTAAGCATCAAGCATAAAACGATCGTCACTTCTTCCTTCATGGTGATCTAGGCGGGCTTCCCTCGGTGCTCAACATTTGCCACAACGATCAAAGATACCATCGCTTACAATGCTTAAATCTCATTTCCACAGCAACTTTATTCTATGCCCGGATGTGCGCCTTTTCGCTGGTCCGTGTTATTTGCTCTGAAGCTGTGTAGGGATTTGAAGTATTTTTTGTCGACTTAAATGAGTCGCCAGTTTTTGTGCGTATTGCTTTTTTCCCCCAAAACCAGCACTCTAAAAGTTGTTGCCGTTATTAATGAGCTAAAAAAACACATCGAGCGGGTGGAAGAGGAAACGGTTGAATGGGATTCGTAAAAACAACCCACAAGAAGAAGAAAAACTTTTCGCAAAAGCGGCTCATCAGCAGCTTAAACAGTCTATAGCTTCTTCCACACGTAGCAGCAGTAGTAGGAGTTAGGTTTCGACCGGACCGGAACAATCAGCTTACAATCGCTACCGCAGAATGTGACCATTTCCGCACCAAGGTCACGCGGGCCCCGGGCACTAAAACACTAAACGAAACTAACCAAGATCTTAACTTCTCGGCTCTCCTTCCTTGTGCGTTTGTGTGTTTGTTTGTTGCCGTTTCGACTGCTGTGCACCTCGTGACCCCGACGACTTCCAACCTCCAACCGCGCAGTAAGTCGCCTTGGCTCCGGCTGGCATGTGGCCCAATCGACGATCGTTGCACCGTACCGTGCATTCTCGCGGGAGAAGCTGCCCGCCCGCATCGGTGCGCACATCGGGCTGATGCACATCAACATCTCCCTGACGGCGCTACCGCTCGGCAACTGGACACCGCCGGACATTGATTTCAACGAGCGATTCAGCTGGAATCAGGCGAACGATATGGGCAACTCCTACCGCGATGCACTGCAGCGTGGACTACCCTACCCGATACTGACGGTGGCAGAGTACTTCAGCCTCGGCCAGGAAGGGTTCGCCTGGGGCGGCCAGTACCGGGCCGCCGGTTACTATGCCAGCATTCTGCTATGGTACTGTAGTGTGCGCGATGTGCGAAACATTCAATTCGGTGTGACATTCAATTTGTACTGCTTCCACTTTCTAGGGCATCGTTTGCCGCGTGGCTCCTGATGAATCTGCTGCTGGTCGCGGTACCTCGCTACGGTGCCTACACGATGACCCTGACCGGTGCACTGCTGATAGGGGCCAGCATCGGCTACAGCTCCATGCTTCCGAAGCGTCCGCTGACGATCGTTATCGAAGGGGCACGAATCGATTTCCATCTCGGCTGGTGCTTCTATCTCGTACTCACCGCTGGTAAGTTCTACCCTTTTTCAACGCCTGCTTGACCGACCCTGGCTAGCTCCGTTTCATCAGACTCATGTATGTGTATGTGTGTGTTTCGTTTTCTTATTTTCCAGGAGTGTTATGCTTCGCGATCGGATTAGTCATTTCCATCATTGATCTTGTGTGGCCTCATCGCTTTTCCACCATATTGGAGGTAAGGCAAAACGTCGTTTACTTTTAATGAATGTTAGTCATACTAAGCTCTCTTTGCGTACATTTTAAGGTATACTATGACACGCCATACGATCGGCACGTGATTCTGGAGGAGTCTCATGACGTTAGATATCGTAAACGCAACAGCAAGGGCCTTGAAGAGCCTCCCGGTCTGGGATCTCGCATCCTGAGGTAAGTGTTCGAGTAAATTTTGCTATTCAAAAATGAACTAAACGGAAATTTCATTTCCCTTGCATGTAGACGTCTATCCTCAAAGACTCGTGATCAACACACGGATAAGATGGGCATTGAAAACCGTGGATTCCAGCACGATGTTCCCAAGTCTCCGTGGCGTTATCCGTTCCGGCGGGCTCAGCAAACGCCTCCTCAAGGTATCCAGCGTACGATTTCGCAGGACTCCACATCCAGCATTGCATCTGCTGCTGCCATGTCTCAATCGCTCCACAAAGTTGCCCTCTCGCGAATGCTACCGTAAGAACACACACACACACACACACATTAACCGCATTTGAAACGATCTTTATCGTTTATTTCACTCGTGTTTTGTTTCTAACCACTTTCTAGGAAACCTCCGCTAGAACGTACACGAGAAATTTCCAACTGGTAGAGCCCAGAAGGTACGCCATCTAGTGTCTTGGATAGTGATCGCATAGAGAGAGACGATAGAGCAGAGTACCGTCTTTATGCGTGATGATCTTTTGTGATATTTATAAGAGTGTACACAAACCTCCCACATGGTCAATGATGACACTGATGTATTTTATCGACGCACTTTTAACAAACAAACACATCCTTCATCTGTAACTCTGTGCCCTACTAACGTCCGTCCATCTGTGACGTGAATAATTAAGAAAATTGACAAATGCTTAGTGAACGGGGATCGTATTCTGGATGGAGTTTGACACATAAGTTTTATTCTTAGTCGTGAAAGTTTTAATGTAGAAGAGGAGACGGTTGATACGGAGCCGCCTAAACTCGACTTGATGCATTCATTTGTAAGGACACCTCGTGTTATCTAGATTTTGCTACTCGCGATGTGATTGACACAGATAAAACGCAAAGCAGAAATATTCCGAATCCGAACCGAGGGCTGATCAATGTTAAGTTATTTATTGTTCCTCTACCAGTGTTAGCGATGTAGCAGTTTCAGTAATGCGTGGCACAAAGCGAAACGAATGCGCTTATAGCGCGGATCTATGTTAATCATTGCATTGTAAGACCGTATGGTTTGTTAGTAACGTAAGGAAGATTGTAAACTATTTCTTGACGATAAATCTGCGACAAAAAAAATCAGCGCAAATGGACGAAATGGAATAAAAGTCAGATTTGAACTGCAGGTTTCTGAAGTGTGTATGCGTTTTTTACATGGATATTTTTTGTGATGTCAACTGTTTTCTCGGTTGCCTTGTTTATTATGCTTTTCGGAAGGTTAAATGTACACCAAAAGAAAGTAATTTCGTAAATTGTTATAAGCCACTGACTATAAGCTTGAAGTCATTTGAAAGTAAATTTCAATCATTTTAAGCATAGAAATAATTGAGAAATTATCTGAATAATAAAAGTCCTATCTTTGAAGGATTAATTTAAAAGCTAGTTTGGGGTATCCGTCTACGTATTATAAAAATAAAATAATAAAGTGAGAATAATACAATATAGTCAGTCCTACAGTATAGTACAGCTGTATCACACTTATTTCACCAGTGAGCTGCAAGTATTGATTTTCAGAGATCAGAGAAGTAGAGAATAAAAATATACCCCAAAATTTATATTAAATACTCCTTGAGCTCTGCATTTTTAAACAATATGACTTTTTGCACTCCATGCTACAAATCCTTAAACGTTTGTTATTTACAAATTTGCGATGTTATTTTTCTATTTGTACTTTTTTTCCTGTCAGACAATGATTAATGTACTTACAAAGCATCAAATAATCTCTACTAAACTTATTATCAAAATAGGGTATGTTTCATAAGCCGTTCGTTTTCACATCGCTTATTTTGCAAGAAAGTATCCGTCAAACACGACTTTTCACTCATGTAGTGGAAGTCTAGCGACCTTTGGCGAATCTTTTTCGAGAAACCCAAGCTATCCATCGCTTGCCACATATTTACTTCCTACAGATCAAGAGAAAAATCACATTTAATCTTTTTAAATATTATTTTTTACTGGTTTCCAAGTCTAAAGTGTTCTGGTGATATTTTGTGCATTTTTTACAACAAGAATCTGTACTTTAGGGAATATTTTGTTAAATAACGATCATTTTCGTTAACGATTTTACCCGACGAAGATTTGTGGTGCGTGAGCGCAAAAATAATGGCAATTTTTTTTCTTTTTTGCAATTGTTTCTGATAGAAGGGGAATGATTGGACAACAAAAGAAATAAGCTGTGTACGCGTATTTGCAATCTTTTTACAGGCTGAGAGAAATGCCGTTTTTTCGTGTTGTTTGAAAATTAGTTTTCGATTACATGCAAATTTTATTACATGCAACAAATTGATGTCTTATCGTGGTATACTGTGCATTTCTTACATCTGAAACTTGTGATGTTTTGATTAATTTGGTTCAATTACGATATTTGTATTTGACAAAGATTCGTGGTGTGTGAATTCACAAAGATTGGCGAATCGTTGTTTGGCAGTTGTTTCTGGTGGAAGGGGCATTCCCCTCGTGATAAGATAAGGCTGTGCGAGCTAGCCTATTAAGAAACTATGCATTGCAGGGCTTTGACATTTCGATTATTATAATCCGTAATCAAAATCCTTTTATCTTAAATGTCGTTCTTTCATCTCTTGTAGAATGTGAGATTCAAATAATTTCAACTTGGCTACAAGCACTTTCAATGAGTCTTACATATTGGATATTAATTGATTTTTATGGTGGTATGATTATGACAAACTCATCAGTGACTCCAAACGGCATCAAAGATGTAATATTCTAAAGTCAGAGTCGTGCAGAGTCGTTCGGATCAGTCCGGAGCTGGCTGAAGCCTCTACTCCGCAGTCGGAGACGTTGAGATCGTCAAAATCGGTGGAACCGATCGGAGCTAGTTCCGACTACAGACTTGCAGCTCCGTGCGACAACCGACGAATCTAACGGTTCCGAATGGTTCTGGACGGCTCCGGCGACTTGGGACGGTTCTGAGTTTGCATTTGATTTAATTTTTCTTAAAGTCTCGGTTGCTCTGTTAGATAGTATGGGTACATAAATATTAGTTTCGAAAAATATAGAGACAACATTATTGTTCTTCCCTGGAAAACTTAATACACTTAGACAAATTGTAAGCATAGATTTTTTTATTTGCAATGCTTTAAATAATTTTCAAAATATTCTCACTGTCCGCATTTAAAATCGATAGTTTATACTAAAACAATCTAAACTAAAAAAAACCTTATTTCGACAGATTTTTGAAAATGAATTTCAGGCAGTACCCGAGATACGCGGTTCCTCTTACACGCGGATTCAAAGATACGAGGTTTTCAAAATTTTACTATTTTTGTTTGAATGATTCATCAATTGTCATATGCAAATAAATGATATCCTTTTCGATCGAATTGTAAAAATCATTCAAAAAGTAAAAAATTGTTACGTTCAGTCAGAACTCAAGCATCACAGATTAAGCTTAAACGACTGGAAAATAGAATTTACATACAAAAAAACAAAGGCTTGAAAAGGTTCTCACTGAAAATTGCTTAATCGATGCCGCCTTTTACTCATCGTTATATTGCTATCCTTTTCAAGCGAACATAACTTTAAAAGCTTTCTAATATTCCGACCAAAAATTAATAAGAATAGTTATGTGGTTCACGAGTATCAGCACCATCAACCGTCATTCAATTTTCAATTGCTTTGGTGTTGATAGAAAACGCATTGAAGATTACTTGTAAAAAACAATCGTATTGCTTTTCTTGTTCTAGCCCGAAATGCCCACCTCTAGTAATAATTCGCTGCTGCGTGCAATACGCACTTTCAATTCCTCGTCCCTCCTATTCGACTTCCACCTCACCCCCTTCTCCTTCCGTTCTCGGTTATACTCCCTCTTCGGCATCTCTTCTCCTTGAGATCTTGGTTTGAGGTGTAGCAATAGTACTTAAGAACTTAATTTTGTTAAGCCATATGGCGAACAAATCTAACATAGGGGCCCTTCACGATTCTAGTCAGTTTTTTGTATGGAGTTTGACAGTTGGAGGCTGAAATCATGTAAATTCTCCAAACAAAACCACACAAAAAACTAGCCTGCAATTTTCAGTCTAGATTATTCTAGCCTCAAAGCTAGAATTAGATTCGAGTACCTGCTCGAAAAATGGCAAAACATTTTTGGCTGACGATTACTCAGGCTTGACGATTTCTGGAGGCTTGACGATTACTCAAAACACTCTTAAAATCTTCATTCAGTAGCAGAAGCGATAAAAATCAGCCTTCTAAATTCATACACCTTGGGATAAGCCCACCTGTATATTATACTCACTTAGATAGCTGCTCGAAAACTGCTATACAAAGCACACATCTGACAGGCTGAAATTTCAACCTACGAACTTACATCGGAAAGGGCCCCATAAACATAAAATACAGAGGGTATGAGAAAGCTCTGAAAGCGGGGTAATCTCCACTAGCTAGCTACCCCACCAACAGATGGCGCCACCAGCCTTATTGCTATTTTTAAAATGCATCAGTCGTTTACCGTCTGCTAAATGAAGTATTTTTAGATTCCTTTTAGGCTGAGGGCCTGAGTCGTTTAGATCCCGTTTAGGGTTCGTTTTGTGGATTTGTGGCATATATTATATTATTAATATTATTAATTTAGTGACTAAAACCACCTTCTCCATGTAAAATAAACCAAAAATAGATAAATTTGGGTGGAAATCACGAGAATCGTCTTACACGAAAATTCGAGATACGAGATACGGTCTTATCAGACCGCTTTGATAGCGTTTCTCAAAGTGTTACGTTCGCGATTATTAAATTCGTAACGGACGTGTCAAATTGTAAATTCGCGTGGTGCGCAATCACCTTAAACTAGAAACAGGGTACGCTACGTGTAAAAGCAGAATAAATATGCGTCACAAACACTAACAAACGGCACTCACGCGTACGTACACTTATGTACTAATTATCCTCGGAAAGGATACACTAACACCCTAAAAATGTATGGGCTTCCGGGGGTATAAAAGGGACCGAACTTTTAATAAACAAACCATTCGGATTTTGCAACTCTAAGAAACTTCGCCTTTTTTAATTTTGCATATTCGGATCAGAAAGAAATCTCTCATTCCTCTTCACCCCCTTCTGCGGCATAGGCTCCTCAAATTACTTGAGAGAGCAACTAGCGGGAAGGTTGATTATTGGTGTCGAACGGTTGAGAAGATCGCTGTTACCCGAGCGGGTTTGATTTACAAGGCCGCATCCTTCGCGTGGCCCACAGATCCGTTCGCCGTCGTAACACAAAGACAATCTGCAATGAAAAAAAAACACAAATAAAAGACAGTCTGAGTAGTAGTAGGTTTTGTTTTGTAGAGATTTTGAGTCTTGCGACTATGTACATTCATCTCTTTGCAGGTAAACTGGTGGATTAAAGTTGTGTTGACTTGATTATATTTTGTTGTATAGGTCCGTATTTTTCAGAAATTTGAGGATGTTTTTTTGATTGGGTTTGTTATAGGATAGAGTATCATCAATGCTATTTGAGATGTTGTGTTCTATGCGTTTATGATCGTAACCACGGCATTCAATCAAAAAGGTGTTTGATAGTAATGAATATACCGCAATAATAGCATAGTAGGGGACTGCTCTTTTCCATCAGATAGCTGTGTGTGAAGAGTGCGTGGCCTATCCGCAGTCTAGACAATATTTTTTGGTATTTTCTAGAGTCCAACCGTTTGTGGATGTGTTTAATTCAGCGTAGAGAATGACTCGATGTTCCCTGATTGATGCTTGATCCCAAGCGCCACAGATTATGCTTACACGACTGGAAAATCAAATATCGATATAAAAAAATGAAAGCTCGATGACTTCACCGGTTTGTTCAATAGATGGCGTATTATAACTCATCATTTCATTGCTGTCTTTTTCTTGCAGTGTGTTTCGACAAGCTTTATCTGATCATGACATATATTGCCTTCTAACTTTCCGAGCAAAAATCTATATGAATGGTCGTGTGGTCAGATACACGGATATCAACACCAACGACCATTACTCAAATCTACACTACATGCTTCAGTGCTGCAGGTTTACATTGGGATTTAGTATTAAAACAATCGTTTTGCTGTTCTAGTTCTAGCGATGCATAACTTCAATGTGAAACCATACAACAGTGCAGAGGGAATGAGAAAGCTCTCCAAGCGAAGAAGCTCCACTGGTTAGTATCCCACTAACAGATGGCGCCCAAGATTTTTTTCTTGTCTTAGTATATATCAGTCGTTAACCGTCTACTAAACGAAGTCTTGCTACATTCCGTTTAGATAGAGAGCTAGAGTCGTTTAGAACCAGTTTAGTGGTCGTTTAGTGGATTTGTGGCACTTGGGTTGTGTGCCACATTTTTTGACACGACGAAATAGCGATGTTATTGCTGGCCCTAATAAGGAAAATACAGTCTGAACTCACTGGTTGAACTTCTATCACCGACAAACCGACGTGACACTTCGAACAAAATGAGCTTCAAAAGTTGTCTCCTTATTTCAAATGAAAATACGTTAAACACTAGCGCCATCTCTATAATGATTCGCTTACTACACTGACACAGAGAAGAAACTGCTAAACCCCCTTTTTGTTTTTCTTCGCAAATTCCAATGAGTATTGTTTTATGTACTTCTCACATCTTTTGCATTGATTTGGAAACTTATAAAATGATTTTCCTGGGTGTTTTGTCGAATAATTCTCACAAAATCTTGCCTCACACTTCCTTCGCCATTTGTGTTTAGAAAAGTTGTTTACATCGAAGCAGCAGTGAACAGAGCTTACTTTGACAGAAGTGTTCGCCTCACTGGTAAATGACAGTACTTTCGTGTGGGACACTTTTGTAACGCCAGTGTCATGTCGGTTTGTCGGTGCTTCTATTATCTGCCAACTACAGCTAATATTCGCTAACTGGGATGTTTTTCGATACAAGATGGCTCTTGTCAAAGTGTATAAGACTGACGCCGTCAATCATCTCATTGCTGCTGCACAAGACAAGCATTTGGGAATCTTACTGTTTGATAAAAAATAAAAAAAAGATTGATGATGTTGTTAACCTCAATGAGCATTGAAAAATATGTTTTAGAATCATTAAAAAAGTAATTCAACTATTCAACGATTTTTTCAAAACGTTCAAAGCTAAATTGTTAATTGGGAATTGATCTAAAACGTGTTTTCCATATTGTTACCTGGACAAGCACGCGTCATTGCGTTTGACCGACCACACTTTCCACAGTGCACTACAGCAGCAAAACAAAAAGCAGCACAGTTTGAAACTCACAATTAATGTACGCAGGTGAAACGGAATGCAGTGAAACTTTGTGAAACGTTTCTCCATGATGTGTCGTGCAAGTCCTAATCTACGGCAGCCGCCTTCTCTAGCACTGGAACGAGTCTTCTAAGCTCGACAGTTGCACGGTTTTGTTTCAGTGATACTGCCAGAAGAAGACAACGAAGAAGACGGTCGGTTTTGATCTGCAGTAAGTGACCTGCGTGTGCCGCGTCGCTGTTCCCGTCCCCGTTTGCATAACATTACTGCGTACGCGCGTGTGAGCAGCGCACTGCCGTCGTCTTCGGTCGTCCGAATCAAGTGTTCATCGGCTAGCACGCATCGTTTAATGTTGTGTTTTTCACCCGTTTGACCAGTTCGAGTGCGTCCGTCCGAGCCGAGTTTTGGTTTGTGAAGCTGAATCCATCGAGATGGTGGTCAGTGTTGTGCTGTCAGAGGAGCGCGGCCATCGTCACTGCCGCGGATGAATGGTGATCGTGCGCTTTACTACACGATCGAGAAGAAAGTTACGTCGTGATACTTTGTCCGCCTGTGTCTGTTTGTTTGATAAATTTAGAGAAATCGATCGCGGCACCGGCAGTAAGTTTTTGTCCTTAAAGTGGACCCAAGCGAAAGGTGGCCGAAAGCAGAGAGGCAGGCGCACCAAAGTGCTTCCGTGTGCGTCCAGCAGTTCTGATGATCAAGCAGTTTGAAGGGAACGAAAATACAGTTCGCACTCAAGCGGAAAAAGAAGCTAAAGTGTAAAGTGTGGTGCCTCTTTCTCTGACGTCCGAGTGTGTGTCCCTTTTGCAATCGGCCGTAAAGCTTTAATAGAAAAAAGAAGCACAGTGCATCCACATCGGCGGCCAGCAACCAGCCAGCCAGTTCGAGCCTGTCTGCGTGTCACTCCGATCGAAGGTGGCGTTTGTGGCATTTTCGGCATTGTGAAATTATTCCTATCGCCAACATAGTCCGTTGGTGCTGTAGTCGTCGTCGTCGTCGTCGTCGCAGTCGGGGAGCCATAGCGGTCGCGCTCAAATGCTGTCGATGTTGAAAGTGAAGCAAAAATGAAGTGTAAATGCAATACCGCTGCAATCGCTGTCGTGTCAAAAGTGGGCAAACCCATCCAAATAGCTTCGTTGTCGTCGTCATCATCATCATCATCATCATCATCAACCCTGCGCGCCGGTATAGGCAGCTCAAAGAAAGCGCATAGGTGGTGCGTGCGGTAGCGACCGACCAATGCTCTGTGGTTCATTTATTTCCGTACTTCCTACGCGCGCTGCACATGCACACACAGCACATCGGTCAGCGGATTCTGTTTTGTGTTAGTGTGAGTTGCTGCACCAGTAGAATACCAATCCGTTAGTTCAAGCGGTCCCCGCTGCAGAGGTGCGATTAGTTTTAATTAGTTACGAATTTAGGGTGATTCGTCAAGCCAAAATTTACGACGATAGTGGTGCAACTTATTGCAACGGAATAGAAGCATTCTAAGCCTGCAACGCCAACACGCAGCCATTTGCAGTGAATTTAGTTGTGGAAGGTTGTAAAAGTACGCGCGTGCGCGCATAACCGTCCCATCATCGTCATCGTTTTTATTACGGCCCGACCGTCCGATCACTTTCTGCGTCAACTGTCGCCGTGGGTGTGCAGGAGCAGGCCGAAGCTTACGTTCAACCAGTCCGCCAGACTAGGAACGGGAAGCAAAGTTCTGACTGCGACTGAGTGAGCAATCCAGTGATCGTGCACGCAGTGTTTAGCACAAGGGTTAACAAACAAACGCCGCAAAGTGGTGACAAAATATCTACTGCAAAGTAAGTACAGTAACATAGCAACCGGGCGACAATCGACCATTCAAGATGCCTTTCGGACTGAAGCTGAAAAAATCCCGCCACTACAATGTCATGTCCAAGAGCCTGTTCGTCATATCCGTCGATCATCTAGGTGAGTAAAACTGCGTTTTTTTGTTACCTCACGGTCAAGCAGGGCTCATTTTTCATTTTCTTTTCAAAGTGAAAGAACACAGAAACGGTAATTCAAACCAATAAAGCTACTTGCGAGCGCAGGTGGAATAGAGAATTTGTTATTAGTCCAACGGTTTCATAATATTTTCATTCACAATTGCCGAACGGCTAAAACATCCGGTGGTCCGGCTTACTACACTGTACGATCGTGAGGGGAATTGTGTGTCCAGCGCACGCCTAACACACACACATTTCTCTTTCCGTGGGAAGGGGGGAAACGCATTGAGACCAAAGCTGCTTGGTCACCCGGCAAAAAGGGGATGACATTCCACGACGCTGAATAACAAATAGTCGTCAGTGTATAATATTGGTGGACCTGGCCGCGGGTGAGCCGGGCGCGTATTACCTATTCTTTCGGCTATGCTGCCTGCGTTAGTAATGTTTGCAATCATCGTCATCGTTCAGTGATTTTGACGGAGAAAAGGTCGCATTGTACCGTGGGGGGATGAGAGAGAGAGAGAGAGAGAGAGAGAGAGAGAGAGAGAGAGAGAGAGAATGAGAAAGAGACAGACGAAAACAAACACAGACAAAGTAAACCGTGCTGCGGCCGGTGTGTGCAAATCAACCTGCCGGAATTTTCTGTCTGATAGGGTCGTTAGCGTTTGCTAGCAATAATACATATTTTCGGTCGCAATGCCCATAACCCTGGCCAATGCCTGCTGTATACAGTGTATACAAATAATGCATCTCGGAAGATAAATTTCTCTATTTTGCTTTCCGGTCTAGGTCTTATAAATGATTAACGGGGAATTAATTAGTAGAAAGAACAGGCGTGCGGTGAAGCAGTGATATTTATCACCTAAATTTATTCTAAAGCCATAAATTGTGGCAAATTTAATTCTACATTACGTAAAGCGAGAGAACTACAAACGGCAAATTACTTATTGCGAAGTTGTCAAAAGAAGATGTTGTTTAGTGGTGTCTATGGAATGATCTTTTGAACCCAACAAATTGATTTATTAAAGTAAAAAAATGCTTCACAAAAATAAGCTTTACATTTGAATAAAAAGTAACTAAAACTCAAATTGGCGTTATAGCTCCATTAGAATAGCGCTTGAAGATGCTCGATTGTTTATTTAATTACTAACATCCTTGTCCTTTCAACGTCTAAAGACAATACAATAAAAGAAAAGTATCTTAAATCTGATGTGGACCATTTGTAGGTCAAATATCGTGTCATTCATGTAACGTTTCGTTAAAGTGAATAGGTTTCAACATAAATTTTCAGTTATATGTTTTTGTATAATTTATATGTTTTTTTTGTTGATATTCATTATAATAGTAATAGTATAATAGTTCAATAAGTATGTCAAAACGGTTACATTCGTTAAAATGCATGCCATCAACAGTTTCCGAATTTCTCGAATTGGTTTAACCTTTTGACCACTTTTTGATCTATTTCGTTAATTGAAAAATGTATAAATTGTACAGGCTCTGCTAGATTATCTATCAAATGGTATCAAAATGTTGGTAGGTTGGTTAAAAATTGATCGATAAAAGCAAATAAATTTCACTTACATATACGCGTTCTGAATTTGAGGAGGATCATTTTGAAGAAATCATATCATACCTACTAGGTGGTGGCAAAAGGTGTTAAAGAGACATTATTTCTTAACTAAAAGGCAACGAATCGAAAAGGATTGTATTTTGGGTCGATACAATAGACCGATACAATACGAACACACAACACAAGATAATACCAACCGTATGATCGACCTGTACGAATTTACAACCAAATATTCGTAAGCGTTGGAAGGAAACTAAAGGATTGATAACTAATAATTGATTAATGTGTTTATAAGTAGTATGGAAAAGTATATTATTATAAATAATTACTAATATCTACACAAACTATTTTGTAAGTTCAAATAGGGTTTTGTATTTGTAGCATTTGCCTGTTAAACGAATGAATTGAATATAACTTTTGTACTTAATTTCGCTACATTTAATGAAACAAAAAAGGAACAGAATTATAACGCTGATCGTAAACAACGGGCATATAATTTAAACGAGTTATCTATGCACACCAAGATATCAAGATTCACCTGATAAACAATCTTTTTTATGGGACACATGCGGTAAGCGACAAAGAATGCAGAGCGAAACATAGTGTGTCCCTCAACAAATCCACATATATGGCACAAAGACGTAAAAACACACACACTTACTCACAATGACCGATATCATAAGAAACTCGGCCACCTTTCTTGCTTCTACGGTGGAATTCAGTTGCTCTCTTATCAAAAATATTGCTTCGCTGCCGCCCTCGAAACCCCCCGTCTGTCGTATGTTTGATTGCACACATTTAATAATGGCTCTGCGTCACAATTACGGTTAGATAGGGATGAGCGATACAATATTTAGCGAACAACGGATCCTACGAGCTTGATCTTAAATGTGATTGTTAAACAAATTAAAAATGTGGCAAGTGTTGCAGAAATCTCTATTTGTTTCTATGCCAAAATAATGATCATTGAATAGTAAGCATTAATTGACAGGTAAGTTAAACTTTTGTGCTTTCTTATTACTGAAGATTGTCCAGGCCACACATGTGACTCGTTAGATATTGCAGCAGCCTTCAATCAATCTGTCCATGGCTTATTCAATCAATTTTATCGCCACCAGTTCAATAGATAGAAAAAGGCAAACTTTCTTGACGACAACTTCCAACCGCCAAGTGGCGATACAACGGCCCACTGTACCGCTCTACCCCTGCGTCACCTTAATAAATGATAGCCCAATGCCATTGACACCCACACTTGGTAAAAATAAGGCAACGACAACTTCCTCTCCCCGAGCATGCGAAAGATAGTTACACACCCTCCACGATACAGGCGGAAGAAACCTTAAGACGCTTCAAAGTCTTTCCGTGGTACTGCGATATTGTCGACGCGTTTTGTCTCTGTCAGGTGGTGGGTGACTGTATCAAATGGTGAGGTAGAGTTGATAAGAAAGCTGTAAATTCACAGTGGCATATTTTGCGCGCGCCACCGCAGTTGAATGGTTTGTGGAATGCGTGACGACAAATATGCATTCAATGGGCAGATTAACGTTGATGCGTCAAACAGAATTGTACACTATCATCGCGTTGTGCCGTAGTTTTACGGTCTCTGTCATCGATAAATGTGCAGCTTCAAGCGACCATAGCGAGGATCTGAGTCATTACTATTTCATACGAAATTGAAAGCGCGTTAAGGAATCACCTGCAAATTGTCGAGGCAATAGAGGGGTGCGTTTGCGGAGATGATTGATACGTTTGTAGAATTGTCATCAGTGTGAAATTGTGTGAGATAAATGAAAATGTAAAGTTGGGAGTATTTTTATACATCCCTGTCCATATGAGACTTCAACCCGTGGCGGGCATGTTATTAAGTAGTATGAGTTGACGACTGTTCCATGGAATCGCTCGCATTTCTACCAAGGAGCTTTGCAGGGTTTCCAGGTCAGTTTCTAATGTAAACGTTGTTATTCACCGCGAGCAAGATGTTCTTCTTCTTCCTCTATAAGGTTGATGGGTTACATCCTCCTATATTCTCTTTTAGGGAGGTCTAATCAGAGGCGTGATTATACGCGAGCCGGTCTAGTGGTACAGTCGTAAACTCGTACGACTTAGCAACATGCCCGTCATGGGTTCAAATCCCCAATGGACCGTGCCGCCATACGTAGGACTGTGACTATCCTGCTATCGGGGAAATCAATAAGTCACTGAAAGCCACAAGAGCCCACAAGTGGTACAGGCAGGCCTTGACCGACAACGGTTGTTGAGCCAAAACAAAGAAGAAGAAAAACAATCTGAGGCGTACTTCTTCTTCTTCTTCTTCTAGGTTGATGGGCTACATCCTCCTATACTCCCTTTTGGGAAGTCTCGGAGACGTACGACTCTTTTTTGTGTCCAGATTGGTTTATGTTGTGATCGGTTTAGTGCAAGATGTTAATTCACATTAATCTAATATTTAATTTCCATCATCATGACTTTTAATTTCTTCAGGATGATTTTCAACACGTCTCAAGCTGGATTGAGTTGAAAAGTTATTTGTGATGTGTGAAAATCATGTGCAAAAACTGAAATTTTACAGGGTTTTCTAAGTTACTTTCGAATATGCGCATCATTATTCACCACCTCCACCTTCCTCCTTTTTCAACAGCTGTCTAATGGTGTATTTACATCATAATAAAATTTCAGTTCTTATACATGATTTTCAACACACCACAGAGAACTTTCAAACTCAATTCAGCTTGAGATGTGTTGAAAATCATGTGGAAGAACTGAAACATTATTGTGATGTACATACAACATTTGACAGCTGTTGAAAACATCTCGCAAGCAATGGAAAAGGTTGTTGGCATTGGAAATTGACTCGAAAAACCCTGTACTATGAAGCAATTACACCATTTAGAGCTGTTGAAAAATATCATGGAGGTGGTGAATAATTATATTTGCATTCAAAAGCTACTTGTAAATTATGTAATTCCGGCCCTAAACCTCAAAAATAATCAAAAATATGTTTAATGTAGGTATCCAACATGTCTTCCAACATGGCTGGCTTTTTTGGACATGGACCATGTGAATCACACAACACACAAACTAAACCGTGCTCTAAAATTATTTTTTTAAACAAAAAAATATTTTGAAATTCATAAAGATTCATAACTTTGAGATTCAAGAACGAAACAAGGGTCTCGAATGGTTCAGCAATCTTCATAAATTCAAATTCATTCGCAAAATGAATGACTCTTCATTAAAGCCAATTTAATCTTTTCAAAAATCACTCACATCACACGGAACTAATTTTATCGAACAATTCATCGACAATTCATTATTTCGCGATCCAAACACTTATCAGTTCACGATTAGAGGGCGAATAAAACAAATGTCTAACGCTCACCGGTTCGCCATCGTCGTCGCCGTGATTGAGTGTGTCGCGCGGCACCGTAAGCTTCGTGAATGTGCGTGATATACCTGCTGGACCGTTCCCACTGCTGGAAAGATCGGCCGACTACAGGTTCCCGCGCAGTGTTGGTCGCTCTGTTTTTTTCAACTTTCCTCTTTCCATCGCAGCGCAGCCCCATCTAACCACTCACAACCATCACCAATACAGCTGCAACGCTGCTACATTACAACGCCCAACTGGGTGGATGGGTGGGCGGATTTTTTTGATTTGCTGCTACTACTACCCATCCCTAAGGCATTGCGCACGTATCTTCTTCGGCGATTCTGTTCGGCGAGCCTGGTGAGCGATTGGCAAGTCGGGCCGACAACAACAACGCACACGACGAGGTGTAGTTTCAGTGCCCAGTGCTCGTTTCGTGTCGTTAGTTGGCAGTGTTGTGCGGCTACACATCCTCCCCCTACAAAGTGGTGAATAATAATTCGCACGTGGAGGAACGACGACGTGTGGTGTGTGCTCTGACGGACCGGAATCCGCGCCAAACGCTTGTGGTTATACTGGACGGGATCGTCCATACCGTATATGCGCAGGATTTTAATGATCGCCTTCGTGTGCTATACTTGAAAAGAAAAAAAAACACATTCAACCGATGATGTCATTGCGAACGAAGGAACGTTAATATTCTATACCTCCCGGACGGGGCCGCGACATTGAGCGATCGAAACTTGATCGCGAGTGCTTAATTTGCGTACTATACTATAAGATCGTTCAACGTCATCCGGCTAGTGGCCGGCGCAGTGCTTAGTGAGTGGGTGGATCCGCGCATAGGAAACAGTGCTTCTCGAAAGGGTTTGAATTTTAACCACCCGACTTCAACTGTCCTCTACGTACGTTGACGTACAAATTCCCGCACCTCTCAGCCATGCTCCAGTTAGTCGTTACTATCTTAAGTAAGTGCCTGTTTTTTGCGCCCAATGCATAGCTTAAGCCCCCAAATTATGTGAAGTGATCTTTTCATGTTGCTGCTTACTCTCTCGCCGGTGCCCTTGAGATGTTAAGCTCCGTTAAGCTCTCCCGGTGCTGGCCGAGGCCGGAGTTGTTTGCTTGTGGCATTCCTTTCAACATTCATCCTGCGGACCGAGCCGTACACATCGTAATCATAAAAAAACAAGAACAGATTTAATGTACCTTTCAACAGATTGCTCATTTACAACTCGACTCGACCGCCATATCAAGTGGGTGGAAAACAAATAAGATATCGTCTGTCTTCTACCTAAGGGTCTTGGGGCTAGGCGGCCGAACCCCTGTGTACACCTTTGCCGGTGGGAGATTATTCAAATTTACAAACCAATGTGCGTCTATATGTGTGTGTGTGTGTCTTAGGTCTGGAATGCAGTGATAAGAAAATGTGGTCACCACAGCCGCTAATTTCCCATAAGCACTCGCTGAGTCGCGCTCCCCGCGGGGAAGCTTTTGGTAAAATGCGCGATAAGTGATTGTAGCGGCCGCATGAGTAAGCGCCTGTGTGCGCCCTAAAAAATATAATCAAGGCTTTAAAGCGAACCAATCCCGAACATCACTAGCACAGTTTCTTCGTGGCTGATGGTATTTTAGTAAATGCGGCGTGAAAAATAGGTGTTTTTGGGGGTGGAAAATGAGTTTTCCTATATGCTCGTTGGCTGGTGTTTTCTCTCTCTCTCTCTCTCTCTCTCTCTCTCTCTCTCTCGCTCTTTCTTCCTCACCGGTTAAAGCGGCCTATTTGTGTGCCGGTTAAAGCCATCGGTAAATAAAAAGCAACGGTAACACCACCAGTCTGTAAAACTACTACAACGTGTCGGTTGGTGTAGCCAGGTGTGGTCAACTCCCCAAACATGTACCACAAGGGCTACAGCTTTTCCGGTGTCGGAGCCTGTAATCGGGTTCGGAAACTACACAAACGTTGTTGCCAAACAAGAAACAGACCCTTCCCCCGTTCGTGTCTAATAGGAAGTGGTGTGGTACAGCCCCGTGCCTATGCCGAATACTTCCGTCGATAAGGGAACACCGTTTTGATCACACATTCCATTTACGACAACGGTACAATTGCTGACGGCCTAACTGAATGGCTGGATAAGCCCAGGCCCCTCGTAATCGTGAAAAACAAAACAAAGGTAAAACAAAAACAAAACAATGTCCATCAATCTGACGCTACGCACGTACTTGAGTGAGGCCCAGGAAAAACAATAATCATCATCATGTCCGCTTAATTGTTGTTATTGCGACTCATCAGGCGCAACCGATCGTCGGGCGTCTGGCGGCAAGGTTGCCCTTGAACAAGGAAGCAACCACCATACTAGTAGAGACCGGTGGCTATGAGATGAAGGGATTACTAGCGGGGGTTTTATTATTTTGTGCGTTGAGTCACCAAAATTGTCATTGCTTAACGGAGCTAATGCTTTGTTGATACATACTAGATGAAGAATCGCTGTGTCTTCTTTTAGTGACATGTGTTTGGTTTAGTGAGCAACTGCGGACGGTGCGACCTTACGCCGATGCACGAAAATCAACACACAATGGTGCTGTTTTGTACTTAGTATTTCATCTTGAATTGTGCTCATACGATATTTTATGTGCTTTTTGTTCTGAGATATTGTTTGTATGTTTGGGGAATAAATGGCTAGAACTAGAAATGAGACTCTTTGTGTACTGGCGTTTATAGCACTTGCTTTTAATCAATTTCATCTTAAGATGATTCAATCCGAGATACATTGACTATGCAAGAAAGAGAACTTAAAATCTTTCATCTTCAACTTCAAAATTCGTCACGAGTAATCTGTTGGAATAGAACAAGTGCCTAAAAATTGTTTTTTTAGTTTCGGATTCTTGCTAGTTATACAAATATTGGGAGTCTCTACGATTCTAGTTAGATGGAACTTTTATGGAACAAAAATGTTAGCTCGTCCACATTTGGATTTGTTTGAGGTAAAATACTAATTATTTACTAAACAAGTTTTACAGTAAAACGATGTTTTACAATGTTATTGTAACTCGATTACCTCCATGAAGTTATACCAAACGAATTGTTAATAAATTCGTCAAGTTTTTCCCACGCACCATACATCCATAGAACCGGACAACAAACCTTAACTTATCGTTATTACGTTGAACCGAGTGTACCCGGGATGAGGCTAAATATACAGAAAGCAAATGTCGTAAGAACAAAATCTGTCGATACATGATGTATTGAAAATACGGCCGAAATTGTAATAATGTTTATTCAAATAAAAAGTAAATAAAAATATTCCAGTTTTATCCAAAGCAGCAGATCTATTGGATTATTATTGCCCATCTTTCTGATATTTCTTTTTTTTAATATATATTCAGGAGGAACGGATTTGCCGTATTGCTTAGATCATTTTAAATGAAATCCTTTTCATCATACTAATTTTCAATTTCTTCAGCATGATTTTCAACACTTAAACGATCGTGATGAGTGGTGATGTACGGGTGATGAGATCCGGCTTCAAATCCCGGTCAAAAAACGAGGGCAACAGACCGTTAAAGTGCTGAAAATCATACTGAAGAAATAAAAAATTATGATGATGGAAATGAAACATCAATGAAAAACAATGTTTCGAACATTCGAAACTGACTTGGAAAACCCTGTAAATAGTGGCTACACAATATCGAGCACTTCAATCGCATTACAAAAAGATCTTCAATGTATCTTAACTGTAGTATTGTGACTGGTTGATTATAGCATTATATTAAATAGCTTAGCTTAAGTCATGTACCAGCTGGGATTTGCTTGAGCCATAAGCGAAGGACCATCTAAGGTTTCCCTGTACGTATCTGGGCTAATTAGAGTTAATGTTCATCCTTTATGCCTTAAACTTGACCATAACATCTTCCTATTAAGATAGTTCACTTAAAACGTATACATATTTCGAATATGATCAAAGCATTTTTAATTCAACAAAAATCATTTTCTAGCGTGTCCAAGTTAGCATTGTTTATTGAGGAAAGTTATGAGATATGGTACTAATTATTCGTATTTGCCCAACAATGTTTTCCTTCTTTTTCTAAAAATGAGATTATTGATAATTGACCATTACATATCGATTCGAATATGCGTATCACACACGCAAACAGTTCCATGGAGTAAAGCTGTCGATTCAGATTAGATTTTACCTAATACAGTAGGTGACCGCTAACTGGATGTGTTTTAACTGGAGTGCTTTTCAACTGGAGGTTCGCTTACTGGAGTGATTCTCAGTTAACGAACACTTAAACGTCAAAAAACGAAACATCCGGAATCTCATGAAGAGAAATTTGTCGCAAATGTGCATACTTTATATCAACATAAATGAAAATAAAGTTTGGTGTGTTTATTCCAGTCAACGCCAATCAAAACAATCAATCCATAGAATCGTCACTCCAGTTAGCGAACATTGGGGCCCTTCACGATTCTAGTCAGTTTTTTGTATGGAGTTTGACAGTTGGAGGCTGAAATCATGTAAACACTTCATACAAAACCACGCAAAAAACTAACCTACAATTTTCAGTCTAGATTATTCTAGCCTCAAAGCTAGAATAAGATTCGAGTACTTGCTCGAAAAATGGCAAAACAAGGTGGTGTTAACATTTATCCCAAGGTGCATTAACCTTTAAGTTGGCAACCGGATACCCGGGTATTTTTTTCAACTTCGAACTGCAATAACTTTTGATTCATTGCTTTTATTCACCTGAAATTTTCCGTAGCCTCCCAACTTTTAATTTCTGATTTTTTGGTGCATAAATTGTAATTTTAAACAGCCTGTATGTATTTTATTTTGATTTCTCTTTGACTTTACCACGTAAGTTGGCAACCAGCATACCCGGGTATTCCATACATTTTTTATGGAGAATGACGTTTCTCTTCTTCCTCTTTTCGTATTATGCTTATGTTCGAGTTAAATTCAAGCGATTCCAAATTTCAATTTGACCATTATTTTTATAATAAAATGAAAAAAACTTATTGAATAAATGAAATAGAAGAGGATCTATGGTCGGCATTACTTGCTTACAGGATTAAAATATAGAAAGCATTGTTTATCTATGAAAATCGTTAATTTTTTGCATCAAAACGTGTGGAATACCCGGGTATGCCGGTTGCCAACTTACGTGTGTAATTCTGGTTGCCAACTCTACGGTTAAAGAGATCTGGTGATGGAATCCATAATCATAGTGTATGTAGTCCAGGTGGTCTCATAGCATGTTTTTTTAAACCAAATTTGAATATCACTTTTTGACAGGATGGGTGAAAACTTTTGCTCAAACAAGCTTTCTTGAGACTTGACGAATACTCAAAACACTCTTAAAATCTTCATTCAGAAACAGAAGTGATAAAAATCAGCCTTCTAAATTCATACCCCTTGGAATAAGCCCTCTTGTATATTATACCCACTTAGCTAGTTGCTCGAAAACTGCTATACAATTCAAACAGCTGACAGACTGAAATTTCAGCCTACCAACTTAAAACGGAAAGGACCCCATTGTTCGTTAACTGAAGCTTGTTCACTTCTCAGTTAGCGATCATCTACTGTAATCATCGAGCAGTTTGTTTGACGTATACAAAAATACTTGCATTTCCAATGCTAAAAATCCTCCCTAGAACTTAAAAACTTGTTGATTAATCAATTGGTTGTCCTTTTCTTTTTTTAGATTCGTCAACCAAAATCGATTGTACGCTCAGCTCGGAAAGCACTGGCCAGGAGTGTTTGGATAATGTGTGCCAAAGAATCTCGATCCAGCAGCCAGAGTTCTTTGGCCTTCGCTATGTGGTCAAAGGTACGACCGACGAGATGCGATGGGTCGACCTAGAGCGTCCGCTCAGCCGCCAGCTGGAGAAATATTCCGCCAACTCGAAGGTGCTACATCTGCGCGTGATGTACTACGTACTATCGGGCGTCAGTTTGATACAGGACGAGGGCACACGGAACTACTACTTCCTGCAGCTGAAGCACGACGTGGTGGAAGGGCGCATCAGCTGTGATCCGCGACAAGCGGTCATACTGGCCAACTATAGCCGGCAAGCCGAGTACGGCAATCATCAGGATCGCCATACGGTCGAGTACCTGAAGACGTTACTCTCCTTCCCGCAGGAAATGGTCCATGCCAACCTGCTCGAGGCGCTCACCGAGCAGGTAATTCAGCAGGCCCACGAGCTGCACAACGTGACGCAAGGTGAGGCGGAAAGTCTGTACATATCCGCCTGCCAGCAGCTCGATGGGTACGGGCAGGAAACGTTCACGGCAAAGAACGACACCGGACTGGAGGTAATGCTAGGAATCTCAGTGTCAGGCATCATTGTGGCTAGTGACACAAACAAGTTCTACCCCTGGCGCGACATTACGAACGTGGTCAACCACAAGCGTGCGTTCAACATCGAGTGTACGGTGCCACGAGAAAGTGCTGGGTTCACGGTGACGGATGTGGCAACGGGTCGGTACATCTGGAAGCTCTGTGCGTTGCAGCATCGGTTCTATGTTACGTACGAGCAGAACCTAACGCAGGCGAGCCAAATGAACTTGAATCTGTTCCAAAACATGGGCGACAATTTAAACGACAGTCGAGACGATCTGTTAAGCGAACAGCAATATATACACGCGCAGCAGCAACAGCAACAACAACAGCAGCAACAACAACAGCAGCATCAGCCTAGTCCATCGCCGGGAGGATCACAACCTCCGTACCAGGGCCCGATGGGAACGACGAGTTGGCCCAGCACGCACGAGCTTGCATCGCATTCGTCGAACATGTGGAGCAGTGGAGCACACCAACATCATGCTATAGTAGATACACAGCCAGGTGGAGGAGGAGGACCGAGCGGGCCTGGTGTGCATCTATCCTCCAGCAATATTGCGATTGCGACTGGTGCCGGCGGAAGCATTACTAATCTCAACAACCTCAACCCGGCAAACATGATGCAATCGTCCCGCTCCTCAGGGCTCGATATTAATCTAAACTCGACTTCCACCACCGCGGTGCCATTGGAGTATTCGAACCAAATGGGTTCCAGCTGGGGTCTGAATCCTGTCGGCTCGAATGCGTCACTCATCAACCGGGCACAAAGTTCGTCCTGTTTGGATCTAAGCAACAACAACTTGACCCCAGACCGGGACCGGCTAAAAGCACTTCTGCCAACCTATCGACCAGCGCCAGACTACGAGACGGCCATCCAGCAAAAGTACCGTTCGAGCAGTAACGATGTGCGGCTTGTCAATGGGAGTCTGCTGCATCTGTCCGCCTCCCAGATGCTTCTAGCACAGGAGCAACAACATCAGCAGCAAGTTGCATCGGCCGGACATCATCTCGAGTACGGGATTACGGGCAGCCAGCCAGACGTGTCCTTCTATGGGCAGCATTTGCAGCAACAGCAGCAGCAGCAGCAGCAGCAGCAGCAGCAGCAGCAACAACAATCTGCCGCCCAGCAGGTGCATCAGCAACCCTATCCGGACGTAACGCACCACACAACGACCCATATCATCGGTCCGCATTACTCCGATGCGTCCGATTACGGGTTAACACATCGATTTAAAATGATGCGACTAGTGAAACCACCTCCCCCCTATCCTGCAAATCGACTCAGCTCAACATCGACCCCCGATTTGGCGTCCCATCGGGCACTGCTCGGTTTGCGAAGTGCACAGGTGTCTGGCTCTAGTCCGGATCTGGTCTCAACCCGCCCGCTGATGAACCACCACCATCATGCGGCGCATCTTCCACAGCATCAGCTGCAGATTGCGCATCTTTCACAAAGCGGTGGACAGGTTTGCTATCCCGGGCTGACAGCTGCCGGCAATCCTCACGCACAGTTGCACCATTCACAGACGATGCTGCCACACGGCACGTACGAAAATCTGAACTTCATGGAGAATCTAACATCAACGAAAGCTGGCCTAATATCGGCGGCGAATCAAGCCGCCCCGGGCAATGTGTACTACTACGTGCCGGGTGGAATGGAGCATCTGTTGCTTGCGGGTGGCAACACACCGGCTAGCGATAGCAACAGTCCGTCCTACCATGCTACTGCCAACGGTCACATCGGCTTAACGGCCAAAGCTCACCTGAACCGCTCATCTCAACACATTAACGGTTCGATCGAACCGATTTACGAAAATGTGCCACTGCCGTGGAAGGATGACAATGAATCGCTTGGGGAGATACGCAACCGAACAGCAAGCGTGCAGTCGGCACCAAGTGTACAGCATCAGCCTACGATGCGACCGATGCCTCCAACGCCACCGCAACCCCAAACGCCAACCGGCACTAGCGCTCCGGTGAACGTTTTGGATGGTGGATCGTTTAATTTTCAAGCACAGACATCGCAACAACAGCAGCAACAGCTACAACATAACCAGACCAAACAGCAACAGCAACACCAACTGCAACAGGAACAGTCGACAGGACGACAACCACTGTTACAGCAACGGGCTTCTGAAGTGGGTAGTTCAAACACAGCAGTGGGTCCACCTGCTCCATCCAACGCTGAAGTGCCAAAACACCAAACCTCCAACGATCCGGCAACTGCAAACCCGAAGCTGAACAGTTCCTCCACCGCAATAACAGCTGCGCCATCGACTGTAACAATCGCCACGAACAAGGAACCACCGGTGGCCATGAATCGATCACATTCGTCAAACAATGTCCTCGATGCTTCCCAATACTCCAACTACACGCTGAATGAAACCGTCCAGAGTGGTAGCGCGCGCAATGGTGGTCACAATGATTCCGGTATCAGCTCGATCACGGGATCGACACATCTCGGTGGTATTGGGGGCAGCACTACTAGCCGCAATACCACCCAAAACAGCAGCTCAACCAACAACAATAACAACAACACGTCCACATCGTCCTCTTCCGTGAAGGAAACAAAACGAAAGCGCATATGGGAAATTCTTGGCGGTCGGTCGAAAAACTCGGCCGACAAGCAGAAAAGTGCCACGCTTGGTCGGGAGAAGGATCGCAAAAAGAAGGGCTCGGTCGACCCCGGCACGGAGGGTGGCGGGAGCGGTGGAAGTGCCAACTCTTCCATGAACGAGGGCGCAAACGCAGGACAGCTGCGACACCGTTGGTCCACGGGCTTGCCACGACTGCAGCCACTGCCGGCGAATATCAGCAAGGAGAAGTTGGTAGGTTGTAGAGGAACTCGTCATGAATCTTTGTCGATCTTTGTCGATCTTTGTCGAATGTTAATCTTCTTCTACTTTCTCTTTAGTGCTCTTTGCTTGAGTCCAAACTGGCAGATCCTCAGCTGTACTGCGAGTTTGAGCGTATACCGAAACGTAGCGACAGTGCCAGCTATAACTGTGCCTTAGCGGAAGACAATAAAAACAAGAACTTTGATTCAACGTTTCTACCATACGATAATAATCGCGTACGGCTAACACCGACACGGGACAATCGCATGGGATATGTAAATGCGTCCCACATAACTGTAAGTGTTTTGTCTATTTGGAGAAGACCTAAAAGCTTGTTTTAGTGCTTGTTGGCAGCAAACTTATTAATATCATTTTGCAATTCATTTTAGAGCACTGTTGGCAACAAGCAAAGATTTTACATTGTTGCCGAAAGCCCGAACGACACGCTGACGACAAACATTTTCTGGCAGTGTGTCTGGGAAGCGGACGTCTATCTGTTGGTGCAACTATCCAAAGAGCTTAACTACATCCCACAAACCAGCGAACGGTGTTTGGAGTATGGACAGGTAAGGGTTCGATGTAGGGGCTGCTTGCTTCTTTAAATCTTTTATTAATTTCATATTTTCTTTGCTCCCCGTTGCTGTTTGATTACAGTACCAAGTGTGGCGCGAGTTCTCGCAAGAAACCGATCGGTGTACAACGAGCAAATTGCGCGTATACCACACGCAAAGCCGGCGATATCGTTCAGTTTGGCATATATCCTACACGGAGTGGGCCGATCAGAACTGTCCGGGAGATGTGGGACATTTTTTGGGTGAGCACCATAATGATGCAGCTGTGGGGGGATTGTCGCTTTTAATTTTCCATTTGCACCTTTTCCCTGCAGGATTCCTGGAAGAGTTGAATTCAGTACGGCTGGCGTCTATTGCGGAAGTGCCACCATCGCACAATACCAATCCACCAGTTCTCATACACTGTAACGAAGGGGGCGGTCGTACGGGCGTGACCTTAGTGGCAGATTTGCTACTTTACACACTGGATCATAATCAGGTACGGTAATGAAACTATTGTTAGGATGTTGTTAAGATGCCCACTAATTTGCCCTCCGTGTTGTCTCCTTTCCACAGGATATAGATATACCACGATTGATAGGTCAGATTCGTCAACAGCGGGACAACATCATACCATCATTAGCGCAGTACAAATTCATCCATGCACTGCTCATACACTACTTGAAACAAAACAGACTGATTTAAGGCTAATCGGGCGCGGAACACACTGTTGGGTGCTAAATGCTGTAGGCGAATTTTTTACTTCTTCTGGCCACATGCATGATCTTTGTATGGAAGGAGTCACGATCATCATGCGACACTAAATCCAAGAAACAAAACGTGCCTTTGTAAGCAAGAGCAAGAATTGGTGATACAGTGAAATTGTTCGTTAAAGCAACGACTGATGATCGGTTAACTACCAATGAACGTGCCTGATCGTACAAGAAGGAATAACGGATTTACATGAAAAAAAACCATACGATCAACGTGAGATTTAGTATTAATTTAGACGAAAATAATGTATTATTTGATCTTTTCTTTTACCCTTTGTAACACGCTAATAACGAAAGACCTGCGTGTTAATACGTGGAATGATGATGCGTTTTAGCCTAGCTAGTATTCAAAAACCTATTAATGCAACAATTACAGTGTGAGGTTACAAAATGGAATTAATTAAACACACTGCTCAACACAGCCATCGTGCTGCATCGTGCGTTGTTGAGGCGAAACAGTTAAGTTGTAAGTGCAACCACCAGTATA
This sequence comes from Anopheles merus, assembly GCF_017562075.2. Lineage (NCBI taxonomy): Eukaryota > Metazoa > Arthropoda > Insecta > Diptera > Culicidae > Anopheles > Anopheles merus. Next base: position 45,525,568 of record NC_054084.1, on the reverse strand, counting down.
AAGAGCTGCTTTTCGGCAAATGATATGGAATTGTGCTAAATTAGTAATGTTTTTTTTTTTAACTAACTCGTTTACCCGTTAATGGTGGAATGTTTGCAGGTGCGTAGATTAATTTTATTTTAAATGTGCAAATGGAGAAAACAGGATAACGCAAAAGTATTTCCTTCGCTGTAGTAATAGGCTATTATTTATGTACGTCTTTATGTGACCCGCTAGTGTTGGCTGTATTTTATATCTGTAGGTAAATGACGCGCTATGTATTGTAATAAAATTGGACAAACATTTGAATGTACGATCTGTTAGCTTAGAGACTAAGTATTTTTCTTTTTCGCTACATTTCTCTAAATCCGACAGAAGATGACAGTTTATGTGCTTTTCCGGAACTTAATCAAGATAACACCTTTTTTGGCAGTCCATTGATCGTTATTTTTACGTCTACTGAAGGATGTCTGTTATCGGGTCAAGTCCAGCAAGGATCAAATCTCGCATACGATATGCTGATTAGCTCGAGACTTAATGTTATATACAAAACTCTTATACATGCTCTAGATCAGGATTGTTGCGCTACACTGTCTTCCATGTCGAACTTTGGCGCACTGATCATCGCTGTAATCTCAATGGATTTGAATTTCAATACTTCTTTAGGAGGAGGAGGGCTAGACAGATCTCCAAGCGCAATTTATGGTTGCAACTCCTCATCCTTGTAAGCTCCCGATCTACCTGACCTGATCCAGCATTCGAACTAAAAGCACAGATCAAGCACTGTTTCACACGATCCGTAGCACAGTTCTACTGCAAAGGTAAGTGCATATTAGTTAGTTTTCCTATCGATCTTCACTGTGACGGTTTAGCGATTTTCATTATTTTCCAGCTTCAACCTCCTCTCACGCGGGTGTGCGCTTTTCCTCGTCGGGATAAAATTACTAAATGTAAACTTTGCATGCAATTATGTCGCTGTATGGTAAGCAAATAAAAATCTGTCCTATTGCAACACGTCGCTTGTTTGCAGCGGATATTTGCCCACAGTAAAGCCTGATCGCCTGTGCATTGTATTTAACACGTGCTGCAAGCTGTATCAATACCGATCGATTGTATGATTCCACGATCTCTGTGTGGTATAAAAACGGCGCTGAACAGCAATAAAGATCATCACTTACATTTGTTTTATTCTCCACGGAGTCAGTGAAATAACACCACAAACATAAACGATGAAGTTTCTACTGCTTGTGACCAGTGTATTATGCCTTGCGCTAATCGTATCCGCCCGTCCGGCTGACGACACTTCCGATCAAGAATCATCTACTGAGCTAAGCGAAGGTAAGGAACTTTCTTTGAGTGTTGTAAACATTGAGGCGCTCATTAATACACGTTCGATATAGACGCTGGGGCAGAGGAGGGTGCAGAGGATGCTGGGTCGGATGCGGAAACCGATGCCGGTGCAGCTGACGGTGAAGAAGGAGCAACGGACACAGAGTCAGGGGCGGAGGGTGATGATAGTGAAATGGACTCCGCTATGAAAGAAGGCGAAGAAGGTGCAGGTAGCGATGATGCAGTGAGTGGAGCCGACGATGAAACCGACGAGTCAAAGGATGACACAGAAGAGGGCAGCGAAGAAGGTGGCGAAGAGGGTGGCGATGGCGAGAGTGGTGGTGAAGGAGGTAATTTGGGAGAGAATTTCGTAATGCCTTTGGAGTTTTTTAAAAATAATAATGATCGTCCGCTGCAGGTGAAAAAGAGTCCCCCCGTAACACGTACCGTCAGGTGCACAAGCTGCTGAAAAAGATCATGAAGGTTGACACCAAGGACAAGTACCTGAAGTCGTTCGTTGTGGGCCGTCTGCAAGAACGGTTGATGAACCCTACCATCGATCTGGTCAGCACTATCGAAAAGTATTCCAAGGTAGGTGCAGCAGCGCTTCTACTACATCGGACGATGTTACAGGAACAATCTTTTTTTTTAATTTGATTAGATTAAGGAGTGCTTCAGCTCACTGGACAAGGACGTATCAGCCATGGTAAAGGAGTCCGAAAAGTCGTACGAAGAGTGTAGCAAGGATAAGACCAACACTAGCTGCGGCACGGAAGGCACCCGGGAGCTGGACGATGGACTCATCGAGCGGGAGCAGGAACTGTCCGACTGTATCGTTGATAAGCGCGATGCAGAGTAGGAAACACACCGTTAACGACACAAACGCGCGGCGTTGTCCCTTGGAATCTTGCAACAAATAAATGCATCATATAAAATGAAATCTGTTACCGTTGCCTGTTTTCCTTTACACACTGAAGCCATCACACGTTCAAGAACATCACAAAAGGTTCACAAAAGGTGTTTCCAACTCAATTCTTGATAACAGTACTTTATTTTCATACCTAAAGCAATGCAAAGCGCGTTCTTGTTCGGGACAGCGCTGAATGTTCATTGTAACGTTCGTTCGGCTTCCATGTACTACCAGACATTTGTGGGCCTTTGAATATTTTTGACGAAGCGTGCCACCTAAGAAATAATATGTATATATACACGCTTGCATATATCGTTTTTTTGTATTTTGTTTTTGTTTTTTAATGTAATAGTTCATAACTTCACATTGGATCGCTAACATGTGTTCTCACGCTGGGTGTCGATTTAGATTTCCCTTTTTTATTTTCAATTTGAATCACTTACTAGCAATATTAGTCCTCGATCCAATCGACATTACACTATCATCAAGCGGTTTTGTAACACTACACCTTCACTAAAAGGCGTTAAAAAAGAAGAAGCGGGCACTGTTATTTGCCTTAAAGACTGGCTGCTTACCGCTTTAGTTTACTTTGCAAGATCGTTTAGAAGCGTGCAGAAGGATGTGGGTTTTATATGTGAGTTTGGATGTTGTCTGCAACCCGTTTGCATTGGGCTGATATCCAGCACACACGCACACACACACACTTCATCCCAATCGGTAAGAAATTTGCCTTTTGCATGTCGTCCTGGTGCGACGGCCTTCATCTACCCTGTGCACCTTCCGATCTCGCATTGATTCGCGCGATCTGCCCGCTGCCCTAATTCTCTTCAGCTGCCAGCTTTTCACCTCCCATGATCGCTTTTATATCCTCCGCGTCCAGTGTTTCGTACTTTAGCAGCGCTTCCGCCAGTGCCTTATGCTCCTTGGCGTGTTGCTTCAGGATCGCCTTTGCTCGTTCGTAGCTTTCGTTCAGCAGCTTCTTGATCTCGTTATCGACGCTTTCGATCGTCGATGGTGAGAGTACCTCATTCTGTCCGAACCCTTTCGGACCTTCGATCGTGCGAAGGCCAACCCTCTCGGACATGCCCCACTCCTTGACCATGTGGGCCGCAATCGAGGTGGCTTGTTTCAGGTCACTGCTGGCACCTGTGGCAGAAGTGAAACAAGCAAACGCTGTTAACACAGAGTGAACAACCTTTTGACGATTGAATCAAATTTTACCGGATGTAATCTTGTCCGCTCCGAAAATCAATTCCTCCGCCGCACGACCGCCCATCATCGTGTCCATCATGGCGAGCAGCTGCTGCTTGGTTACATGATAGCGTTCCTTCTCCGGTATGTAAGCGGTATGGCCGAGCGATGGGCCACGCGGCATTATTGTAACCTTATGTAGTGGATGGGATTCCTACAAGACGCAGATGGAAAGTAAAACCTGTTTAACACACACACTCACACACACACACACACACACACACACACACACACACACACACACACACACACCACACAACACACACACACACCACACACACACACACAACACACACACACACACACACACACACACACACAGAGCAATGTTAATCATACAGACGATGACTTACCTTTGTATAGTAAGCAACTATGGCATGTCCACCTTCGTGGTATGCAGTAATTTTGTTGGCTTCCTCGTCCGGCAGACGCGACTTTCGCTCCGGTCCCATAAGTACCTTGTCGCGTGCATTTTCCAAATGTTTCATCGACACCGTTTCAGCTCCGTCGATTGCCGCGCTAAAGAACCGGAACCAAACCAACATTAGCATCGCTGTGATTGTACTATTGGCCAGTGATCTATTCTTACCGCAAAGCCGCCTGATTGACCATATTCTCAATGTCCGCTCCCGTGAATCCAGTCGTCCCTCGGGCAAGCTGATCGATGTTGATCTCCCGGCTAAGAATTTTGCCCAAATAGTAATTGAGAATTTCCTTCCGTCCGGTAAAGTCGGGCGTCGGCACCACCACCTCCACATCGAAACGGCCCGGTCGCAGCAGCGCTTGGTCAAGATCATCGCGTCGGTTCGTTGCACCCAGCACGATCACGCCCTCGTTCTGTTGGAAGCCGTCCATTTCCGACAGCAGCTGATTGATCGTTTGGTTCGCGTACGGATGTAACACCGAGTTGGTACGCTTCGCACCGACGGAATCGATTTCATCGATAAAGATTACGCATGGCGCACGCTCCTTGGCGGCCTCTGAAATTCACACCCAAATAATAAGATGGAAAAACAAACGAATGAATGCCAAATGAATGGGCGGTATAACAGGACGGGGAAATTCACGTCAAGGCTTACTGAAAAGATCACGAACGCGGCGTGCTCCCTGTCCAACTAGAACCTCATCGAACTCTGGCCCAGCAGCGTGGAAGAATGGCACACCAGCCTCTCCGGCGACGGCACGGGCAAGCAGCGTCTTTCCCGTCCCGGGCGGTCCTACCAACAGCACACCCTTGGGCAGCTTGCCACCTAGATTGCTAAATTTGCCCGGGTTTTTCAGGAACTCAACCACCTCCTTCAGCTCCTGCTTTGCTTCGTCGCAGCCCTTCACATCCTCAAACGTCACGGTAATGTCCTCGGGATCGACTTCCACCTGATTGCCGATTTGTATTCTACTAAAGAAAGCAAATGTCACACGCTGGTCAGTCAAGCTGACGACGACGACACCCGAATAGACGGTTTCAGCTAGTTCACACCGACACTCACCTGAACACGGATCCATTCGGCGATGCGAACATGCTGATGAAGATGCCGATAAACACGACGATGATTAGCAGCTGCTGGAAGAATTTCAAATACTTCATCGCCTTGCCAGAGCGGTTCTGCTGATCCGGATGGGATGCGGTGAGGTAGCCTTCGGCGAAAGCAATCTTCAACCGCTGTCGCTGCTCGTCCGACAGCATCGGATCGTCGGCCAAAAGCTTATTCAGTGGCTCGCCATGTGCCGACGGGGCAATGGTTTGTGCTGAGTACGCCACCGGGTCGTACTTGTGCGAGATTGGCGGTGCTGGATTACCTGCAAACGGACAAACAAGGTATGCATTTAACTGACAATTTTTCTCACGACCGATTTCTTCACTTAAGTGTGTGCACCCTTACCCAATGCATCCTTCATGCGTGTGTACAGAGCCGGATTGCGCTTGAGTTCGGCGCTTATCGAACGAACCGTCTTAAAGCCACGCTGCTGGACAGTGTTCCAGCTGGTGGGCTGCGCCAGTAGACTGCGGACAATTTTCTGCACCGATTCACCACTGAACGACACAGTCTCAGCGATTGCATCACGCTTTCCATGCTTTACCTTGGGCGTAACGTTCAAACTCCAGGGCGTGCTTTCCTTGATGCTACCCAGCAGCTCCACCTGGCTGAAGTGCTTTAGCAAATTACGCTCCAACCGGCGGGGTAACTTCAGCCGGTACAGCTCCTCCGACGGCACTTGCGCGGGCGCTGCTCCCGCCGGAGACGGCTCGACTGAGCTGCGGAACGCATCGGTGTAAAACGTGACGAGCGATTGTTTCAAGCGTGGCACAAAATCCTGCTGCGCTAGCTGAGATACTGCTTCCCTTCCCTGCTGAGGCTGCTGCTGCTGCTGATGGTGTTGATGGTGTCTATGGTGCTTCTTGAAGGCAATGCTGCTATGTCGTGGCGTAATCTGAGACAGGTGAAACAGTATTTGCTGCAGGGAGAAACATAACACCCAATCAGTTGGCATGCGAAACTGGTCACTGGTACATCTTGCGCGGATTTGCGTAATTCCCAAATGGGAAGGAGGAGAGCCAACATCCGGCCGCCCAGCTCGCATACTTACGTGCTGATGTGTGTTTACTGTAAACATGCTAGCGCAAGGTTGTGTTATCAAGATGGATGCTGCCCGCTGAAATCGATGCTCTCACAATCAAAATGTCGAGCGACTGGATGCCAACGGTCAGGAATGGTGCAAAGCGTTTGCCACTATCCGTGCGAGCGATGCTGCAATGGAACGGTGATATTTTATAACTTTATTCACGCAATAATAAACGCAATGATTGCAGCTCCCGATTGAACTTTTTTGGCTGTTGTATAATTTGACGTTTCTACTACATTCGATAAACGTCAACGACTGCGAGCCCTTCAGAAACGGCCACCGACTGTATTTCACAATCCCTGTACCAACTTCAAAGACATGAACAGAGTGTCGGCAAAATTCTTCGCAATTTTGTAATGCTTCAGAAAAATACATCAATCCGATGTACATCTAAATTTTTGCAAACATTTGTAAAACAAAGAAAAATTACAAGATCGAATTTAATTGCTGTTAACGAACACATTTCATACTGTTACCTGGGCAGCGCGCTGTCAGACCAACTTGATGCCCAGTGTGGCCAGATTATTTTGGCGGTTTTCGGTAGGCGCATCAAAATTTTATCGGTAGTTTTCGGTAGATTAACCGTCTTGTGTACGACCAAAAAACTTTACGTAATCGGACAACCGCCTACCCGGGTAGGCCATACATTTTGTATGAAACAATGATGTTTTTTGTGGTTAAAAGAGTATATCTTTTGAATTTCTAGTAAGATTTGAATGAAAACTGTCTTAAAGGTTCATAATAATGTTTTATAACACATCGTAGTAAAATTAGAATTTTGAAAATCCTATCGAAATTTTTTTCTATCAAAAATATGTTCTAACTCCACCACCATACTGGCCAGGCCGCATGTTTTATGTGGATGATTAGTCTTTTCTAAGTTTTACTTACGTTTCTTTCAAAAGTTCTCAGAAAAAGTTCAAAAGTTCAGTTCAAAAGTTAAAATATGCTCATTATGTTTATTAAAAACCGGCTCCGACCGGCTTCAGACAACTTCGGAACCTCCTCCACTCCAATCCAATGGAGTCGGCTCCGTACCGTACGGCTCGGAAGCTGACTCCACTCCAGCTGCTTTGGAACCGGCTCCGCACCAACGACTCCGCACTCATGGCTCTGAAGCCGGTTTTTACAGATTGCACCAAAAAAATCATTTTGAATAAAGTATCAATCGGGAAGATCCATAAATAGGTGAGTAAATAATGTTGAAAGGAATCTATAAAAAAATTGATAAGTGTTGAACATTGTTCAACAATCACACAATCACATCGGGTGTTAGCTTCTACACTTGCGAGAAGATAGATTCGTTTTTTAGGCTATCATACAATGAACGTTAGTCCAGAGCCGTTGATCCGGAGCCTTTGATTCGTCGCCGGCTCCGGGGCTGTTTGTACGGAGCCAGCTCCGGAACTGTGGTGCGCTTCAAAACACCCATCCCTATTCGGCAGTAACATTATGCCAAAAGTATGAATGTGTTGCGCAGCGACCACATCGAAGGTGGCTGTTTGAATTTATAATTAAATAATTTATATTTTGTTCTTAGTAGGCTATGATAGCTTGTAATTTAGATTATAAAAGGAGGAAATAATTATAATAAATCAGTCTTACACCAGCATTTGATGAGTGCGTTTCTCTGTTTGGTGTTAAGATTCTCCCGGGTGAAGCTTTGGGCGAATACGATTGCCTTCTCGACAACGCTTAACGAAATCAGTAGCGGCGCTACCACGGAATATACCTCCCAATTTACATTGGAAAAGAGGTAACATTTTTGATTGAAACAAATATTGATAGGATTTTCAAAATTCTTATTTTACAACGATATGTTATAAAACATTATTGTGACCTTATGAGACAATTTTTATTCAAATTTGACAAGTAATTCAAAAGATATACGCTTTTAACTATGAAAAACATAATTCTTCCATACAAAATGTATGGCCTACCCGGGTAGGCGGTTGTACATGTGAAGGGTATATAAACTTAAATAACTTAAAAAAATATTTGAACATATTTGATATTTTTTATATTTTGCACATGGGTAGAAAACATCTTTTCTGAGGCATTTTTAAAATTTGAAATCGATACGATTTTTTAATTCAAAGTAATTTTGGAATAAAGATGCAAGACTTACCCGGGTAGGCGGTTGTACACATGACGGTTAAAACTCGAAACTTAACAGAGTTAGAAGAAGTAAAAGCGAAAGAAGTGTTAAGCGGGAAGGGGGGGGGGGGGGTGCTAATGCGCAAAATGAATGTTCCATCTCACGAGAATATGCATCCTTTATCTAGGATATGGATTAGATTTGGTTCAGCGGTTACACAAATGAAGGTTTTTCTGAAGTGTCGATCTAAAAATTGCACTAGGAATTGTAAGCCAAAGAAGAACTAAGATGTACATTTTTTTCTCAGTGGTGGCAAGTTCTTTTTCTCGGGGCTCCACGCGACCACCTACGGTCGCAGCATTACTCCATTGGATACGATTTTAACGTACGTGCTTTCATTTGATTTTCGCTGGATTATTTAGATTGATTTGATTGTTTAGCTGAGTTTTATAGTAAAAAATGATTTAAAAAATTGAGATTTGTTCCTTCAAACCCCAGATACATCGGTATACATCGGTATTTTTGGTCACTTTGCCCACAGGTCAAGGCGATCTTTTTGGCGGCCACCGTCGCAAAACCGTCGCAAAACGTCAAAACCGACGTCGCATGTACTGCAAACCGCCCAAATATCCAGAATTGCTTAATCAGCTCATTTTGGCACGCTAAAGATCGCTGCTCGAATTCGCCTTTTGCAGTAGTTAAACAGCACCAAAGTTCTAGGTGGGTCTTTCAAACAGCGCTTAAGCAGCTTCCTTATGCTACGGTGCCGGGGATTATTTTTCTTTGTGTTTTATTTTCAAGCAAGCATCATCGATGAAATAAACAACAAGATTTGTTTCGTTTAAACACATATGTATATTTTTAAATCTTTTGTATTGATGAATTACACAAAATATTACACAATTTACTGATAATTCACAATCACTTCACTCAATATTCATTCTTCAATTAACGAATCTAACTTGTGCAGCAGCAATGAGATTATTGCCGGCGTCCGTCTTTGACACTTTGACAAGAGCCACCTTGAACCGATGTCATGCATTAAAAAGCTATAAAGTTCCACCAAGTTCGGTACGCTTTCTTAACAAGCCTTCAAGTTCCACCATGAATCCTACACATAGTGCTAATCAGCCGCAAAGTTTCAAAGAGTACCATGTGCCTGTTAAAAAGCTCCATAGTTCCGCAAAGTACCGTCTATCTCTTAATCAGCCACAACCCAAGTGCCACAAATCCACTAAACGACCACTAAACGGCTTCTAAACGCCTCAAATTCTCTACCTAAACGGAATATAGAAAGACTTCGTTTAGCAGACGGCAAACGACTCATGCATTCTAAAAATAGCAAAAAAGCTGGTGGCGCCATCTGTTTGTGGGATACCCAACCTGTGGAGCTTCCTCGCTTGGAGGAGAGCTTTCTCATTTCCTCTGTACTGTTGTATGGTTTCGCATTGAAGTTATGCATCGCTAGAACTAGAACGGCGATACGATTGTTTAAATACTAAACTCCAACGGAAACCACCAGTACTGAAGCAAGTGAGATTTGAGTAATGGTCGTTGGTGTTGATACCCACGTATCTGACCACACGACCATTCGTATCCCTACCAGCATTAAACGGCTTTGAAGGCATTCAGAAGGCATTTAAGGCCTTAGTCGCCTTAGAAGGCGAATAAAGATTTCAACCGAAACTTTCACGGCTGTAACGGGTTCTCTTCGAAATCTTTCAACTTTTTGATTCAAGGAGAACAGATAGCTTACCGCCATCTTAGCTTGTTTATATACTGAATTTGCACCTGTACCAATGTAACTGCCAAATAGAGCAGTGACAACGCTTTTGGTTCCGAACCGAGAAAGCGTGTGTTCAAATCCAGATTTTTATGATCTTTTTTCTGCGTTTATTTCTTTTTAAATTATTTTTTTCTTACTATAATTACTTTAAACAAAATTTATGTGAAGCGAAATTAAAATAATACCTTTTTAAAAAAACATAAGAATTACACTATGTTCACCGTTCATTATCAGGATGGGAGAAATATGTATCTCATTTTTCCTTTTATTTTAGTTATCGAAATGAGTTTGGTATATTATCACCTTTCAATGAGTTGGTCTTTAACAACCGAATAATGTAGACCATCTTTAATAAAGTGAAATAGCTCAGAGCTTAACGCAAGAGATCATAACACGTAAATCATGCTATCGAATCTCACGCTCATATCTGGGAACACTACAACAGTGCAGTGCTGAAGACGCTTGTAAGGATTTCTTTTGACAGTTGCAATTTCAAATTTCAAATTAAAAGCGAAATTTTTCATTGACATATTTCAAAGGCATTTAATTACTGCTAAATGCACTGCTGATCGCCTTCAATTCGCCGGCGATTACAAGGCGATTAGAAGGCATTTAACGGAAATTTGCGGGTAGGGATAGATTTTTGCTCAGAAAGTTAGAAGGCTATATAGGTCATTATAAGATGAAACTTGTCGAAACACATTGCAAGAAAAGGATAGCAATATAATGATGAGTTGTAATACGCCATCTATTGATCAAACCAATGAAGCTGTGAAGCTTTCATTTTTTTCCTATGGATATTCAATTTTCCAGTCGTTTAAGCTTAATCTGTGGCGCTTGGGAAAGTACGACATCGGAACGATTTTTCGTTAAACAGCCCTAAATCAGCTTTAAAGTACGAGCTGGCTATTTGGGTTGTCTGTCGGGTAAGCTTTAAACGCCGACAGCGAGATTCAAATTCAAATTTAAATGATTTTCTTTGACGAGCAATTCTCGGAATCCCCACAACTGACATTTTCTATTTATTATCAACATTAAATTTTAACGGATAAAATTTTGAATTCAAAACGCATATAGCATTTTTCAAGTGCCAGGCAAACAAACGTGCATCAGCGCGATAAGTAACAAATGAGGATAGCGATCCTTAAAACAGCATCCCAAGCGCCACAGATTAAGTTTAAACGACTGAAAAATCAAATATTTCTGATTTTCGGTAGGATAAATGGAAAATCGGTAGTTTTAGGGCGGTCATCTGTGAATTGGTAGGCATATAAAAAATCGGTAGGAATACAGATAAATCGGTATTTCTGGTCACTCTGTTGATGCCCGCGAATGACATCAAACGTGACAGCACAGCAAAATATTGGAGACTGAGAAGAAAAAAATACTTTGCAAACCAAAATGATGTGTACACAGACGATTCACCATCGGCGCTGCGCGCAGTGAAAATATTCTAGCTCCGCACCCGATGCCGTGTTGATAGCAGAATTTCCGTGTTTGTGTGCCTGTGTGGCTGATTTGAATAACGCTGTTTACAGGTTACATGCACCTACGCTAAACACAGTGAAACTGCGGGGAATCACCATCTCTGTGTGCAACGTAAACGTATCGGTGCATCCACATCCGTGTCCTTCGTCGGAAGTAATACTACAATAGGCCCGATACAGTGTCGATCTCCAGGGTGTTAAATTGCTGGAACAACAATTTGCTTGTGCAATAGTGTGTTTCCGGATGTGCTTTACGTTTGGTGCAAAAGGAGCCTACTAAGAAAGTAAGCGGCCGTCCGACGTGGCCCATGGAAAGAATGAATGAATGAAAAACTTTCATGTGTTTCGTGTGGTGGCGTGATCGAGGGTTTGTGTGGAAGTTGAAAGATGCTGCCATGTGAAGAAGGTTAACCCGCACAGTTCCAAGGTTGGATAATAATAACCAGCGCAATAATAATCACAAATTTTGATCCCCTCCCCCAATCAAGAGTGAAATCGAAGTAGAGATAGAGAGAGAGAGAGAGAGGAGGGTGGAGTAAGTGCACTATAGTCAAGCAAAAGTGAAGTGTTGGGAAACCTACCTTACGTAAGGGTGTGTAGTAAGTCAATAGTGCAGTGGAAAAAGTGCAATATTGGATAGCAGCAACCAATAGTATCATCCGCTGGAGAATCGCCCCATTTCGTCAACGTTCGCGGTTCGCGGGGAAGGGATTAGCTGCACTAGCCGCGGAAGGGGGTGATTCATTCGTGGCCGCGCGGCTCCCAGTTCACACGCCTCAGAATGTCGTTCGTCAGCGGTACGACCGACACCGAGGCGGCACAAAAGTTTCTCGAGGTGCTGCAGAACGATTTTCGCAATCTTTCGCTGGAGACGAAGAAGAAGTTTCCCCAGATCAAAGAGGTAGGTTATGGGCTGTTTTATGTACGCACGTATGGCATGCTGCGTTCGGTTCCGGCAATATGCATGGCAATAAAAGAAAACGTGCCGCAACAAGAAGCAATATTCAGCCACCCAGCGCAATATGGTGCCTGGGGTGGGTGAGATGTACAAATGGTTTTAGGCATGCTTTGTAGTCCACGAATAGCGCCGCCACACAAACTCAAATTGCTGTGGTTATCTTTCGTGCCTGGCCTGGCGATTGGGCCCGAAATCGACAGTTATTTTTCTTTCTATCCATTATTAATCATCGTACCACGACACTTGAGCGGCCAGATAAAATGATAACGCGCGTACAGCTGTCGGACGATTGTGTTGGTAGGTGTTAGAGAACAGAAGGGAGTAAGATGGACATACGGGGCAAAATGGGCACCCTTTATTTAAATATTATCACACAGGTGAGATAAACTTCCAGGCTCGAAACGAATTTATTGGAGTATTCCATCAGACCTGGTTATTTTATATCACCCATTACTACGAGGCGGTCCCGTGGTACAGTCATCAACACGCAAGACTAAAAACATGCCCGTCGTGGGTTCATATCTATAATGGACCGTCCCCCCGAAGCAAGGACTTGTGATTATCCAGTTGGACTGGTACTGAATAATTCTCGAAGGCCGGCTTGTGTCCGCGTAGGGGACGGTAGGGGGCGTGTGCAACCAATTCTTGAAGAAAATTAAAGACGAATACGAATAAAGGACAGCTACAGCTCCTTTGGACAAGTGGTCTTAACTCCAACCTGTGTACCGGGGAGTTGAAAGACGTAACCGTGGTCTGCCAAAGTTTTTTTTAATAAAAACCTATTTACAATAAATTTTGTGCATTGTTTCGCCTCACAATCTAGATTAAATTTGCAACAGGCATATCTAGGATAAGATTTCAATATATAAGATGAAAAAGCTTAGAACAATTTCTACAAAATATATGCGCTCAATATATTTGGGCAAATGTGTTTTAAAGCTATGTGTTCCGTGTTCCTTAAAAGGTTGCAGTGCTTACCGAAAGATATTTTGAAGGTTTTGACAAATGACGCTTAATGAGGCTATGGTGTTGTTGTATTTGTCCACTAAAAATAACAGACGGGCACAGCGCAAAACCATCCGTTTTGGATGCTTGTATCGTATAAAAAGGGCTTTAGAAGAGGTCAGTAAAGTGTCCCAAAATTATGAGAACCTCTGAAAAACTATGTGTACAGCGCTGTTTTTGTGGCCCATATTGACCCAATGTTGTGACGTTACATGTTTCGTGTCGAAACATCTACTTTTTGTAATTCTTTTTTATATTAATGTGGTTTTAGACGTATATATTGCAAGACGTTTAGATTCAAGTCATAGGTAAAAAAAAATAATATAATAATGAATGTTCTTAGTCATGAATTCAAAGAAGTATTGATAACACATACCCATATTGCCCCGTTTTTCTTTAATATGTTGCTTACCATCCCTGAAATGTATTAAACAGATATACACTTACCTTTCTAAACATGCATATTTTGGAATCATCTCGTTCTGATCTAACTTCTTTTAGATACATATTTAGATTTATTTTTAGAGTTTTATCTCAAAATTTGGTAAAACATACAGTAGATCTTCCCAGTAGATCCCTCTCTGTCTAAATGTCTAAATGCATCACTATAAGCCCGGTTAAGGAACAACCTCTAGCAAAACAAGTAACTTAATTTGCGTAATATATTCCCTTTGCAATATTGATACGTTGAAGAGAAAATACAAAAAATAGCATCTTTGACGGAACCTTTTTTTTTGTATTTTTATTTGTTAATCGCTCATAAAATCAACAGTTTTATATTGAGAATGGATTAATATTTAGTTGCTGCTAGTACGAGACATGTCATAATGCACTCAAAGTACTAGAGTATATTCTCATTAACGAACGAAAGATTTGTTAAAATATTTAATAGGAGTGTTAAGGTTAATTACGGTTAATTGGTAACGAAAAATGTTTTCTAACTTTGTTCTAGCAGTGTTCATCGCGTTGGAACCAACTAATTTACTTATCGTACAAATTATATATGGGAAAAAACTTTCCGCATAATCACAGGTATACATACCTCAATTCAGTCTTATATATTTTAACGCAAGTTCTCTTAACATCATAATTGAAACATTACCCGATATCCATAGTTTCTAGAATCCAATTAACATGCGATTTTTCAGTCATTAGTCATTTCATTAGTCAGTGCTGATTTGTAAGTAAATTATGATAACATTTTCGTTTTGTGGACTTTCCCTAAATTTGTTTCTCATTGGAACATTTTTAAATGCCAAGTAGCTTTCATTCAGCTTTAGGTTTACAGCTAACCTTTTACACTTTAATGTACAATTATGCCATATTTTTTCTTAATTAAAAATATGGGCCATCACAATAAACCCTCGATAGAAGCAGTAGGGTCTTTTTTATATTCAACCATGAGCATTGCTTTACTTTGGATTTAAGATGAAGTTTGTAATGTTTTAAACTTTTTTAGCTAAACTAATTGGGGTATGGGTTTATCTATTTTTCGTATACCATGACGCATTTAGGAAAGGCAGCTTGCATCTTCTGTAAACTTCTGTACTTGTGAAAACGTCAGTTGAGTAAACAAAGTATTATTTGTAATCCAATTGGTATTCTTGTTAACTCACTTTTTGTTATATTATTCAACTTTATTAGCAGGGAGGGAGGGTTTACTATTTTTTTTTTCAATAAATTCAGTAAATACTTCTGATTAAAAAAGCATCTGTTTGCCCCAACAGTAGAAGCGCCAGCTCACGTATAGGTCGGCCGTTGTTTGATACCCATCTAGACCGTCCCATCGTGGTTCCTCCTAGCAATGAATTTTTCTATTTTCTAGTCGTGGTACAAATAAACATAGTAAAGTATAAAAGCATAACCCATTTTAGCATCACAATCGAGCGTTGGTCGTTACGCCCAGAACAAGAAGGCATATTAATCATTCCTGGTAACGTAAGATGTTTTGGATAAAATTTGGAGTAAACTTTTTGGTCGATTTTTTGGTCTTTTACCAGAATATGTTGATTCGGTTGTATTGATTTCCAATTGGTCGAAACTAATAAATAGTGGGAACGAACTAAAAATGTTTGGGATCCGATGTATAAATCGTAAGACAAGCTCAAAAAAAAAAAATAATTGAGAACCAACCAATACATCGTGGGAAATCCTGTAATTATAATTGGTTTTTAGTTAGATAAACTAATATTTGTGTAATTTTTCATACATTATACTTTCAGATGAACAGCTTTTGAGTTCGTGAGAAAATATTATTAAATAGAAAAGTAATATTTTGTTATATTTATTTTGTAAAAAGCATCTCTAAAACATGTGGATTATACCTCGCACAAATCTTACTAAGTATCATATTCGGTAAACATGTAATTGTTATGATAAAACCAAAAAAAAAAAAGAATCTCAGTTGCAGTTAATCGAATGTATCGTTTTATAGAATTTAAATTAGGGAATTTCCTAGCTTATATGGGAAATGTAAAAACTAAATCGCTGCATTCGAATTTAGTGTTATATTTACTTTCGCAACCATATGTATGTGCAATTGGAGCAAAGGCGTCTTGTCCACAGCGTATCTCAAATGATTTGTGTAAATTTGCTTTCTCCTCGATATATGATGATTTCACTAACTCTCTCTATCTCTCTCGCCTCGTTGTTTGATTCCTCTATTTTTCTTATTGTGGTTTTTGCTGATGACGATCGCTCTGGATGATGGTTTATTTTCTTAAAACTTCCTTATTTTTCGCCTTCCGCTATGCGACTGTCGATTTTTCAACGGATAATTTTACCACCAAACGCCACGGCGCAGTAAGCGCGCTCTGTAAAACGCGCTGCGGTGGCCGACGGTATGAACTTTAATCGAATTATAAAACAACACTCCGTAGAATAATCAATGCAGAAGAGGGGTTGCGATAAAAGACGGGAAACTCATCTAGCAGCGGGGATGTGGGTGGTATGAGATATATAAATGAAGTGACCACAGAGTTTATCCATTTTTCCGTTACAGTTCACTCGTGGCAAACGGCATGTGCGGCTAATTAAAATGATTATTTCAGTTAAAATATTTAGCATTGCGCCCATTGCGGTGTCCTTTTTTGTGTGTATGTCCGGGCAGGAGAAACCATTTGGTATGTGAATTTGTGCGTGTGTGTCTTTTCTGCCGGTCAGCAAAATTCCACCTTCCATTCCGGATGTCTGCCGAGGTGTAATGCGGGTCGTGGTGTGGTGTGAGACGAGCAACAAGGGGTTTCAAAATAATAGCAACATTGTTGGGCATTATAAATTAGATTTAGCCCTAAAACGAGCCGCCCCTTTCCTCTTCTCCCTGACGCGTTAACAACCTCCCGCTCATCTCGGGATCCGTTTGCTACGTCCAGCGTACTGTCGAACGAAAGCATCCTTTTTAAAACAGTTTAGCAAATTAGTCCACCTTCCACAGAGCGTGGTTGTCGGTTGCCATTTGCTGCAGATAATAGGAAATATGCAGTCGTTTCCTTCGATGGTAAACGTGTTACTGTGTTCAAAACGACCGAAGGAACGGACACTCCAGCAATAGTGTAGATAGCACCAGGGACGGTCGTTGGATGCTAGCCGGCCTGCGAGACAGTTAGACCGTGTCCACTACAAACAAGGTAATCTAATTCAATATTTATCCGTCGCACAGCGGGTTGACGAAGCTGTCTTCCACCGTACAATAACGACGGTATGGGCAAACATTTGCAGAAGCATCACAAATTGGTTCTTGAAAAATCCACTCAACAGCAGTAAAAGGATTGCAGCGGTTGGGAATGTTGGTCCGAAAACTTTAAATTGGCACAAGCTTGCTTCAGCACGCGGAAGATGGTGCACACACCCGTAGGCTACTCAAAATTCGTTCGTTCAACAGTCAGCCTAGTTCGAGATGTGTACTGGCCCGTTGGTAGAAACACATTTTGCAAGTGTTAAATTCCTTCGAGACGCCATGGAACCAAGTTCATGACAAACGAGATCAGCACTTAATTGATCAGTGTATGGTCCAACGCCAGAAAGCTAAGTGTTTTCTGTGTAAACTTCATAGCAGTGGGAAAGGGACGTCTAGCTAGAAAGCCAACATAACTGGCGGGAAGCGATGCACTACGGAATAATATATGCTTTTCCTAACGGTGTATGCTGTAATTGCTTATAATTATTTCAAGAGTTTGAAAGTTAGAGCCTGGCTACAGCCAAAATTAAAAGGTGTTTAAACCATTTTTACTACATTCGCTTTTTAAACAGATGAATTAACTTTAATATCATGGTTTAAGTTGTTCCAAACAGAAAGCAAAACGAATTTACTCCTTGCTTCAAAAAAACCATAAATGAAAAACATTCAACTCTATGTGCGGAACTAACAGCCACCTCTAAGTGGTGTTTCTGTAAAAGCCTTCAAAGTTTACGTTCTTATTCCCAAATGCACAAGAAAGCTTCCCATTAGCCCAGGATGCACATTTAATGCTAGTTGTATATAGTTGGTTTGCATCGTAGTCTTTTTGGCGGTTGCATTGCAATGTACATTGCCGTATAAAAATGGCGATTTTACCAACAAACAGTGAGCTGCAAAAAGAGTGTTACATCTATGTTTACATACTTCGACTACAGCGAATTCCATGCTAGATTATCATTTAGGGTAACAGTTAAATGCTGTGTTGCAGTAGTTTGTAGTGATTTTGTTGTAATTGCAATATTTATTTTAAATGCATCAGTTTCTTATAAACATTTACCAAATAATAATTAAAAGTGATAGAGAGCACTATTCTGAGCTCATTAGATTACTCTAAGTTGTGTTTTGCTGTTTTTGGCATCTTAATTTTGTTTCTTATTATTAATCTTATTATTAACTGACAATTAACATGTTGTTCTAGTAAAGTAATTCTATTTAGTAAATAAAATTAATGAAAACAATCCAATAGCTATGATTGTTTTTGGTCCGCGACTGTCGATGCGAAAAGCACATGAAGTGAGAGAAATTGCACTTGTAATCGTTGAGGCGCTATACAACTTGCGCAGTTTTCCTCCCGCTGAATGATCCTGAATCTTATAATTTTTAAAAGCTTTACCAAAAACTTCAACACAACCCAGCAAGTGCTACGTGCCCAACTTATATACTTTGCTGCCTGCCTGTTAGTGACCGAGACGAATGTTTACCAACCGCAGTATAAATAGATTTTATTCGTCCCTCCCGCAACGGACATCGATGGAAAGCCACAAAAGTCGGGCAAACGAAACGGCATTGGCTTTTATTTAATCAGATCTTATGCCTCACTGCCACCGCCGGTATGATTATTTCTTTTGCAGCTGCAAATCTTACCCTTATCTTCTTTCCTCCTTGCCGTCACTGTCCGCCTTGGTCATTTTATTCTGGAGAGTGGCAGCAAAAGTCGGAAAATCCTTTCCATGCCCTTTTCACGACAAACTTGTGTTTGTTTTTTTTTTGTGTTTTGTAAAGAAGAAGCAGATTTAGAAAAATATGCCCTCTGTTTTGACGTGCCTCCCTTACAGAGCTTCAGGTCAGTTTTTTGGGAGGTGTTTTGGGTTGGCGGGTGAACAGGGCGTGATTTTATGCCTCATATAGAGTAGTCCACAAATCCCCTCTTGGGTGAACGACGAAGCTGCTGAAGCAGACCATTTCGTCTGTGTACTCTGGTTTGGTTAGGATTTGTCATGAAATATCTGCCAGTAGTTGTTGGTCGGCCGGAGCATGGTTTCCATCTCCATTCCATCTCGATCGAAAAGATGGTAGCTTTTGGCTGATGAAGATTACAAACGCTTCCCCCCATCCGACCTAGCAACAGTCTTCGAATGGTGGTTTATCGTCGTCCTGTTTGTTTAGAAATCCATGTTTCGGAGTTTTTATTCTTTCGCTCTATGATATGATATGATTTTTTCCATATCGTTTTGTATGTAAACGAGTTTACGGTGGAGCTCATTTACATGCTTTAGCTTTTTGGCTGAATGGATGAATGGAATACAATTTTCCTTCCTTCGTGTCAACAATATTCTACCGCATGGAAAGTTTTGCATGATATATGAGGTGAATGTGTAAGCCCTGTTGGACCCAATGTATATTAATCTATAAATTAGAGCGGCTTTTTTATGTGTGACAATCCCACCGGATAATGTTAAATCATGCAAATGTTGATTAAAATTTGCAACGAAAGGGAGCATCGTGCGAACGAGATAATAAACGACCCATTAGCACGTGTGCTTATTCGTTGAATATTTCATTCACGATGGATGGTTCATATGTCCGGTCTAAGCTAAACGTAATAATCCGTAACAAGATTACTTGTGTAATTTAGCACTTTTCGAATTTGATAACTAATAACTGGCACTGGCAATTATTTCATGTTTAATTAAATTCTACCAAAATTCTTTTTGAAAAATGTGTATTATCGTATTGCGTACCTTCAGGCGCTTAGTAAGGCTGCCGAGGGATCTGAGCTCATAAAAGATCAGATCATATATATAAGTTGTTCTAATATCATTCTTTCAATAAATGGTGTTAGGTAGCACAATTTTCAAATATATTGTTAAGCGATTCTTTTAAAACGCATAACCAGTGTATACTTTCCAGAGTCTGTGTGTAAATTGTACGCTTACATGCATTACAATGCTCCGTAGTAGTTAGCATGAATTACGACAGTATTTTCATATTTTTTTAGACTCCGTCCACCAATTAAACTGTCGATTAAATTACTTCAAAGCGACACCGGTGGTTGAATCATGTTGATGTGCTAATTGTTCCCGATTGCCAAAATAACCACATGTATGCGGCCATCGCTACATCTCTCGATAATTCCAACCTATCGCCCATTCGACATTTGTATAAGTCTCAACGGGGGGTTTATCGGTATTCCCTGTACCATCATCATCCGCCATCCGGACTGGCGAACGCTCAGGAAAAGCTGCAAATTTTCCGTACCTAGCGCACATCGATCGAAACACTGGGGAGGAGGGGTTTCCAATCGTTATAAAATAAGCTTACATGGTCTTTCGAGATTTCCACCATGCAATGTTCCGATCTATTCGTGCATTTTCCGCATGTAGCGGAGGGTCGCGAAACCACACACATAATGCCGATGGGATGCAATGACTCAAACAGCTTGTACGTTTGTACCCATTCACCACGGGGACTAGTACGGGGTTTGTGCTACTTGTTTAGGTAATAGCTTCCGCCCCGTTGAGGTGTGAGCATTTAATTAGATAGCACCAATAATGTGCTCAAGCTAATTCAAACACAGCCACCTCGTGTTTCCGTTTTCGGGGAAAATACAAACCAGTGGTACCGCAAAAACCACAGGAGCTGGTTGGTGCGTGGTAATATGTTTTTTTTTGCCTCAGCACATAAAATTTACGTTAGTATTGGTTGGACGGTTGTTATCCTTTAGCATTAATGATAGTTGAGTCTGGGCAAGTGGGTGAGGTGGTTGTGGTAAGTCGTAGATCATGATGATAGCCTTTTGTTCGCCATGACGACGACGATGATATCTTACCCCTTACCACACAACAGCACCTCGGCACCGGAACTCTTTGCGTCGAAATAAATCCTTCCGGAGGGTTTAATGTGCTTTGAAACAAACACGGCCCAAAACGCGATAACAATAGGAGGGAGTTGTGTTTTAACTGGATTATGGCAGTTTTGGGATTGAATTGAAAAAGTTTTTAAAACCATCTATTCAAAAACCGTATTTAGCGGATGCGATTTATCCTTGTTTGTGAGCCAGAAGAGACATAATTTTGTAACATTGATTTCAGACATGGAGACGTGTAGTAAAAAATGTTATAGGCATTACGTATAATTTCCTTTACCTTTGGCGTAACAACCTACGTGACCTATGCTAGGTAGGCTTTCGAAACTCATTAGTACTATCCGGTTATTCAGTTCTTGCTAGAAGGAGGGGGATGTTCTGGTTGGGAATCGATTCTATCCGACCCTATCTAGGAACCGGTTGTATCTATTGTAGAATAGATTGTAGAAGCCGAAACATCTATTGAATAAACCACCAGACCGCCGCACTGCGTATATGTATGTGATAAACTATATTGGCCGTAGAATTGGTCGTCGCTATCCAATAATAAAAATTGCTCATACATATTATAATGGCCTACAGCAGTTGTTGGATGCTTCAAGCACTTAATTTAGGTATACGTCCACACAGCTTAACTTCTCTTATAATTTTACAATGTTTACAAATTGTTCTTTAATGCTTTTCCTTAACCTAATTATATATCTTACTTGTTCACCCAGGAAGCGCTCTAGTTCAGTTTGACATTGCGAAATGCATACATTTAGGCGCAAATAATCAGGTTGTTAGTTAGTGTTAACGAAACCCTCCATCCCACCATCCTTGTTGGCGCCTAAACCTCCATCCATCCAGGCTAACTTTCTTCTTAATATTTAATTCATTACAATCCCAAGCTTCGAATGGAATAAATCATTTTGAATCCCAACCGTACTTTTCTTTTTTGCTAGAAAATCCATATCCGTAAATCAAGTACCTAAGGAATGTTTAATTATATTTGGTTGCGCTGAAACAACGAGCATTGAAATCGTTTTGGGAGTATGCTTACAAACGTTTCTGGTGTACGGTTTGATAGAATGTGTATTAAAGCACAGAACAGGGGCTTTGCTGAACCATCCATTAGAGTAACGTACATATATACCGGCACTCTTAATTACAACAAGCTTCATTTTTCGTTCCTGGTGGATATTTGTACTATGTACTGGCGACGACGTACATTATTGTACGTAGTGCAACGAGATGATGAAATCGTACGAAGATTGTTAAATGCTTTACTGCCACAAACCTTTCTCCTTGTCGTCAAATGGAAGCAATAAATTAGGGTGGCTCTATGGCTCAACCCGTACGGTTGTGTACGTACGGTGTGATTCTAATGCGAGCCCTGAAACACCACATTGTTTATCACCGATTCACAGGTGCACGATAATGGTTGAGGAAAAATCATAATCATCACGCATATCGCTGCCGTTCTACGCTTTAAGCATATGCTTCGGCATTCAACGGTTCAAAAAGGACCTTATGTTCCGGGACAATCGATTACAACATGCCACACGGTAGGAGCACAGGGTACAAAATACATTGAGTAAATGAGTTCTTTTACATGTGAGTGTGATAGTAAACGTGTGTGTGTGTGTGTGTGTGTGTGTGTGTGTGTGTGTGTGTGTGTGTGTGTGTGTGTGTGAGTGTTTGGGTGGGAAATAAAATTGGTGATGCTTTGTTTTGATAATTTCGACCGGAAAACATGTGCCATTTGTTGTATTGTGTGTCTTTTTGAGCGCATTCCAACCCCAAAGACCAACATGGAAGCTCGCTCTAGGTACGAAGGTTGCAGCAATTAAATGCTATCATCTACACCATGAGCTTGGAGGGAAATGATCCGGAAAAGGAGCCTAATGAGTTGTGCTTAAGATTACTGATTTGAAATTGGTGACAACACGGGCCCGTCTTGAGTCACGTCAACTTGGCTGAGATGGTGGAACGTGATCGTGCATTAAGCGAGCGGCGAATTAATCATATATACCGCCCAATGTGTATGGCCACATTCATTCCGCTCTAAATAATCCTTACAGCTCTGGGATTGGTACTAAACCCTGCCATTTGAGGGACAATCTCCTGCGATAAGCAAAGGGTTCTTTAATAATTTGTGAACATTAGCAAATGGTTTAGTAAAGTTGTGAATATTTATATAACATTTGTATGGTTTGTTTTGCTGTATTTGTTAGGAACTTTATGTAAGCGTTCGAATCATATGTACATTTCTAGAAGTTCGATCACATAGTGGAATGTTTCAAATCGGATAAGTGGAATATTGTAAGTATTCTGGGAAGCTTTGAAATCTTTTAATGGAATTAGTAAACGGAATACGGCCAGAGGTCGGTAAACTTTTGAAGTAAAGGAAACTTGAAAGATGGTATTGTTACTTTGTATATAATTTAGCATGAGGTAAAATTTTCTAAATGAATAATTTAATGAAGGTTTCATATGTTAAAGCAGTGATTTCAAACTCGTTTTGTGTTGTTCTTCGCTAAACTACTAAAGTTCTTCGCTAGCTGGATTTAAAGCCTTCGCGGACTATTTGACATGTCTGGACAACAGTAATTTCGATTCTGATTACTCTGGATTCCGGATTACTTTCAAGAACATGCATTAAAAGTTCTCTTTATAGTATTTTAAGTTCTACTATTGTAAATCTCATCTCTCTCTCTCTCCCTCTCTCTCCCTCTCTCCCCCTCTCTCTTTATTTATCTCTCACTCTCATATATTCACTTTCGATCTCTCTATCACTCACGCTGTCTTTTGTTGGCCATCTCACGATTGAGCGTTAGCGTTGCGATATAAATAATTCAGGACATCACGCTGGATCCCAGGATGCAGCTTCCGATCGATGTAGACATTAGCTGTGGATAATCCGGAGTGGAGTTGTGAATCCCGGAGTCGTGAAAGCCGGACGAAATCCGATTTGAGTCCGATAAATTTTGGTCGAGTCTAGACGAGTCTGTTTCTTCTCTGATCAATATTACTATATTGATGACTGAATATAATTTATGTAGTAGGATATTCACAACATAGGATGATCGAATTATGCAGAAATGAAATCGAAATACCATCCCTGAAGAGGATGTTCTTAGGATGTGCGACTTGACCCAATACACTTACCCAGTTGCACATCTGGCACTACATTTGTTTTCCGGCGTTGGCCTATTACAGGAGTGTCCAAAATCCTAAAACACGGTCTTGCGCCTTGTTTGTCAATTCGTTTTCTTGGCCTTAATGGAGGACGCCTCTATGGCCTTGTGGACGGCCTAAAAGGACTTTACGGGCTGGATCGTCTGATACCATGCGTATTACATATCCAGCCCACTGGAGTATTGTAAGCTTGATACGCTGCACGACTCTGCAGCTGCTGTTATTATTATTATTATTATTATTATTATTATTATTATTATTATTAACACCTAGACTCATAATCGGGCAAGGATGCATAATGCCCACCAAGTAATCTGCTGGTAGTAAATCTGGTGAATGCCATCTGCACCTGCTCGATACGGTAAATGTGCACACGTGCTACAGGGGTGTGCTGTCTACATCACTGAGCAGTACTCCAGCACAGGACGCACCAGCGAACAGAAAAGAGCCTTCAGACAGTGTGGATTGAAGAATTTGCAGGCCATATGCTTGACCAAACCCGCTGTTTTCCACTCCCTGCTGACTATAGAGTCGTAGTGGTATCTGAAGTTGAGGCCACTATCGAGCCAAACACGAGACGAGGTTTACCTGGACCCCATCAAGAGCGTACGAATACATAAGAGATGAACGGGAGCGTGTGAACGAGATAATATTATATTTATCTGCATAAAGAAAGCGAATTGTTCTTACACCAGGAGGATTCTGTTGTCGATGCTGACCTTTGACCCGAGCTAGTTGAAATCTCGGACGACTTCGAAAGTGCATTTACCTATTCATACATCACCCCTTAGCTGGTCTGGATGTGCTAGTAAGGCCGGTGTTGTCTCGTTTATTTGCAATCTCCGCCTAACATACCATTCCTCAAATATTCTAACGTGTTTTACATTTTATAATCCGGTGGTATCTATTAAAAAGTGAGTTGTATTGTTTTGTTTTAACGGTAAATCTTCCGTTTCAGTAATCTTTTGTCACTTTACTTCAATAACGGTTAAAGTGAACGACGAAAATTGCAGGCCGTTTTGAGCCCTTCGGCTTTGTTCTTATGCTAACAGTAGCTTCACAAATTTCAAATCACTGCGTCGAGTGGCACAATGTTGAAAGTTTTTTTCTCCCCTATTTGAAAAGTAGCATAGCACAGTTTAAACGTGTAAATGCAACCAACCAACCCCTCCGCAATACACAGAATTGGATGAAACGCAACGATCGCAGCACGTCGGATTGTCGTCGGATAGAATACCTTTGTTTGTCTGTTAACGGTACTGTTTCAGTCTTGTTTTTATATTTGTTTTGAAAAATGGGACTTGTTTTAATGTTTTGTTTAGCTATTTCTTCTACAAAGCACCATAAAACAGACAAGCGGCAGCGACAGCTTGATGATGCCACATTATGCTGCCGCTGCACACAAATAGCTTAGTTATTCAGCAATTCACACTTCGGTAGTATGCTTACCTTTTGTTGTGCTGTTCTGGTTTTGCTGTGCTGAATCTTCATCTATTCGTACAGCTTTTCACTGACAGGAAATTCGTGTTGTATGCTAATTATGCGCCGGTTGTGCTCGCGTTAATCTTCGCTATTGTTGATACCACTGCCGTCGACGCCGTGTGGGTGTGCGCGATTTTTATCACTTGTTTGTGCTGTTCGTTGTTATTGCGCTGTTTTTCTTCCGCTCAGTGATGGATTTTTATTTAATAGACACCATTCATCCACGTGCGTGGTCTATGTCTCATTTTTCATTCTCTTTTTTTCTCTTTTTATTTTCCTCCCCATTCTCATTTGACCGTAGTCATGCGAGGAAGCAATCCTGAAGCTGAAATCCGCCGGAGCGAATCCACAAACACCGGTGTACTATGTGGTGAACCAGATACTCTATCCACTGGTGCAGGGCTGCGAGTCCAAGGATCTTAAGATAATCAAATTCTGTCTCGGGATGATGCAGCGCCTCATCACACAACAGGTGGTGGATCAGAAAGGGGCTCGCTACATCACCGACACGCTGTGGATGCTGATGGAGAACGGCACCGAAGAGGTGAAGGTGCTGCAGAGTGTCACACTGCTACTCACCACCAACACGGTCGTGCATGGTGAGACGCTCGCAAAAACGCTGGTCCTGTGTTTTCGTCTTCACTTCACCAAGGACTCGACAACGATCAACACGGCCGGGGCGACCGTACGGCAGCTCGTTTCGCTCGTGTTTGAGCGTGTGGTCGCCGAGGAGGCGGAAGCGGATGCGAATCAAGACGAGCGGCGGGAGGTGAACCTGGAAGAGTTGAAGCTGGCAACGGGCGTCGCTCCGAAGGGGTTGCTGCCGTGTGCGGCAGATGCGTTTCTGCTGTTCCAGGATTTGGTGCAGCTCGTCAACGCGGACCAACCGTACTGGTTGCTGGGCATGACGGAGATGACCCGAACGTTCGGGCTGGAGCTGTTGGAGTCCGTGCTTACGCAGTACACGTCGGTGTTTTACCGAAACCCGGAGTTTAGTTTTCTGCTGAAGGAGCGCGTCTGTGCGCTGGTAATAAAACTGTTTTCACCCAACATCAAGTATCGCACGATCGCTCCGCAGGCCGGGGTCGGCGGGGCGGGAGTGCAACCGGGCGGAGGTGCCCCGCATGATAAGCCGTACTTCCCAATCAGCATGCGGCTGCTGCGGGTCGTTTCCATCCTGATCCAAAAGTATCACAGTCTGCTGGTGACGGAGTGTGAAATCTTCCTGTCGCTCATCGTGAAGTTCCTGGACCCGGACAAGCCGGCCTGGCAGCGATCGCTAGCGCTGGAAGTACTGCACAAGATGACCATCCAGCCGGAGCTGCTCATTTCGTTCTGCCGGTGCTACGATCTGAAGGATCATGCAACGAACATCTTCCAGGACATCATCAATTCGCTCGGAACGTACGTGCAGAGTTTGTTCATCAATCCGCAGCTGCTCAGCGCGTCGATTGGAACTGGCGGTGTCGGAGCAGGTGGCAATGCTGGTGGTGGGGGTGGTGGAAGTGGCAGCGGGGTCGGAGGATCATCTGGACAGCAGTCGCAGCTGATGGGCGGAATGCCGGTGGGCCCGGGGATCTCGCCGCAGCCGGGGTTCATTTTTCGTGGCGTGTTCCTACCGCTGGTAGTGACATTCCCGAGCGGACAGTCCAAGTCCACGTTCCTGGAGATGTTGGACAAGATGGAACCGCCGCCCATCCCGGACGGGTACGGGATATCGGTGGCGTACGCCTGTCTGCTCGACATTGTGCGCTCGATTTCCCTGTCCATACAGGGACCGTCCCAGATTGGGGAGGAAAATCCGGCCCCCTATATGCAGCGCGTCAGCGAGGCGGACAAGGCACTCCACATTCAGCTGATACACTCGAGCTGGCTGGGATTACTGACGGCGCTGGGTCCGCTGATTGATGCCGCGACGGACGAATCCTCGACCGAGAGCGTGCTGAAGGCGATCCAGAACTATGCGGCACTGTGCGGGCTGCTGGAGCTGCACACGCCGCGGGACGCCTTCATTACGGCGCTGTGTCGTGCCTCGCTACCACCGCACTATGCGCTGTCGGTGCTGAACGTGAACTATCAGGGCAACGCGTTCAAATCCCACATGCGTCTCGGTAGCCAGGACATGACGGCAGCGGGCATGGCCTTTCACGGAGGAGGTACGTACGCGGACATCGATCAGCAGCAGCAGCAACGGCACCCAGTGGTGGCCGTTGGCACGCCGCTCCCAACGTCCTCACTACCCGTCGGTGCCCACCAGGGGCCGGTACTGCTGACCGCCAAAAACCTGCAGTGCATGCGGTCCGTGCTGCATCTGGCGCACTGCCACGGTAGCATTCTCGGCAGCTCGTGGCACATCGTGCTGACCACGCTGCAGCATCTAGCGTGGATCCTGGGACTGAAGCCATCCACCGGCGGAAGTCTGCAGGCCGTCCAGAAGCCTCCGACCGACGCGAACTCCATCACCCAGGTCATGACGGACCTGCCGGTTCTGTCGACGATGCTGAGCCAGCTGTTCGAGTCGAGCCAGTACCTGGACGACGTCGCACTGCACCATCTCATCGACGCACTGTGCAAACTTTCGCACGAAGCAATGGAGCTGGCGTACAACAATCGCGAACCGTCGCTGTTCGCGGTGGCGAAGCTGCTTGAAACCGGGCTTGTGAATTTGTCACGTATTGAGGTGCTGTGGCGCCCGCTGACCAACCACCTGCTGGAAATCTGCCACCACCCGCACATTCGCATGCGCGAGTGGGGCGTCGAAGCGATAACGTATCTGGTGAAGGCTGCCCTGCAATACAAGTACGAGCGACCGTTGAAGGAAAACTTAAAGCTACAAACTCTGCTGCTAGGGCCGTTGTCCGAGCTGTCCTCGGTGCCGCACGGTGACGTGCGGCAGCGTCAACTGGATTGTGTGCTGCTCGTCCTGAACGGGGCAGGCGAGACGCTGTCGCATGGTTGGCCGCTTGTGCTCGGTATTATCGGCGCTGTCAGCGACCATCACGGCGAGTCTTTGATCCGGATCGCGTTCCAGTGCCTGCAGCTAGTTGTAACCGATTTCCTCCCCGTCATGCCCTGGCGTTGCTTGCCGCTGTGCGTCAATACAGCGGCCAAGTTTGGTTCACAAACGCAGGAACTCAATATTTCGCTGACTGCGGTCGGGTTGATGGTAAGAAGACGGCGGTTGTGCTTTGTACTAGTGATGGGACCTCGGAATCGGATCTATCCGATTCCGATTCTGCGTTTGGTATCAATTCCGGAGCCGATTTGGTTACTGGAGCCGATTCTGATTGCGATGCCAATTCCGATTCCGGAACCGATTCCAGAGTCGACTTCGAAACCGGAATCTGTCCCGGAGTCGGAATTGGCTCCAAAATCAGAATCGGTTTCAGGATCGGAATCGACCAGGGAATCGTAATTTTCTCTAGAAACGTAATCAGAATTGTCTCGAGAATTGGAATTAGCTCCGGAATAAGAATCAGTTCTTGAATTAAAATAAGAAGTTACAGAAACGAAATCAATCTGGGAATCTCCATGAGAATGGATCGTTTACGAGTAAATTTGGATTCTTTGTGGCTCTCAATATATAGCATCATTGGACTCAAACGTCTATTATTATGGAGATGCCGAAACTGACTCCGATTTCGAAGCTGATTCTGATTTCGGAGCCAATTCTAATACCGGAGACGATTTAGATTCCGGACCCGATTCCGATTCCGTAACCAATTCTGATTCTGGAACCAATTCCGGAGCCAATTGCGGAAACTGATTACGGACCTACTATCCGGAATCGATTCCAGAAAACTTCGGAGCTAGACAGAATCGATTCCGACGAAATCTTCATTTTTCCCATCACTACTTTGTACCCGTATCTCCGTACGCCAACATCGTTGAGCTTTGTTTCATCACGCCTTTCCTTTTCTTCGCCTTGCATGTTTCGTGCCTTTTCGTGTAGTGGAATATTTCAGATTACTTCAACCAGAATCAGGAAAAACTATCACAAACCGTTTGCGACGATATGTCGGTGCTGCCAGACTTTCCGGGAACGTTGAACATGCCCCACTTCGACCGTTTGTGGATGTGCTTGTACGCGCGGCTAGGAGATCTGTGTGTGGATCCACGTCCGGCGGTTAGAAAATCCGCTGGCCAAACACTTTTTTCCACCATTTCCGCCCACGGCGCTCTGTTAAATCCGCCTACCTGGCAGGCGGTGCTGTGGCAGGTGTTGTTCCCGCTGCTGGATAAGGTGCGGGCCCTCTCTAGCTGTGCTAGCAACGAGAAGGTGGACACGAGTGGTAACATTCTGATTCACCATTCGCGTAACACGGCTCAAAAGCAGTGGGCCGAAACTCAAGTCCTCACGCTGTCCGGCGTGTCAAGGGTAAGCCGCAGAGCAGTGTGATTCGGAGAAGGGATGGGATAGGTTTGATTTTTATCACTTTTTTATACTTTTTGTCCTCCCCCATGCAGGTCTTTAACACCAAACGGACGCTGCTGCAGATGTTGGGCGATTTTCCCCGCGCTTGGGCGCTTCTGCTGGAGTTTATCGAAAATTCGGCCCTCAGCAAAAGCAACGAAGTGTCGCTAGCGGCTTTGAAATCATTCCAGGAAATTCTCTACAACCGTCCCACAGCGGCTCCATCCTCTGCAACGGGCCCAGCTGCCCCGTCGGGCGGTGCAGATGAAACGAATGCGGTGCGAACAACGCCTGCGGCCGCCGCCGAAGCCGACATTTGGAACGTTGCATGGCGCGTGTGGTTGAATATCGGTGCCGAAAGTACGAAACCCCCTACGCTCGGTGACCTGTCGGATAAGGGTAACGCCGGTGCCAGTACCGCCGGGCCCGGCACTGAGGACCTGTACATCCCCAGTCAGGCATTTTTGACTGCGCTCGTACACATCTTTCCCGCACTGTTCCAGCACATACGGGCACGTTTCAATAGCAAGGATCTGACGCAACTGTGCGCGGTGCTAATGAATGCTGTCGCCGTGCCAGTGCACAGTGATTCGACGCCTTACATTATGTCCACTATATCGGATTCCCTGCTGACGCCATTACACGACGGCGTGCTCGACTGTATGGAATTGCTGCAGAAGGAAGCGATCCAGGCTGGGAGCGGAAGTGGGGGCAGCGGAATAAAAAATATGATATCGGCCATTTTTAAGCAATTGTTAAGTTTCAGCAAGTTTGCCTGTGCTCCCCCGAGCTTCGACCGCATCGAAACAAGGTGAAACTGAACTGTTTTTTTGTGGCAACCTAATCAACCTTCCCCTAACCTGAACATTCCTCCCCCCTTTTAGACCACTGAAATCATCGCGAAGTGGGAGCGGTGCGGGCACAAACACGGGTAGCAATAGCTCCGGCGGGCTTATCCACCCCGTTTCGTCCACATCGAACGCAAACGGTGTGGAGTGGGTCAGCATGAACTACATTCCGTTCGGCGAGAAAGCACTCACCGTGGCGGTGAAGCTTTACCAACAGACGGCCAACGATATGGCCGTAATAGAGGGACAGATACTGCACGAAATTATCAAAGCACTGCATCTTCCACTGTCGCTAAAGTACAAGTGCATGTCGTCGAGCACTTGGAAGCTGGCTATCTCTAGCTTGATCAGCGTGCTGCATACAGGGCTGCCGGTTGCGCGTAAACACCCGAAGCATTTTGCCTCGATGTGGAAAGATTTGGCCGACACACTGGATCAGTTTTTGTTTACAAAGAGGTATGTGAACATTGCATAATAACCAATCCAATAAGAAATTTTCCTTGTTGCAAATTATATACCATTTTGTTATAATTCGTGTATAATTCATGTATAATATAAAGTATATGAAGTATATAAGTATGTAATTTGGGTCCTTTGGTCAATAATGTTACTCATCCCTATTCATTTGCAGCATTTGCATCGTTGAGGATCGCGGTCTCGATGAGCTGATCCTGGACGAAACGATCGACTGCCAGGTGATCGAGCTGATACGTGACGAAATTCTCCCATACAGCCAAGAGATTCCGCAACAATTCATCCTGGACGCGGTGGTGATCCTGAATAAAGGATCCATCCATTCGGCAACCACCGGCAGCACACCGTTCGCTGGCTGCGAGACAGAACTGAAGCTGCGTGAAGAGTTTGCAAAGACGTGCTTCGAAACGTTGCTTCAGTTTTCGCTGCTGGACGATCGTGTCGGCACGGCAGCCGCCGGTGCGGTCGACGAAAAGGAAACCAATCTGGCAAACAATAACGCCACACTGTGCGATGGCCAGGGCGGTAAAGCGACCGAGGGTGGTATTGCGGGACAGTTAGCAATAACGGCCCTGTTGCATCGGTTCGAGGAGGTGCTCAGAAAGTTTAACGAAGACGAACGATTGAGTGGCAAGTTTCCTTTACCAAGGTATGCAGCAAATGGGCCAGGAATGCGTGTGTTGTATAAATAGATATCAAATAATACATAATCTTGTTTTACTCGAAGGTATCGCTTGTCGGAAATATCGTTCGTACTAAAAGCCGTCGCTACTCTTGTGATATCGATGAAGAAAGCACCACCCGCCAAAGGTACGTCTTGTGGTTGATATCTGTGACATTTCTGTAGAAAATTATAACCTATTTATTCCACTCTTTAGTGGGTACTACCGCCTGGGAGCAATTGATCAGCCTGTACCCCTACCTGGTGGACTGCACGACCACGAGTTCGGCGGAGGTATCTCGTTCGCTGCGTGAGGCACTGTTGCAGTACTGTGATTTGTTACGACCTCCGTGCACGGCAACCGGTGCCGATGCAAACGGGCATCCCCGCGCAGGCCAACAAGGCAATGCCCTTGCTACTAATAATAATGACATAGTGAACACAAACGGTATCAGCCACTGTTAGCTGATGTCCAACACCTCGTCCAGTTTCTTCTTCCTCGTATGGTACGATTCTGGTTTGTTGATGAAGTTACTGGTCTAGGTCGACATGTTCTTTGCATCGTACAACGACTGACTATCGCTAGACAGGAAATTAGCAAATGAATGATGGTATTTGCTTTATTATCAAAAGTGGAATCGCCAAAAATTACTAAGCGAGTGAAACCTTTGTCAAACGATGCAGCGAGAGCTTTAGAGCAAAAAAAAAAGAAGTTCACACAAAAAATTAAGTATAATATGTTTCAAAGAAGCAGAACGATATAGTGGGAAAGGAATGCACCTATAAAGCAGTTATCTATCTTTGTTAGCATTAGCGCAATCCGTTCATACAATTTATGTGCAAATTTCCATACATTTTGTTTATATAGTGAAGAGCTGCTACAAAGGGTTTCTCTGCTAATGCGTGAAATGCATTTGAAGCAAGTTCCTTACTCTGCCCGTTTCATCATGGTTTAAATTGTACTAAGTTGCTCGTTATTGTATTAGAATTAACCCATGAAAAGTCGTTACGCCAGCGTTCTATCGTGAAATTAGGAGAAAAGGTTTAGCTTTGGCAACAGTGTCACTCGATTCACGATACCACTATCCCTTTACCCATTACAGGCAGCAGTTGCTATACAAGTATTTTTCCCTACCTTAATACCAATGCAGAATATACTTTTCTTCAAGTAGCGTAGCAATGGTTCCTCGTAGTGTTTCTGATTAATTCCTTCGCCCGTTAGCGCTCACATGTTGCACGTTTCTCTTCTACGAAAACAATATTCATAATACGTCATAAAAAATAGCATGAACCACAACCTTTTTCGCAAATGCAATTTCCAATCGCATTTTTCCAACGTTCCTTGTTCCGTGTTCCAGTTAGCACTATTAGCATGTTAGCAGCATTTATACGTTTATTCCAGCTGCGTAGTACGAGTTAAAGTGAAATAGATTAAAACATCATCTTACCCACGGCATGGTTGGTCAACGTTTGCTATTGGATTACAATGTGAGTTGAATTCGTTTGCTATATATTTTTTTGTTTTAATCAGATTTTTTTCAACACAACATTTAACTAATAAGAAACATTGTACGAACTTACGCAAACTGTGCAAAACTCAAGAGGGAAACTAAAGAAAAGGATACGGTAGGGGGTTGCAAAATCTGAAATCCTTGCCTTGACCTAATTCCTATGATTTGACCCGCACTTAAGTAGTTCATAACGAAACAAACACAAAAATAAAGCAAACAAATCTTAAATGGTTGTGTTATATGAAGTGAATAAAGGTTTAAAATAGAATTTCCCCTACGACTACAACAAAAATGTACATCCCGAGTAACATAACGTAACATAGCTACAGTAAATGATTGTTCTTCACCGGTCATGCAGCGCAATGGTGGTGATACCATTGTTTTCTGAGGATCACAGCACATCACCCCTAAGGCCTCCTCCCTTTGTGCTCGTCCGCATTAGCTTCTCGTAGTGTTTTAAATACCCTCCACGAAGCTTTAAAGCGAACTCTGTAGAGCGAACAGAATACAGGTGCAAGATGATTGATCAGTGATCAAATAAACCATGCACAACAATACAATACAGGCATATGCTGTACTCAGTTTTAGCAACAATAACAAAAAAGTGAAAAACGGGAATGTATGAAGTTGAAAATCGCTGCAACTTGCATTGAGGAGTTTTAACGAATTTACATTGAAAAAGCATTCAGGATACAAAATAAAGGTTTATTAGCGACCAAATGGGATAATGGTTCCTTCTAAAAACATTCTTACGATGACATAGGTTTTGGTTTTACAAGCCACGGACACCCATAATGAGCGATCAAAATGTACCAACAATGAATGAAAACGATTAAAATGTACCAAATGTAGCAGGTGTTCTACCTCAATACCTAATTAACAATAAGATCTATTTGCTATCTATTTGTTTCGGATGTTCTTCAACTCGACCCAACACTCATTATCATTACTTATCGTTTCAGTACATTTATGAATGTATCGCGTGGAACATTGATGTTAGCAATCGATCTCATTTTCTTCTTTCCTTCAGATTGCTGCTTGAGTAGTTTCATCCGTCTGGTAACATCTCCTCCATACTGTCAATGGAATAAAATAACAACTCAAATTATTAATCGTCAAAACAGTCAATCCTCGGGCAAGGCTTACCAATTTAGCGGTCACATCCTTTCGATAGGCTTTTATAGTCTCGCGCGCCAAAACCTTTCCCCCCACCACCGCCTGTATAGCGATCTGCACCATCTGTCGCGGGATCAGCTCCTTCAGCTTCACCACCAAGTCCCTCGCATGGTTTTGGGCCTTGCTGGTGTGCGTGATGGTGCACAGTTCCTCTACCAGCTGCCCATTCAGCAGTACATCCATCCGGACGATGCTTGTCTCGACGTATCCGTGATCTTCGTAATCGAAGCTTGCGTATCCGGAGCTGACCGATTTTAGCTGATCGTGAAAATCCAGCACGATCTCGTTTAGCGGCATCAGGTACGTAGTCATGATGCGCTCGTTATCGATATTGAGCGACGTTTTCTGAACTGCCCGACGCTCGACACACAGCCCGATAATGGCTCCGACGCACTCGGTCGGTGCAATAATTGTCCCCAGCACGTACGGTTCGTAGTACTCTTCCACCATCGTCCGATCGGGAAGCAGGGCCGGATTGCTGATGTACACCGTTTCGTTGCCACCGTGCGCCGCGACCGCTTTGGTGCCTTTTAGCTTGATTTTGTACGTCACCGATGGTGCCGTCAGTACTGGTTCGGCGTCGTACTCCTGTTGCAACCGCTGACTGAACACATCCAGATGCAATAGGCCCAGAAAACCGAGCCGCCAGCCTTGCCCAAGCGCTGGGCTAGAGTCCGGCGCAACGGTAACGGCAGAATCATTCAGCACCAGCTTTTCGATTGCACTCTTCAGGACAGGATGCTGTGTTTGGTCCGGTGGATAAACGCCCGCAAATACCATCGGCTGCTGGGGCTTGAAGCCTGGCAACGGGACACACGTTTTGTTTTTCCTCAGGTACAACGTATCCCCGATGTGTGACTCTTTGCTGGTTCGCATGTTGCACCCGAGCAGACCCACCTGCCCCGCCACCAGCCGGTCCACTTTACATTCGTCCGGTCGCAGCAGTGCTAAACTTTTCACCTCGTACGCTTTACCCGTGTGGCATGATGCGATCTCCTGGCCGGTGCGGATTTCACCATCACTCACGTAGATAAGGTTCAGTGCACCCCGATACTTGTCGAACCAGCTGTCAAATATTAGCCCCCGGAAGTCCGTGTCCCGATTCGCTCCCGGAGCAGGCAGTCGGTTCACGATGCTAGCCAGTACCTCATCGCAACCCGTGCCCACCTTGGCCGAAACTTTCAGCACGTCGTCGGGATCGATGTCGAACAGCGTCAGCAGCTCGTTGCATACCGCTTCAGGGCGGGCGTTCTTCAGATCGATCTTGTTCAGCACTGGCACGATGACGAGCT
The DNA here is from genome assembly GCF_017562075.2 of Anopheles merus. Taxonomy (NCBI): domain Eukaryota; kingdom Metazoa; phylum Arthropoda; class Insecta; order Diptera; family Culicidae; genus Anopheles; species Anopheles merus. Next base: position 45,489,564 of record NC_054084.1, on the reverse strand, counting down.
GCTTCGAGCGGGCGAGATGGTAGTTGGCCACGGTTTGTGCCTGCACACCTTGATTCGCATCCACTAGCAATATAACGCCATTACAGGCGGCCAACGATCGGGACACCTCGTTCGAGAAATCCACATGACCCGGTGTGTCGATCAGATTCAAAAGGTAGGGCTGACCCGCATGCTGATAGATCAGTGAGGCCGTCTGTGCCTTTACGGTGATGCCGCGCTCCTTCTCAACCTGCAAACTGTCCAGCACTTGCTTATTGCCCGAATGTTTCGCTATCGTGCCGGTCATTTCGAGCAACCGGTCGGCAAGCGTACTCTTCCCATGGTCAACGTGGGCTATGATGCTGAAGTTGCGTATCCGCGACACCGGTATCTCATCGTATTCGATATCATCCGACAGTCGGGCGGGTGTGGTGTGGAAGCTGCTATGCTGAACACTGTCCAAGACCCTTCTCCTGCGGTTAGATGAATAAATCCGGGCTTGTTTACCTTGTTTGCGCAATGTGCATGGCTGCAGCCTTACCGATAATGTGCACTGTACAGCGTGTAGAGTGTGCGAAACTTTGTTAAACCCATTGTTTGTACATGCTAGCTTTATGGGAATAGGAGCAAAACTAAGAACCAAAAAATACAATATTTACAACCCGAAATTACACAACCACCGGCGACAACAATACGATTTTGTTCAAGCAATGTAGTGTCAAAATCACATGGCAATAATAACAACAACTTTGTTGGAGCAACAAACGATGACAGAACGTTGCAAAGCAAACATTAGACAGGAAACGAAGAGAACACATTTTGCCTCGAAACAAATAAGAAATAGGAGTTACCTTTAATTAAAAAGTGTAATTGATGAACCGATTGTTTGTTGGCGTTGAAGTAACTTATTTTATTTATATTGTTTAGCCACATTTATTTTACTATCAAATCATGTGCCATTTTGTTCATCGACTGTCAAGCTGACAGTGCAATATGGCTGCTGAGACATGATTGTGTGACCTGGGAGGATTCTTTTGAAGCTGTAAATATCGTTAGTCGCCGGTATTGTGAAAATATTTGTGGAACTGTGCGCTCATTCTGTATTGCCGGTTCGCAGGACTACGTGCGTTCATACACAAGGAGATTCAAGAAAGAATAGCAGAGAACTCGAATAAACTTCACACTACTGTGAATGTGGTGTGGTGTATGATCATTAAAGTTCCCCATGCCTGGAAAAGGCCAATCAACTACTGTAGGTATGTGTTTCCCAAATTTACCGCAACGTATCTGTCGCTCTGTCCTTTAGAAATGATTTCATAGTGCACAACTACTCATCGTTGATCTTAAGAAATCATTCAAGTATGATAATTACAGAATAATATGGTCAAATCCGCACCTTGCTCTTAGAACAGAATTGATGAGTTACGTGGATGATCCATTATCTTAATTCTTGCTGAAATCATGTTGAGTCCACTGTAGTTTCTCAGAACCGATTCATTTTCGACCGTCCTTTGCGAGCATGTCTTAGTATTAGTGTCCTTCCTACACGAGGTGAGGAACTCTTCTCGCTATCGTCGATTTTTGGAGCGGTCGTTTTAAGGAACTTTTTAACAATCGTTAGAACGTCGTTGACGACATCGTTATTTTGTGTAATGACATGCAATGTTCTTTCTTTGTTTCAGCTTTAGTGTTATATGAGTTTTGCAGATTTTAGTGAATTTTAAAACTCAACTTTTACGATTTCGTTTGCAAGGTAAAGGCATATCGTTATATTCCTCAGGCACAGATCTAACTTTTTTTTTCGCATTTCCGTCTTTTAGTGCTGCTTGTTTGTCTGGCCTCAGTGCAATGGCATCACCGGTAAGGTTTGTCGATAAATGTGTCCAGGTGGACATGGTGTACGGCGACGTGCACGACCCAGTTGCATCAACGAGCTTGGTTACTAAGATCAATGCAAAGCCATCCGCTCAGCTTCCACCGGCACATTCGTGCGAGGAATCGCAGCAACCGGCGTTAGTACCGCTGCACAAAAACCTGGCCATGTTGTTTGAGAAGTTAGCTGATCTTGAAGAACCATTGCATTGCGTTATCAGGAAGCTAGATTGGATATTGACAAAATATGGTGAGGCGTTCGCTAACCTTTCATTTTTGCACGATGCTATGCTGATGCAAGGTAATGCCGCCAAACCTTTCACATTGACGTACTTGAACAGCATTAGATTAGCGCTTTTTACTTGCGATTTGGTATGTCACAATGTTGACCTGCGGGCTTTGGGCAAAAGCATGAAGTATCTTAATACAAAGTTTGTAGAATATGTGAAAACCGTCGATTCCTATTTACCTGATTCACCTCCCAACGATTTGTTTTCTATAAAACTGCTAGTGATTACCAAAACGATCATGCATTCTCTAGATAGGGAGATAAAGCAGATCAGAGTACGACTGGAAGACGTCCTGAACGCATTAGACCTGATCGGTGTGCTGCAGTGTGACATGCTGGCAGTAGTCGATATACTAATTAAGAGTAAATTAGACCATTCGCCGGAAGGATTTCCGAAACGAATGAATAATGTCAATTTTGGGAAGGATTGGTTTGATGATGAATATCGTTGTTTTCTTGCTATGATCGAGTGAATTTCTGACCGGACCGAAATCTGTTAAGAATTAACTGTATTAAGTTTGATAATAGAGGTTTTTCTGAGAATTTGAATTTGAATCTGACGAATATGAATTAGAATGTTAAACATATTTACTTTTCCGTTGTTTTTTGTTATTAATTGAAGATCTACTATCTGAATTATATAATGAAATACATGATATCTGAAGTCACATTTGTATGGTTTGAGTTTTAAGTTATCCTGCCGAAAACTGGTACAGTTACCCTATGTGATTTCACATTTATATTGTTTGAGTTTTTAAATACAGCAACCTAACAGTAAATTGAATGCTTTAGGTTTTCTTATAGCTCATCTTGGAAACAAGCTCTGCATGGACAGGGCCTCCCATGTTAGAATCTCTAAATTAGTCACATTTTTTAGTTTCAACTCATTCACTCACTGTGCCGGATAATGGCTCCCTCTTTTTGGAGGTGCAGCACTCCGGTAGGTGCAAGAAAGCATAAGCGACTCCGACCCTTTTTTGTAACGAGTTTCGGTCGGGTCGGACATGGTGGGTTCCTTCCGAACCGCGGGTGCAGCAAGTTCGGGTCGACCCGACTGATGAGTAGGTGCGAGAAAGCATAAGTGACTCCGACCCGTTGGTGTAGAGTTCGAGTCGGGTCGAGTCAAGATAGGTTTAATCCGACTGCACCCGGCCCGAACTCGGAATGAACCCACCTTGGACCGACCCGACCCAAACTCGCTGCACCAACGGGTCGGAGTCGCTTATGGTTTCTCGCACCTACTCATCACTCGGGTCGCCCCAACTCGTTGCACCCCCGGGTCGGATTTGATTCCGACTCCGACCTTACGCACCCGCTGCACCCACGGGTCGGAATCGATTTCGACTGGCTGGCACCCGACTCCGGGTCGGGTCGTGAAGTGAATCGTATGACCCACCACTAATCACTATCATTTATCTCTTTCCAAACGAATCTACTTCTCCTCTGACAAAATCTTATGCACTTTATGTTACATCCCGAATAACTTTTCTCTAGCTGAATGTTACTCACCTACAACCTGTTATTCGGAATAGAATGAACAACAATTTAAAACAAATATGCTGTCAATTAAATTTGTTCATTTATTCATAGTGTTTACATTATCATGTTCATTCTCATTCTCCTTCCATAATTTTCCTCAATTTCATTCTCCTTTCAAATAGTCGGACTCGTGCTCGAGCCGTCAATCAGAATCGGTTCTGTTCGTACCGTTCGTACGGGATCTCGTGCCGCCATTGGTGATCGCTACTTCGGATGGAGATGATGTTGTTGTGGATGTCGTTTCGGAATTTGCTCAGTTCCGACCATGAGTATATAAATCCGCATCCGACAAAGTGCAGACGTACGTATATTGTTTGCCGTTGTTTACGTAAAAACAAAATGTGTAACGCAGGAGAAAAATAAAAAAAAGACTTAAAAAGTGATACAAAACAAGAACCAACTATTAACGGGAAGGGGTATCGATCTCACATTGGAATTTGTTAGTATCTTCTCATCCTTACAAACCCTCCACATACGTTCGGAGTTTCAATCGTTCACATTATAAGCCTCACTTTTGAAACAATGTATAACGCCGGAAATGAAAAACAGAACGCATTTTACCGAAGCCTGGTCGTGTGCTTTCCTTGCCGAATCCCTATTTACTCCTTCGCTGGTGGAAATTCTGCTTACTGTGTGTATGTTTCTTACCGTCCTACATCAATGTTTTTGTTTGCATTTGTTAGATCGCTCGTACGTTGTGTTGGACATTACATAGAGGATCATCCCGGGGGAGTCCACGGCATCTTCGTCTAATTCCACTCCGGCTACATACTACGCGGGACGACTGTGCATGCAACTGCACACTACAAGGGAAGGATGGAGATGGTAGGCGAGTAGGGATGCAGGGGCAGCAATCATGGCATGAAACGGTTATCGATCGACGTTTCAACGATCAACAGCGAGATGGGTTATGCTTGCGTTCTGACTACTTGTGTTCACCACCATCATCATCCACCTTGCGCTTCTTTGTCCTTTCCACCTAGCTTTGATCCATAGACGTATCTCGTCCATCGATACTGTTGTTCGATTGTCCGGATGAGTCCTTCTGTACCGATTCGAGCAGCGGCTGTAGCTCGGATGAACTGCGGATCAGAATCAAAAACTCCGCCAAGTATATGTTTTTATCTGCTCGTGCGATGTGCGGAAAGGGTAAAGAAGAGACGTGTAATGAGATGAATAAAGAAGGATTAATAATTAATAATAAGATCAGACAAAGTGGTTGCACCAGAAAGTCCTACTACTCACCAGCCTTGGGAATTTGCAGCAGTGCGGCGACGGCGCGTAGTGCAGATCTTTTCAATTCATCCTGCTTTTCGTACTCCTGCTTCACCGAGTTGGCCTTCACCTTCAGTGTACAGGTAGCACGCAGCGGCTCTACGAACTGATCGAGTTCTGATAGAAAGTAAAAAAGAAAATACGTTACACCTGAAATACAGCTGTTTGACGACGAGGGAACGCTTATCCGTCACCCCACAATACGTACTTTGCAGGACCGCATTCGGACAGAGTGCCGCCAGCCGAGCCGTCATAAGATAAGTGAGCATCTTAATATCGTAGTGATCGCGCAATCCCGCCTGCACGTGCTCGAGAAACTGCATAATGTCTACGCGATCGAGACCCTGCTCCAGCAGCGTGTACATACACTCGAACGCCGCTTTCCGGATGTCGAGCCCATCGTCCACGGTGTGTTTGAACGGGCCCATTTCCACCTCCCGGATCAGCTCCTTCTTCACCTTCGTCTCCGAGTACAGCTGGGGCAGTAGCTCGGGCAGCAGATCGCGCACCAAGCTGGGCTTGTTGTGCACGGCCGAGTTGAACGCAACAAGTGCCACACGCCGCACCGACGGTTCCGGATCCTGCAGCGCGAACAGGAACTGGCCAATACATTGCCTCAGCAGCGGATCGATCGGCTGTGGCTGATCGGAGATGGTGAACTTGATCGCCGATACGACGGCGGTGCGCATCAGGGCGCTCTCGCTTTGCAGCGCCATTTGGAGCCGCGGGAGCAGCTCCTCGGGGTTCACCAGCACCAGCTTACCGAGACATTCGGCAACCACGTTGCGGGAGCCTTCTTCCGAGCATTCGCAGTGTTTGAAGAGCTGCGTCCAGATCGACGGTACGGACGGGAGCAGCTGCTCCAGGCCGGCCTTACTGGTGGACAGCGACGAAATTAACTCCTTCAATGAATGCAGGAGCAGATATTGACGTTTCGGCTGTGCCTCGATCTCGTTCAGTATGAAGGGCAGATAGTGATTGAGATTGCCGACGGCGATTGCACCGAGCGCATGGCTTGCGGCACCCTTCACGTCCTCGGACGACGCCGAGAAACAGTTCAGGATCGTTTGTGCTAGTGTGTCGATCGTGTGCAAATTGCTGGAAGTGGGAGTGGAAAAATAATTCATTAATTACTCAATAACAAAAAAAAAAAAACATTTAAAGTGCTGTTCGAGTGCTTCCCGCAACTTACAAGTGACGGCCAATTTCTCCAATCGTCAGCAAGTAGAACATAAGGTGCGAATCATTGCGACGGTTCTGGATTTCGCGCAAAAACTCTCCTGCCACCGTCAGTGCCTCGTTTGGCACCTGCAGAGTCAGTGCGGCAATGCACTTTGCCAGCGAATGGTACGCCTGCTTGTGCAGTGGGCTGCCACCGTGCTGCTGCTGATTGTATACGGGATTCATCAGCATCCCTAGCAGATGGCGGTAGCTCAGCCCCGGCAGTTGCGCTTGCACAAGCGCCTGGAACAGCTTCAGCGTACAGTTCAGTGCCGTACCTTGCAGCAGCGGTGAGCGCACCAGCGTCATCACTTCCTGCAAAATCTGCTCGTGCACCCCAACCAGTGCCTCCGGTTGCTGGCGGGCCACGGAAGTAAGCAGCACGAGCGAAAGCTGTGCCACGTGCAAGTCCGATTCGCTCAGCAGCGGGGGCACTTCTCCCACGGCACCGCGCAGCAGCTTCGGGTCCAGGAATTGACTGTAGTGCGTCACGAGCGTATCCAGCAGGGTGAGCGAGTTGAGCTTCAGCGCACGTTGATTTTTGCGCAGGAACGACCCCAGCACCGGTATAACCTCGCCGATGATCGGGCTTAGATTGACGCGCAGCGGTGACGCCGCGATCATGGTCAGTGCTTTGACCGAGCTTAATCGCGTCACCTCGTTCCGCAAACGCTCCATGAACAGTGGCAAACAGGTGACCAGCTCCGTCTGCAGCACATCGCCCATATTGGCAATGATCTGGCCCATACAGGCGATCGCCCGTTCCTTCACCTCCTGGTCAACCTCGGGCGAGCGAAGTTTCTGCAGCGTGCTGGTGTACAGCTGACTCACGTACGGCGTAAAATCAAACGTTGTCTGCACGTCGACAGGCCGGATCACCTTCACCAGCTGCTGCAGCACGAGCAGTGCTTCGGTGGCGATCTTGTAGAACGGATCGAAAACCGCATTCACGACGAGCGGAACGAGCAGCTGTATGTGCGCATGGAACACCTGCGGATTGTGCCCAACCAGCATACAGTAAACGAACCCGAGGGCGTCGATTTTCATGTTGGAGGTTGAGTTTTTGTCATTCAGCGAGTAGTGGATACCACTCATTAGCTGATCGATATGGTTCGAAAGTGCCCCGGGCAGTGCGTTCAACAGTTCGCGCAATAGCAGGAAGCAATCCTGGCGCGTTTTCACCGACTTTTCGCGCATGAGCGGCTGAACCGCTTTCACGATCGTCGGTACCTGATCGGTCAGCATGCTGATCGGGCCAGGAATTTGCTCCATCGAGTCGGGATCGTGCCCGATATCATCGCCCATGGGGCGGGTCGATTTAAGCAGCGCGATGTACGCGTGGAATATGTCGGACTTGACGTTTTCTTCGCGCTCTGGAGAGTTTAAAAAACAGCAGCGAAAAGTTAAATCGAAAACAAAATGGTGATGATAGTTCAGTTTACGTTACCTTTGAAGCGTGCGATAAGTGCCGGCGAAAGGGTTTTGTAGAATTCCTCCAACAGCTCGTGACGGGTGGAGATGACCGACTCCAAGCATTTGGCGGCCGATCGACGCACCTTCCAGCTCATATCGTCGTCATCGCTGTACTCCTCGCTATCAATTTCATCGTCGTCTTCCATCTCCATTGAGTTGCCACCCTCGCCATCATCTGCCTCGTAGTTGTAGTTTGGATCGTACGTGATGTACTTTAGGCAAAGATCAACGATCTGTTTGGGTATACAATGAGCACAAATTAGCACAGTTTGCTTATGCTAAAGCAGCGCGTTTGAGGTCACCTACCGTCGGAATATGCGGCATGATCGCTTCCGGACAGCGCTGCACAAACGCTTCACACGCCTGCAGACAGAACTCGCGCAACTCGTCGTCATCCCGCAAGCTGTACTGATTGAGCAGAAACATGACGCGCTCGATGTGGTTGCACAGCCGATGGCCGGCCTGCCGGCAGATCGCAGCCAAACACTGGATGTAGGTCCGAATCGTGCCGGGATTTTGCGGCTTCTCCAGCCCGTCGAGCAAATGTTCGATCACCTTGTTGTACGCGTTGTTGTTACAGGTGGTCAACAGGTGGGACAGCGCAACAATCGTGCGCTTCCGGACGGCCTGCCGGGCGGAACCGAGCTGCGGCACGAGCGCCTTCAGGATGAGCTCGTGGAACGGTACCAGCAGATCGCCGAAGCGCGACAGCAGATCCGACAGTATGTCCAACGCTTCGAGCTGCACAGAAACGTCCTCCTTCTCGATCGCCACGCTCAGCTTGCCGGTGATGCGCTGGCAAACGTTCGGCACGAGCGAGTTGGACGACTGTGGCAGCTCCGATATGACCGTCTTCAGACCGATGCTCGAGATGTCACGCAGCTGTTCGTTGTTCGACACCATGTTGGCGCACAGCAGATCCACAATCGTTTCCACCTGATTTTCCTTCACTTTGTTTACCAACGGTCCCAGGCTGCAACAATAATAAAAAATAATCTTTCATTTTGACCTAGCAGCATGCAAGCATTAGGGAATTATGAAATGCGTTTCGCATTTCATTCTGTTTCCCCGTTGCCAATGTCGGTATGTTTGCCAATCGCGGAAGGGATTGTTTTGATGATTTGCAAATACACATACAGGGTCGCAAGCAACAACATAACCTCAACAGTTGGCAAACGACGCGATAAATGCACACGTACCATTTAACCGCAAGATTCTGCACCTCGCCGTTCTTGTCCTCCAACAAGCGAAGCACCATACGGACGACTTTCTTCTCCGATTCATCGTCGAGCTTGATGCTGTCCTTTTGTAGCTCCGTCATCAGATCGTTGGTCGCCATAAAGCGAAAGTCCTTATCATTGGACGTCATCTGGTGGCGCAGGAGCCGGCACGGGGGCGGGGAAATCATAGTCAAAAATAATTAGTAAGATGCAAACAATCCAAAAAGATCGCACATAGCCTGCTGGGATGATTTTTAGCATTTCGGAGAGCAATGTTTGTTGATGTTTGCTACATGATGAAGCATCATCTCCATGGGATCAATAGATTTGGAGGGGGTTGCTAGTAGGATTTTGTAATCTCATTGCGGCTCTGTAAGCTGTCAATGCTTTTGCCAACAAAAGAAAATAGCGCACACATACACACACGCGGAAGGATAGCTGCGAATGTTTCTTCTCGTCTGAAGGACTTTCCGCTTTCGTCGATACAGATCGAACACTTCTTGATACGCGCACATTTTACTACTGCGAGCCAACGATTCTTGACGGAGACACACGACACGAATTGAGGCCTGCTGATTGTTTTTTTCTGTATGCGGCAGACGGTGGAAGGAGAACGGGGGCCGGATGTTCCGGGGTTTTGGGACTCTTCGGGCAATAATGTCAGTAGCTTATTCAAAATATGAATATATTCACCTTCTCCAGCAAATTCGCTATCTGATACGACGCCATTCTGATGAGTTGCTGCCGCTAGTGCTACACTGGTTCTAATAATCCAACAGGAAATTGTTGTTGTGGCTGCCGAAAAAAACACACACACGCAACGTAAAACACGATGACACTTTGATGAGAAACTGGTACGAAAAGGTGCGATATTTTGTTGCCGTGTCCTTAAGGACGTCGCAATGATGTATCGGTACGCTACAGCTAATTCTTTTCTTTGGCGACAAATACGCGTGATTTGCACCACGAGCAGAGGTCGATTTGTTGGACCACGAAGAAAAGTTTTGCTGCTGATTCCCGAAATCAATTTGACATTTGCACATACACCGAAACGGGAGCAGCGGAGAACGGCACGAAGCACACGGCACTCGCTGCTTCGGCTAGTCGTGACCTGTGACGGCAACTCAAAATTGTACAGTTTGCGAATGCAAGTTAGGTCTATTCGCGATTGCAAAATTTTCTTCTGATGGACAATGGAAATTGAGAAACAGGACAGCGTTTTGCTCAAGATTTTTTTCTACACTTGCTGATCTTGCTGATTCTCTCAACAACACACACACATGTACGGTTTCAAATGACAGAACACGCATACAGATGTGTATATATGTAGGCATACAAACTATACACATACACACACATACTCATGTATCATGACAGTTGGTTTATTTACAGGTTGATGCATCACGATTCATTTGACAGTAGCAAAAGATTAACCTTTTTGCCAACGCCCAATGCGGAACGGTAGCAATTCTGTTGACGACAGTTTAAACTAACTAAAAATAAAAAACTACAGGTGTCCGCCGAGATACGACTGTATTTGGGACCAAAAAAATGTCCGAAAGCAAGGCGTAAGTTGAAAAAGTCGTATGTGGAATATCTATAAAAATAAAATTTATAATCGAAGTTGAAGAGTTGGAATCTATGATATCGTGTATTTTATTTAAATTAATGTTCGATAATGTAAGGCCGCAAATACACGACGCGCGTTTCCGCGCCCGCGGAAAGGCGTATAAGGCCGCAAATACACGACGCGCGTTTCCGCGCCCGCGGAAAGGCGTATAACAATCCAGCCATAGAAATTAAATGTCATCCGAACGCGCTACCGCGGAAACGCAGAGATGCTCAGCTGAATATCTCTGCGGAACTGTTATACGCGTTTGAACGCGCCCGCGGAAACGCGTATAACAATCCAGCCATATAAATGAAATGTCATTCGAACGCGCTACCGCGGAAACGCAGAGATGCTCATGCTGGATATCTCTGCGGAACTGTTATACGCGTTTGAACGCGCCCGCGGAAACGCGCGTCGTGTATTTGCGGCCTAAGAATTATATTTTAAAAGCCGTTCACAATACAGATATTCAAGATAGGGTAGTTGTGGAATCTTTGGAAATCTGTGTATAACGGTTATCAACGCAGAAATTCAAAAAAATACATTAATTTCTTGTCAATGACAACTTTTAAACGTCAAAATTAAAATCGTCGTATCTGCGAATCGTCGTAAGTCGAGGGGGTCGTAACTCGAGGCATGCCTGTATATTATTTTGTACCCGTGAAGCCATGTATTTTGTACGAGCTATAATGCAAATACAGTGGAGCGCCATTTATCTACCTTTTATCCGGCTTTCCGTTTATCCGTGCTATTGAGAAATGACAGTTCAATACAAATGTGACGTTGCGTTCTGAGGAGGATATTTAAAAAAAGCGGTTATGAGAGCACATTGTCATAACAAAAAACACTATAATTGATGGCAAATTTTTAAATATTCTCAATGCAAAAACATGAAGTTAATACCCAAATAGCCAGAATTGTTTAAGCAGCTCATTTTGGCACGCTAAAGATCGCTGCTCTAATTCGCCTTTTGCAGTAGATAAACAGCATCAAAGTTCTATGTGGGTCTTTCAAACAGCGCCTAAGCAGCTTCCTTATGCCACGATGCCAGGGATTATTTTTCATTGTGTTTAATTTTCAAGCAAGCGTCATCGATGAAATAAACAACAAGATTTTTTCGTTTAAAAACATGTGTATATTTGTAAATCCTTTGTATTGATGAATTACACAAAATTTTACACAATTTACTGATAATTCACAATCACTTCACTCAATATTCATTCTTCAATTAACGAATCTAACTTGTGCAGCAGCAATGAGACTATTGCCGGCGTCCGTCATTGACACTTTGACAGGAGCCATCTCGTACCGATGTCATGCATTAAAAAGCTATAAAGTTCCACCAAGTTCAGTACCCTTTCTTAACAAGCCTTCAAGTTCCATCATGAACCCCCCAAGTGCCACAAATCCACTAAACGACCACTAAACGGCTTCTAAACGACTCAAGTTCTCTACCTAAACGGAATATAGAAAGACTTCGTTTAGCAGACGCCAAACGACTCATGCATTCTAAAAATAGCAAAAAAGCTGGTGGCGCTATCTGTTGGTGGGATACCCCAACCAGTTGAGCTTCATCGCTTGGAGGAGAGCTTTCTCATTTCCTCTGTACTGTTGTATGGTTTCGCATTGAAGTTATGCATCGCTAGAACTAGAACGGCGATACGATTGTTTAAATACTAAACTCCAACGGAAACCACCAGCACTGAAGCAAGTGAGATTTGAGCAATGGTCATTGGTGTTGATACCCACGTATCTAACCACACGACCATTTATATAGATTTTTGCTCAGAAAGTTAGAAGGCTATATAGGTCATAATAAAATGCAACTTGTCGAAACACATTGCAAGAAAAGGATAGCAATATAATGATGAGTTGTAATACGCCATCTATTGATCAAACCAATGAAGCTGTGGAGCTTTCATTTTTTTATATGAATATTCAATTTTCCAGTCGTTTAAGCTTAATCTGTGGCGCTTGGGCCTACACATAGTGCTAATCAGCCGCAAAGTTCCAAAGAGCACCATTTGCCTGTTAAAAAGCTCCATAGTTCCGCAAAGTACCGTCTATCTCTTAATCAGCCACAAAGTACGACATCGGAACGATTTTTCGTTAAACAGCCCTAAATCAGCTATAAAGTACGAGCTGGCTATTTGGGTAGAAACTGGTTTATTTTTATCAAAAAATAAGAAAATTTTCCAAAACCTAATCAGGAATTGGTAATAAAATATATCATTTGACTCATTATCCGTGTTATTCGCTTATCCGGGCGAGGTCAAATCCCGAGAAGCCCCGATAAACGGCGCTCCACTTTACATGCAGAGGGAAGTACCATCCCAAGCGCCACAGGTTAAGCTTAAACGACTGGAAAATTGAATATCCATATAAAAAAATGAAAGCTCCACAGCTTCATTGGTTTGATCAATAGATGGCGTATTACAACTCATCATTATATTGCTATCCTGTTCTTGCAATGTGTTTCGACAAGTTTCATATTATCATGACCTATATAGCCTTATAACTTTCTGAGCAAAAATCTATGTGAATGGTCGTGTGGTCAGATACGTGGGTATCAACACCAACGACCATAACTCAATTCTCACTTGCTTCAGTACTGGTGGTTTCCGTTGGAGTTTAGTAATTAAACAATTGTATCGCCGTTCTAGTTCTAGCGATGCATAACTTCAATGCGAAACCATACAACAGTACAGAGGAAATGAGAAAGCTCTCCTCCAAGCGATGAAGCTCAACTGGTTGGGGTATCCCACCAACAGAGAGCGCCACCAGCTTTTTTGCTATTTTTAGAATGAATGAGTCGTTTGCCGTCTGCTAAACGAAGTCTTTCTATATTCCGTTTAGGTAGAGAACTTGAGTCGTTTAGTGGATTTGTGGCACTTGGGATGTAGTACCACGGCTCCCTTTTATCCAGGGTTTGGTTTATTCGTGCTGTTCGGAAATGACAGGCTGTTTGATGGACTGAGAAATAGGTTTAAAAAACCCGCTAACAGACAATGTTTCATCATCAAAAATACTATAACTCGGAGCATTGACTGTGATCGGTTGCATCGCCCTCAAACACCGATTCTCCATGTGATAAAAATGACAAAAATAAGAATCCAGATTCTTTAAATGGATTTTCTCGTTCGATTTTTCGAAAAAGTGATGGTTGCGATGCCATTCAGAATGGATGTAATGTTTTGTCCCGTGAGAGTTCAGGCTAGGTCCTGCGTATGGCGACGAGGTTCGATCTACATGTGATTCGAACCCATGACGGGTATATTTTTAAATCGTTTGTTAGGAATCTGGTACATACGATATTTGCGTCATACTTAGTTACTTACTTATCAGACATTACAACCGCTTTAAGCGTTACAACCGCCTGGTTAAGGAATGTCCGAAACCGCCTTCGCCTGTCCTGACCTTAATGGCGGATACTACCACGCCATCTTGCCACCTCACTTTGGGCCTACTACATCCCCTTTCTGTGCTTCTGGACAGCCTAAAAAGACTATACGGACTGTGTCGTCCGTTTTCACTCTAAACGAAACCACTTTTGCAACATACTTGACTTAATTTTAAAACTATGTTGAATACACTTGATTGCTACAAAATAAACATGAAAACGGAATAAGATAATATGTAATTACAGTAGAACGTCGATTATCCGGGGGCGGATTAACCGTCGGGCGGCTTAACCGTGCGCATAATTGTGACAGCTGCCCAAACATGCGGCGAAAATTTGCAGCTATAGTCAAGTAAGCAACCATTTTTTTGTGCAGCTCTGTAGCGTCTAGTGGTATTTTCGGAATTATTTTTTGTTCATGAACAGTTGCTAAACCTCTAGTTCTTGATAAACAAAATATTCTACTAACGATTAATCGATAAATTCAATGGGAATTAATCATAAAACTAATAATTTTATAATTTTTATATGAATTTGACATTTCTTGGCCGATTATCCGTGCAAATCGATTAACCGGCAACCGTCCGGTCCCGAGCTGCCCGGATAATCGACGTTCTACTGTATAATGATAATTCACCTTATAAAACAACCAAAGCAAAACAACAAAAAAAACACCAATCGGTTAAATCTTTCTGACCTGCGTGCAAAATCCAACAAGAATTTGCAGATTACAAAGTTTTCAGCTTATTTGTGGTGAAAAAAGGGCCTACTGCACAAACTATAAATCGAATGAAAAGAAAATTTAGAAGACATTCTGAAAAAATATATAAATTCTAGGCCTTCATAAAATATATTATTGATACAAAAAATTAACCAAGGTAATTGAAGTAACCACAAAAAGGGATTGGCTGAATTTGGCAAAGAAAAGCATGTGTATATTGTTAAAGACTTTAACCAATTTATATTTTTATTTCTTTACATATCTTGTTTTACTTATTTACGTTAACAATAGGTTCGACACCCCCACTGCACTGTCTGTTTCGCTATGTACAATTTTCTGTTGTTCATTTAAATCCGTTGCAAATTTAAGGAAAAAGATCGATTTTAACACAGCATGTGTGCGACCCCGCATGCATCGTACTCCAGTGTTTATGGAACCGTACTGTCGTCGTGTGGTTTGATTTCTGTTTCGCCAAAGCCCTGAACCTAAAACGAACACTTTGCTTCCTTACAGTAATACGTACTATCGCTAAATACATCATATATAGATTGTAAAAAAGCCCAGTAACATAAAATTTACTAAAAAAAACACAACGCAAAACAAATAGAGAAAGTATAGCATTAATCTTAAACACGATAGTGAAGAATGTTTCGAACTGTTTTACAAGTAATTTGAATTGCACGTTCGCTGCTCCCGTTTTTGATCCAGCTTCATGAAAAATGTTAATTTTTTTTCGCCACTAGCTGGATGCATGGGAACCGGAATTCTGGTGATGTTAAGACGAAATTAAATCGTATTCTTCTTGAACGTTTATTTGCGGGCTTGGCATTTCCTTACTGACGTGATAATATATGCTCTACAGCAACGATTAGCTATGCTTCTATTGCTATAGATAGTTTGAAAATTGTTTAACTAGCAGATGTGTAAAAAAAGGTTCTATCTCCCCCCCCCCCCCCACTCGGTTGGTTTACGAAGAACTTTGCCGGCTTATTATAATTACCTTGTTCTCTATTTTGCGTTCATAAAATCAGCTATGAAATGTTTAAATAAAAGTATTGCTGCTTCACGGATTTCATTGCGTGCGTCAAATCAATGCTAAACATTTTATCACGTGTACGATCAACTGAATGAAATCGTAGGTAATAGTTGCTTGATTTCCTATCCTTATAAGTGTCCATGCAAGTGTCGTAGAACAATAGGCAGCGAATAGAACCTAACTGTGGCTTTACTTAACAATAAAACAATTATGCAATTAGTTGGTCTGTAACCCTGTAAAGGAGGCCATTCTAACTGAAGACGAGTAGTTTAGTAACAATTGCTTGACCGTGGAAATAGAATGTTGTGGATAAATTAATTCGTCTCATCATGAGTCTATTCCATGGGGATTTACTGCATCAAATGAACGTTAGATCGTTAGTGGAATAGCTTATACTGAAGCGCGTTACAAAAGTGTAAACTTACGGCGAGTGCACGTACACTGTATTCTTGAACACCGAAAGTTACGAAACTTTATGTGCTTTTGTTGTTGTTGTTGTTGTATGTAATCGGCCCCGTGTCGGGGGCACGTATCGGGCGCTGTATCATTTGCATTTGCTTGATAATAGTACTTCTTCCTACGGCACACAACGGGGAGTACGAAATCGTTTACAATTTTGCCCATTATTATTGTATCGTATCTCTGCTCAGACTGTGCTCATACGTTAGTGCTTAGAATATTACTTTGTTGAAGCAAAATGCCTTATTAACAATTTACCTTGCATGTTCCAAACAACTAAAAATCACAATTCTATCCATCCGATTCTATTATTACACTTGCGCGCTCACATCGGGCAATCGTGGCAAGTCGTTGTGTCAATCAATTTGTGTTTGCAACTTGCGCTTTCCTTCCTGTTTTCTTTACTAGTGGTCCCTTCTATTGGCCACAACATCTAGGAGCTGGGAGATGTATTAGTGCACTTTGGAAAACGATTCGCACAACCGAAAGCAATCGGTAAAACCCATCACAATGAGCAGCGAATTGTCGTACTAGTGCTGTCTTATTTTGCACCCACTCACTGTTCTTCTCCGGCGGTGTGTAACACACGAAGCGTACAGAGATCTGTTAGAAAGTCGGTGAGGGGACTACTATGGTATATTCCTGCTCACATACCACATTCGTTGCCGTTGGGTTACACGCTCGTGAAGCACTGTTTGCCTATTGCTCTTTCTTCCACCCGCAGCAGTGGCATTGTAATGGGGGGTCGGCATTATTGCGGCTAGGCAGAATTAGGAAGGGGTTGGCTTATCTTACTTGGTAAAGGCCGCAAAGACGGCCCAAATCACTTCGTTGGCGTTCGATTTGGCGGATTCCGCCTCAAAGTCCAGATCGAGCAGCTCTCTCACTCGCCGCATCGCCAGCTCGTAATCGTCATCGTTGAGCGGTGCAAAGGCATTCTCCAGGACGTCACTCGCGTGAGCCAGCAGTATCAGCGCGAGCATTCGCTTGCCAATCCGCTGAGGATCGTTGACCCATTTCGTTAGTACCGCATCCTGTATCTGTGGACGTGCAGGGGCAACCCCAACCAAAAACCGGAAGAAAGAGCAAGATTAAATCCACCAGATCTTTTTTTTGTGTGTACTTCGTTCTGGACGGACGGTTCCCGCATCCAAATCTACACAGCACTTACCTTCTTTACCAACCGGCACTTGATAACGTTATCAGTTAGTGGATGTGTCGTCATATCGAATAGGAGAAAATTTTGTTTCTCCGTCGTTAGTACACCCTTTTCGACTAAATTCTTGGCTAGCCGCTCGCGAACATTTTTCAGCTGATAGCGTATCTTTAACGGATTCCATGTTTCCCCTGTACAACGAACAAACGGTACAGAGATTAGTAGAATGCTTGTGTGTGTATGTATGCGTGTGTGTCTATACATTAAACGGATTGTCTATACGATTTGCTAGAACCTTCTATGAAACACTGCAAGTTGTGCAGTTGTGCATGTTTTCTTATGTAAAAATATAAACTATATACTGTTGTTATTCACCGTTTCCTAAAACTTACCGCTCAAATATTCGATCCAGCTCTGAATGGTCTCCGGTGGGCACGTTTCTTTAATATGTTTCAAGGCCTCGTCGAGCAGTACATCACCGGTCGGTGTGTCGGATTTGAGAATGATTTTTCGCGTGCACAAACCCTTCCTTCGCATACCGGCTCGCTCCAGTTCGATACGCCCGCGAAGGCCTAGCTCAATCAGGATACATCCTCGCAACCCGCTCGATATGCAATCGTTCCAGAATGATGTGTAGCCCTGAACGAGGGAACGGACGAAATTTGTTAATTATAAATTTTCTAACAACTACTTTAATTCTACGTTTTTCGGTGCGAAGGTAATTTAACAAAAAGAAGAGAAAGCAAAACAAGTAACAGCGAATCAACGAGAAACGTGCCAGTGCAGCCGTTTCTTTATTTAAAGAACTGGTTCCATTTACGCAATAACGTTGCTTGCTTAAGATGGGGACAGTTTATTGCTGGATGTAAGAACGGCACGTCTTCAATTGACGATAAGCTGTAGAACAAATCATACCGTTGTTGTTTCTGTTTTTACTTCACTCAAACACAACACACGGTATTCGGTAGATTCCGAGCCGGCAAAAGGAGTGCAAAAATAATGTGTAAACAACGATAAAACCCCCTTTTTTAACATTGCGGCAACAGTTGAACAATGCCACATCGCATTCATGGTATGGGTTCGCGCGACGTTGAAGCGATAAGTGCGAATGTGGGCTAATAAAAATCATCATTATTAAAGCCACCGATTCATACTGGCAAGGGGAAAATTATCTAATACGAAACGATATTAGTGGACAAGAATTTAGCGACAAAATTGCTTCAAAAGCGTGACAACAGCAAATTATCACTGACTGATGTTGCCACTTGGTAGCGAGAAAGATGTGATGCAGAAAAAAAACATCCCCGTCTAACCATTATGACGATATGGCGCGTTTGGATTGTGTCACACCACTTAACTTTGATCGCGAAGGACAAACATCTATTGCTTTTCCAAAGCTATCGTTTTTAATGGATTGCTGAGGCCTTTGCTCTTCGAATGCAATTGAGATTCCGTGATGTTAATTCTTTTTTTGTTCTTGCCCGCTACCAATCAGTCTCATACTTGCGGCTGGAGGTAGCTTGTCAATGATTATTACTGTCTGCCGCTGCTCGACGTCGTTACCCATCCGACCGCTCTTACCTCCTTATCCTTTAGCCCCAACAGCAGCACCTCTTCCATCAAAGTCAGCCGCGTTTCCTTGGAGTCGCAGTCTTCCATCTCGTCCTCCTTGTCTACTTTGTTGTCCTCCTGATCGACATTATTTGCCGCGGACGAAGACGATCCTCCGTTCGATTCGGTGTCGCGTGCTTTTACACGTCGCACAAGCCCGTCCGTTCGATTCATCGCTTAGCCGATGCCGTTTTAGGCCGCCGTCCTCGTGGGTATATGATTGTTTTGCGGTGGCGAAGAGTTGTCAGCCTCCGTGCGGGGGGATTGCCGACAGACACCTCACACGGTGGTGGTAGAGGTGAAGGTGCTCGTTGGCCTTTCCTTGCTCTCTGCCCTTTCTACCTGCCCCACCCACCCAGTACCAGTTGTGTGTGAGTGTGC
Source organism: Anopheles merus (assembly GCF_017562075.2). Lineage (NCBI taxonomy): Eukaryota > Metazoa > Arthropoda > Insecta > Diptera > Culicidae > Anopheles > Anopheles merus. The sequence continues at coordinate 45,470,320 of NC_054084.1, read as the reverse complement.
ACTGTAACTACCGCATACACGATGACCGTGGACACACTTTGGCGTTTGTCACTGGGCACAAGTAGACATGCACACAAACACTGCACCACACACACTCTCACCAAAGTTCCTGCTTTTGCTGGAAGGTTGCCCTTCGATGCTGATGATACACACACTCGAGATGGCCCGGGCGAAAGTAATCCGCACACATTCAACAACAACAAAACACGGGAAATGGACAACGCTTTAACGGTTGCTGCAATGCAGTCAGGGATTCCGAAATCTGTCTCGGTCGTTCGCCTCGTAATGATGTGCTGGGTGGTGTTGGAGTCCAAGCAACGTCGCTCTTTGCGTCGCCGTCGTTGTCGTCGTCGTCGTTTGGAGCCCCTTGGCAGCTTTCCAGCCCTTGGTGCTAGTTTTCACATCGAGCTCGAGTTGTTCGCGATCCCACAATTAACGCATTACCAGCGTTTACTTTACTTGCAGCTTGCCGAGCCAATCGCAATGAGTTGAATCACCGTGTAGCAGGAAAAGTAAATAATATTCGCCCACTATTTGTGACACGAAACAAGGCAGCGATGACGACTGCTGCAGCAGCAGATAGGAAAAAACATGGCGGATTCGTGGAACGATTCAATTGACAGGATGCTATTCGGGTCTGCTGTCAGCGTGACTTTTGGCTATAAGACCAAGATTATTTAAATTGCTGCAACCTTGGTGAAGACCCACATAACAATTTTGAACTAGGGTAACTGTACCAGTTTTCGGCACGCTAGTGCAGCAGTTTCACAAAAACTGCTCACAAATAAAAATTTTTTATTATTTTTCATGAAAGTGATGTTATTCTGGTTGATAAACTATCGTAATATGTTACAATATTTTTTATTTGCCGGTTCAAAGCCCTTTTTCATAAATATTCGTAAAAATGAAAACATTGCTTTTGTTCCTATTTTCGGCAGTTTGTTCCTATTTTCGGCAGGTTGTGTTCCTATTTTCGGCAGCGCGAATACGGGTCAGAAAATGTTATTTTCTATGTAAATATGTACAAAAAAATGTTTAAAGCAATTTTACACTCTTACTTTCCTAATACTGATGTTAAAAAGCACTTTAAATAATATTTTATGTTGCTTATTTTGGCCCGTTTTGACAGCCATTTTGATGCGACGTTTAAACAGAGCAGCCATTGACAGTTTGATGGTCATAGCGTACGGTGCGAATTGGCTTACAAATATTTATTTTTCTCTTAAGTTAGTGCATTGTTTGTCGTAAAATTGGTGATATTTGGTACAAGAAAGGTCATATCCCAAGTGCCACAAATCCACTAAACGACCACTAAACGGCTTCTAAACGACTCAAGTTCTCTACCTAAACGGAATATAGAAAGACTTCGTTTAGCAGACGCCAAACGACTCATGCAATCTAAAAATAGCAAAAAAGCTGGTGGCGCTATCTGTTGGTGGGATACCCCAACCAGTTGAGCTTCATCGCTTGGAGGAGAGCTTTCTCATTTCCTCTGTACTGTTGTACTGTACAATGGTTTCGCATTGAAGTTATGCATCGCTAGAACTAGAACGGCGATACAATTGTTTAATTACTAAACTCCAACGGAAACCACCAGCACTGAAGCAAGTGAGATTTGAGCAATGGTCATTGGTGTTGATACCCACGTATCTAACCACACGACCATTTATATAGATTTTTGCTCAGAAAGTTAGAAGGCTATATATGTCATAATAAAATGCAACTTGTCGAAACACATTGCAAGAAAAGGATAGCAATATAATGATGAGTTGTAATACGCCATCTATTGATCAAACCAATGAAGCTGTGGAGCTTTCATTTTTTTTCTATGGATATTCAATTTTCCAGTCGTTTAAGCTTAATCTGTGGCGCTTGGGATATGTGTCGATATACGCATTGTAGTGTTCTGATCAATTTTTAAAGAAATATTCAGCCAAATCCAAGGTGTATTATTGTTCCGAGTTTCGGCAGGAGCCCACAACATTGAGCTGTCAAAAATGAACATTTACTGTGTACCTATTTTCGGCAGCATTTAAAGTGAAAAATAACCTGTTTATCGTGATTTTAAAATTCCGAACAAGTTAGAATAAATTAAATAAGCATAAAATCTTTAATATACACCACTTTTTCATTGTTTTACTGTTCTGATTCTCTTAATCACAAAACCTGCTGAACCATTGGCTGACAGCAAAGCTGCCGAAAAAAAGCACAATTTATTTGATATTTTGAAAAATACGTAATGAAATGGTGTGAAACTTCGTATGTGAATATCAAATAAGTACACTTTCACTACAAAATTGTGTTTTGTGAAGTTTTTTACTACATTTGTGCAGAACTTCACGTTTTTAGCTACCCTGCCGAAAATAGGTACACTGCAGAAAACTGTTTATTTCATCGATGACGCTTGCTTGAAAATTAAACACAAAGAAAAATAATCCCTGGCATCGTGGCATAAGGAAGCTGCTTAGGCGCTGTTTGAAAGACCCACATAGAACTTTGATGCTGTTTATCTACTGCAAAAGGCGAATTAGAGCAGCGATCTTTAGCGTGCCAAAATGAGCTGCTTAAGCAATTCTGGCTATTTGGGGTCTATCTCTTAATCAGCCACAAAGTACGACATCGGAACGATTTTTCGTTAAACAGCCCTAAATCAGCTATAAAGTACGAGCTGGCTATTTGGGATATAGCCTTCTAACTTTCTGAGCAAAAATCTATATAAATGGTCGTGTGGTTAGATACGTGGGTATCAACACCAATGACCATTGCTCAAATCTCACTTGCTTCAGTGCTGGTGGTTTCCGTTGGAGTTTAGTATTTAAACAATCGTATCGCCGTTCTAGTTCTAGCGATGCATAACTTCAATGCGAAACCATACAACAGTACAGAGGAAATGAGAAAGCTCTCCTCCAAGCGATGAAGCTCAACTGGTTGGGGTATCCCACCAACAGATAGCGCCACCAGCTTTTTTGCTATTTTTAGAATGCATGAGTCGTTTGGCGTCTGCTAAACGAAGTCTTTCTATATTCCGTTTAGGTAGAGAACTTGAGTCGTTTAGAAGCCGTTTAGTGGTCGTTTAGTGGATTTGTGGCACTTGGGGGGTTCATGATGGAACTTGAAGGCTTGTTAAGAAAGGGTACTGAACTTGGTGGAACTTTATAGCTTTTTAATGCATGACATCGGTACGAGATGGCTCCTGTCAAAGTGTCAATGACGGACGCTGGCAATAGTCTCATTGCTGCTGCACAAGTTAGATTCGTTAATTGAAGAATGAAATTTGAGTGAAGTGATTGTGAATTATCAGTAAATTGTGTAAAATTTTGTGTAATTCATCAATACAAAGGATTTACAAATATACACATGTTTTTAAACGAAAAAATCTTGTTGTTTATTTCATCGATAACGCTTGCTTGAAAATTAAACACAATGAAAAATAATCCCTGGCATCGTGGCATAAGGAAGCTGCTTAGGCGCTGTTTGAAAGACCCACATAGAACTTTGATGCTGTTTATCTACTGCAAAAGGCGAATTAGAGCAGCGATCTTTAGCGTGCCAAAATGAGCTGCTTAAACAATTCTGGCTATTTGGGTATTAACTTCATGTTTTTGCATTGAGAATATTTAAAAATTTGCCATCAATTATAGTGTTTTTTGTTATGACAATGTGCTCTCATAACCGCTTTTTTCAAATATCCTCCTCAGAACGCAACGTCACATTTGTATTGAACTGTCATTTCTCAACAGCACGGATAAACGGAAAGCCGGATAAAAGGTAGATAAATGGCGCTCCACTGTATTTGCATTATCCCAAATAGCCAGCTCGTACTTTATAGCTGACCCAAGTGCCACAAATCCACTAAACGACCACTAAACGGCTTCTAAACGACTCAAGTTCTCTACCAAAACGGAATATAGAAAGACTTCGTTTAGCAGACGGCAAACGACTCATTCATTCTAAAAATAGCAAAAAAGCTGGTGGCGCTCTCTGTTGGTGGGATACCCCAACCAGTTGAGCTTCATCGCTTGGAGGAGAGCTTTCTCATTTCCTCTGTACTGTTGTATGGTTTCGCATTGAAGTTATGCATCGCTAGAACTAGAACGGCGATACAATTGTTTAATTACTAAACTCCAACGGAAACCACCAGCACTGAAGCAAGTGAGATTTGAGCAATGGTCATTGGTGTTGATACCCACGTATCTAACCACACGACCATTTATATAGATTTTTGCTCAGAAAGTTAGAAGGCTATATATGTCATAATAAAATGCAACTTGTCGAAACACATTGCAAGAAAAGGATAGCAATATAATGATGAGTTGTAATACGCCATCTATTGATCAAACCAATGAAGCTGTGGAGCTTTCATTTTTTTTCTATGGATATTCAATTTTCCAGTCGTTTAAGCTTAATCTGTGGCGCTTGGGATATGTGTCGATATACGCATTGTAGTGTTCTGATCAATTTTTAAAGAAATATTCAGCCAAATCCAAGGTGTATTATTGTTCCGAGTTTCGGCAGGAGCCCACAACATTGAGCTGTCAAAAATGAACATTTACTGTGTACCTATTTTCGGCAGCATTTAAAGTGAAAAATAACCTGTTTATCGTGATTTTAAAATTCCGAACAAGTTAGAATAAATTAAATAAGCATAAAATCTTTAATATACACCACTTTTTCATTGTTTTACTGTTCTGATTCTCTTAATCACAAAACCTGCTGAACCATTGGCTGACAGCAAAGCTGCCGAAAAAAAGCACAATTTATTTGATATTTTGAAAAATACGTAATGAAATGGTGTGAAACTTCGTATGTGAATATCAAATAAGTACACTTTCACTACAAAATTGTGTTTTGTGAAGTTTTTTACTACATTTGTGCAGAACTTCACGTTTTTAGCTACCCTGCCGAAAATAGGTACACTGCAGAAAACTGTTTATTTCATCGATGACGCTTGCTTGAAAATTAAACACAAAGAAAAATAATCCCTGGCATCGTGGCATAAGGAAGCTGCTTAGGCGCTGTTTGAAAGACCCACATAGAACTTTGATGCTGTTTATCTACTGCAAAAGGCGAATTAGAGCAGCGATCTTTAGCGTGCCAAAATGAGCTGCTTAAGCAATTCTGGCTATTTGGGGTCTATCTCTTAATCAGCCACAAAGTACGACATCGGAACGATTTTTCGTTAAACAGCCCTAAATCAGCTATAAAGTACGAGCTGGCTATTTGGGATATAGCCTTCTAACTTTCTGAGCAAAAATCTATATAAATGGTCGTGTGGTTAGATACGTGGGTATCAACACCAATGACCATTGCTCAAATCTCACTTGCTTCAGTGCTGGTGGTTTCCGTTGGAGTTTAGTATTTAAACAATCGTATCGCCGTTCTAGTTCTAGCGATGCATAACTTCAATGCGAAACCATACAACAGTACAGAGGAAATGAGAAAGCTCTCCTCCAAGCGATGAAGCTCAACTGGTTGGGGTATCCCACCAACAGATAGCGCCACCAGCTTTTTTGCTATTTTTAGAATGCATGAGTCGTTTGGCGTCTGCTAAACGAAGTCTTTCTATATTCCGTTTAGGTAGAGAACTTGAGTCGTTTAGAAGCCGTTTAGTGGTCGTTTAGTGGATTTGTGGCACTTGGGAAGAAGCAATATTATTTTATCAATTTGCGAATCAAATTATTTATTTTACATAATTCATGCAAAATATTATACAAAATTCGTTTCTCGACAAATCCACCAGAAAAAGTAAAAATAATCGGTTCGCGCTACCGCGAAAATCTCAGCAACACCGAAGTTGGGTATCTCTGCGAAACAGCAGGCGCGACTGGAGGCGCGGAAGATTTGACAGCCCAACTGTTCTACAATTGCTATAAACAAGGCGCGAATTTCGCGGTACCGCGACGATCTCGGTTCGTCTATTTCCAGCCGAAGAAAGTGCACGACTGGTTGGGTATCCCACTAACGCCACCAGTTTTTAGCTATTTTTAGAATGCATTTGTCGTTCACCGAAACGAAGTCTTTCTATATTCCGTTTAGGTAGAAAGCTTGAGTCGTTTAGCATCCGTTTAGTGGTCGTTTAGTGTATTTGTAGCACTTGGGATACATCGGAGAACACCTGTAATTTTCTACATTCATTTTTTTGTGTATAAAAGTATGTCGCTGTTCAGTTTCAATTTAACGATAAAAATATCAATTTTCTCCGGATTTGTCAAAACCATTTTGATAAACGCATAACGACGTGCGTCGTAATATATATTTTTCTAATATGACGCTGCGTCGTGCGGCGTTAACGCATGCGAATGTCAAATCCCATACATTTTGGCAAAATCGCAACGCCGTGCGTCGGAACAAGTACCGCTGTCGTACCAATTCGATTCCAAATTCCTCAATGTGAAAGGGCCTCTAGATTGTTCCTTCCGATCCTTCCTGACATGTAGGTTTAATGGGGAAACGTATGGACATGAATTGTTGCTTGGGAATCCTACATGCTTGCTGTCATTCGCCCGGCATCGTTTTTAGTCAAATAATAACAACAAAACGTGGTCATCACGAGTCGCACTGTACGGGTTCGCTGTGAATGCTTTCTAGCCTGATCTGAATAGAAAAACTCCGAAAAATGTCTAGCAGCGATAGTGATAGTGAATTTCAGGAGAAACCTAAGCCATCCACGTCGAAAGCGAAAGGGAAGAAAAAAGATGATGGAAAACCGAAGCGTAAACGACTGCAGGACTATTTAGATGAGAAGGCAGCCCGCGAGGTAGCCGAGCGGGCGGAAGAGTTACTGCGGAAACGGCGTCGCCGTGGTCTGGCGGACGATGAAGAAGATCCAGAAGAGACAACGTTCCCGGTAATCAACCCGATGAATTTTGTCAAGAACAAGGAGATCCGCCACAAGCAGTTCAAACGTATGCAGGGGGCCAAGAGGAAGGAAGAAAAGGAGGCCAAAAAGACGCGGAAGCTAGAGGGCATACCATCCGCTCCGAACCATACGATCGAAAGTCTGCGCGAGAAGGATGAAACGACGGTGGTTAATATGGAAGGGGAGGACCAGGCGGAAGTCATGAACGATCTGGCAAACGATGAGTTTTGCGAGTATTATCAGAAGAGCTACGAACCGAGGGTGATGATTACGTTCAACGCGACACCGCACATGGTTACGCGCAAGTTTGCATCCCTGCTGCGGCGAATGATTCCAAATGCAAAAACCTTCCGGCGTAATAAGACGCATCTGAAGCGGGTGTGCAAGAGTGCTATACGCGAGAACTACACCGACATCCTGGTGGTGAACGAAAACAGGAAGAAACCGGAAGGCTTGCTGCTTATTCACCTGCCCGACGGACCGACGGCACACTTCAAAGTAAGCAACTTTAAAGACTTGAAGGATTTGAAGCGCAATGAAAGGGACATTACGACACATCGACCGGAGGTGATTTTGAACAACTTTACCACTCGCCTGGGATTGACTATTGGTCGCATGTTGGGCGCACTGTTTCACTACGAACCAGAATTTCGCGGGCGTCGTGCTGTAACGTTCCACAATCAGCGTGATTACATCTTCTTTCGGCATCATCTGTACGAATTCGACAAGAACGGAAAGCGTGTGAAACTGCGCGAACTGGGGCCACGATTTACGCTCAAGTTGCGTTCTCTGCAGGTGGGACTGTTTGATGGCAAGTGTGGAGATTACGAATGGATGATTACCAACAAGCGCCACCAGATGGAAAGCCGACGTAGATTCTTCCTGTAAAATAAAGTATCTCACGGATGTGGGTTTCAGTACAATAACTTCTATTTTCGTTCTGCCAATTTTTGTTGAATATTTAGCGGGAAATCACACCTCTTTAGGCATGATTTGCATCTTTTTTCCAAATCAAACATTTGTTGTTTGCCGGTAGTTCAATCATCTCTTGCAGCGTAATACCTTTCGATGCGGCCAACTTGCTCAGCTCTTTCGTGTCGCGTATTCCCCACTCGGGGTTACGTTGCTGCAATGATTCGTTGAAACGTACGTTACTCTCCGGAGTGAGAGTGCCGTCCACGGCGTACGGTCCGTACGTTATCAGCAGCCCTCCGCGTTTCAACAACTGAGATGCATTGTCAAACAATCCGTGGGCACAGGCGATCGGGGAAATGTGCAGCATGTTTATGTTGAGCATATAATCGAACCGGTTGGCACCGGAAGTAAGGTTGATGTTGGCCTCATTCTGCCAATCCGTGCACGGTTTGGAAATGTCGATGAAGATGGGAGGTTCAACGTTCTTTACATCTTGCCGGTAGGCATCAATGCTGGCGAACAGAGTGGTATCGTGTTCCGATGGTTGGAATGTTATGTTGGGGAATTCCTTAGCAAAGTAAGCTGCGTGCAGCCCAACTCCGGAAGAAATTTCCAACAGGCGAAGGTTTGGCTCCGTTTTCGACAATACTCGCCTCAAAACATCCAGAATGGGATCCTTGTTTCTTTCGCCGGCCGGATTTGTTATTCTTCTCATGATGCTGGAATGTAGAATAAAGATAGAAGATAGACAAGCGATAGAATTACTTCGTTTAGAAGTGGTACAGAAAATTTATGAACTTATGAGCAGAATATTAACTTCATAAACCTGTTGGCCAGTGTGGAATATGCAATTGTACACCGAATCACTCTGATACGGCTTTGTAAACAATGTGAAAGCTACACTGTAAATTATGAATGCACTTCATAAAAGGCCCAAGTGTCCAAAATTTAATAGCGTAAAATCCCAGAGGGCAAATTGCGAGCAATCTGTATGCAAGTTGTGTTGGGTCTTGTTAGCAGAGAGCCAACACATTCCTGCAGTTTATGCAATAAAAAAATAAAAATAATAATAATAAATCATACTTGGTGTCTCATCATTTTTCGACCAGGCTACAAGTTTTTCGTTTGAAATGTTGACCAACATCGATAAATTGCTACAAATCAGTCCGTCGAGTGTTGTTGGACAAATCTTCATTCATGCAATGCGCTGGGCAATATTTCTCCCCATCTTCCAATCTCTATCAATCATTGCGTAAAATTATAGCATCCTCGACCCAAAACACTTTTTGACTGATAAATTATACCAGCCTGCAGCTTCCATCCGCCACCGCCAGATAGCGTACGCGTTCACAAAAATTACACTAGCGAGTACGGATAATGTTCCTCGGGCTTAAAAATACCAACAGGCTGGTGGCACCATCTGTTCGTCGATAGCTAGACAGTGTAGGTGGTAAAAAGTACTTTTGACCCAGGCTGGACGCAAGTCTTAAAATTGTATACAATATGACTAAAAATCTCGCCCGGATTGGGAAATCGAGCACGATGAAATGAAATTCCAAAGTGCCATAAATCCACTAAACGACCACAAAACGGATTCTAAACGACCAAGCTCTCAACCTAACCGGAATATAAAAAGACTTAGTGAAAGACGGTGAACGACTCATGCATTCTAAAAATAGCAAAAAAGCTAGTGGCGCCACCTGTTGGTGGGATATCCAAGCAGTGGAGCGCTTTCCTTGCTTTGAGAGCTTTCTCCTTACCTCTGTACTGTTATATGGTTTCGCATTTATGCATCGCTAGAACTACAACGGCGATACAATTGTTTATATACTAAACCCCATTGGAACCATTTGTACAGAAGCAAGTTAGATTTGAGTAATGGTCGTTGGTGTTGATATCCACGTATTTGACCACACGACCATTCATATAGAGTTTTGCTCGGAAAGTTAGAAGGCTATATAAGTAATGATTAGATGTGAAGCTTGTCGAAACACATCACATTTTAAGAAAAGGACAGCAATATAATGATGAGTTATAAAGCGCCATCTGTCGAGCAAACCAAGTGAAGCTATGGAGCTTTCTTTCTATGGATACAGGTAGCCCAAATAGCCAGAATTGCTTAAGCAGCTCATTTTGACACGCTAAAGATCGCTGCTCTAATTCGCCTTTTGCAGTAGATAAACAGCATCAAAGTTCTATGTGGGTCTTTCAAACAGCGCCTAAGCAGCTTCCTTATGCCACGATACCAAGGATTATTTTTCTTTGAGTTTTATTTTCAAGCAATCGTCATCGATGAAATAAACAACAAGATTTGTTTCGTTTAAACACATGTGTATATTTTTAAATCTTTTGTATTGATTAATTACACAAAATTTTACACAATTTGCTGATAATTCACAATCACTTCACTCAATATTCATTCTTCAATTAACGAATCTAACTTGTGCAGCAGCAATGAGACTATTGCCGGCGTCCGTCAGAGCCATCTCGTACCGATGTCATGCATTAAAAAGCTATAAAGTTCCACCAAGTTCAGTACCCTTTCTTAACAAGCCTTCAAGTTCCATCATGAACCCCACACATAGTGCTAATCAGCCGCAAAGTTCCAAAGAGCACCATTTGCCTGTTAAAAAGCTCCATAGTTCCGCAAAGTACCGTCTATCTCTTAATCAGCCACAAAGTACGACATCGGAACGATTTTTCGTTAAACAGCCCTAAATCAGCTATAAAGTACGATACAGCTATTTGGGATAACTCGAAAATTAGTGATATTTTAACTGGAAATCACGAGATTCGACTTACGCGGGAATTCGAGATACACGATTTTTTGCGTCTGTTTTCGGTGGCGGTTATATATGTGGCGCTTAGGTTGGTTTTAAATTTTCATCATTTATCATGATAGTTTACGTTTAACGTGATCCGAGGCCCAATCCTGACGATATTTTCAGTCGTTTTGCATGCAATTTTAAGACTTGCGTTCACGTTCTCTCCTGTTACTGTTGAATGCTTTATAATTATAAGTTTATAATTAAGTTTATAATTATAAGTTGTGTATGACTAGAACTAGAACGGCGATACGTTTATTAAGGGAACGGTCAGATTTGACTGAGATTTGAGATTTGTATGAGATTTGACGTTAATGACAGCACTAGATATGTTCTCTTGCGTTAAGCTCTGACCTATTTCACGTTATTAAAGATGACCTGCATTATTTAGTTCTTCAATACAAACCCGTTGAAAGGCTTTAATATATCAAACTCATAGCGATAGCTCTAATAAAAGGTGCAATAAGATACATATTTCACGCATCTCGATAATGAAAGCTGATCATATGTTGTTGTCGTTTGAACTGTTTATGGAGGATATGGCTCCAACGGAGTTCTTTCGGCTCTTTAATCTTTTTGGAAATGAAGGCTGTACATAGTGAAATTATTATGTTTTTTTAAAGGTATTATTTAAATTTTGCTTCACTGTAAATTTTGTTTGTACTAATTATAGCAAGCTACTATTTAAATATATAGAAATAAACATTAAAAAACCGATCATAAAAAAATCATAATTTGCACACACGCTTGCTCGTTTCGGAACCAAAATCGTTGTCACTGCTCTATTAGGCAGTTACATCAGTGAGGGTGCAAAACCGGTTTATAAAAAAGTTAAGATGGTGGCAAGATAGCTGTTCTCGTTGAATCAATAAAGTTGAAAAATTTCGAAGAGAACCCGTTACAGCCGTGAAACTTTTGGTTTAAATCTAAGGTGACTAAGGCCTTAAATGCCTTCAAAGCCGTTTAATGCTGGTAGGGTTATGTATGCTAAATCTCTACGCTGTAGCTACCATTTGCCAGTTCGAGTCTTTAGAGTGTCAGATTGACTGCTGTATGTTGGTTGTATTCGTGAATTTTTATTTGTGGCATAGCGTTCGATTGAATTCTACTTTCTGGCTGCTCTCCTCACGACATCAATTTGGAGAGATGGCCTCTTCTGGCTCGCTTACCTCTTAAATTTTATTGTTGGCCAAGGTTCACCTTATTTGGACCAACCATCATATAGCTGTTTTACATTGGTATTTTTCTGAAAATTAAATTAAAGGTTCACCTTATTTGGACCAACCATCATATAGCTGTTTTACATTGGTATTTTTATGAAAATTAAAATTTGTTGCTGCGGGAGGGGGGGGGGGGGGAGTACTCATGGTTCGTCTAGCACGGGGCCCCAATGTCCATCACCTACGGGGCCCTCCTTGCTAATACAGTGCCAAATTCTATCAACTTTTTTAGATGCTGGACTAAAGATACACGGGGCCCCTCAACGACCGCCCCCCCTCCCCGTTATTTATTACTTACCGTTAAAATCGCCAGTGGCCGCAATACATAACCTTTTTTAGGTACCTATTTGCAGTATGTTACTCTGCAACCACGGATTGCATTGATCGTGGATTATTTTATGATCATGTTGCTAAAGATTTTGAATGGTGATGAATAACAATATGATCAATAAAGACCCAAAGTGTGAAATTTTCAAACCCCTTTGTTGTTTGTGGGAAAATTTTTCACAATTCCACTCAATATATGTAATATTGATTATATACTCTCTATGTATACGTATTTGTTGATCCGTTCCAACGACTTACTCGTTACGCGAAAAACTTTTAATGATAGAGGCTCTTGCAATTTGTATGAAAAGTGAATTTACAGGTTACAGGTCAACAAATTGCAGGTATATGAGGTTCACATGCATTACAACCAAACGGAACACCTCCAAGTGGCAACAGTAATCCATTGATCAATTCTTAGTATTGCAATTCTCGCCTTCAAGAGCAAGTACAGTGGCCGGCAAAATAAAGTGGCCACTAGTTACAATTTTACATTTTTTAATTTTTTTCTGGCAAAAATGAAGTTATTGTACTGCTTTATTTTTTGAAACATTGTTTGTGATATGCTTAAGAATGCGCAGTACCATAGCATAACAAAAATGAGAAGTTTGCTTCAAGAAAAAATATTTTTTTTTCAAAATTGATAAAATCATTGTGCCAAAATAAAGTGCCCACTTTATTCATTCAACAGAAAATATGTTTATGAACAAATATAACACGCAACTTATAATTTATATGCGTTCCTCTCGCATTCTTTACATGTTCGAGAATCTTTGGCGTATTTTTTTTTTCAATTTCTAAAGGTTTATCTAGTTCTGCATCTAGTTTTTGCATCTGATTCTTCTCAAGCGTTATCATGAGCATTAAATTTAAATTTATTTGTTTGTTACACCAGTTTTATCCACCTTGGCACCTGTAATCTGCCACAAATTCTCGATGGCATCAAGATTTAGACTTTATGGAGGACAAGCAAGGTGTTTTATACGATACTAGTTGAGAAATGTTTTTTGTATTGATTATGTGTGTTGAGATGTTAGCCTGTAGGAACATGTTTTTAGTTTCCAAAACCCATTTTTTCCCAAAGTATTGAAGAAGAATGTTAAAATAGGTATCAGCCATAGTTGTATTTTCGATTCATACCAGTTTTCCCGCTACTCCTAAAGATTAACACTCCCTAGCTATCACATTGCCATTTTCGTAATTGACTGTCCGTTAGATGTGGCGTCCTTCAAGGTCCTTGTCCGATCTACAGCAAGACTAACAAAGCCAATTGGCTTCAATATGATCAAGAACATGCAGATATATCGTTAAATTGTTGAAAAACTGATATTTGGACAGATGAGTCCAAATTAGAACTGATGTTCAAACATATCTAGACGCGATATAACAAACCAATATGTATGAAAAGTGCAATGTGATGACCAGGGAGGGGATTCCTATACGAGAAGTGGGGAGCATGGCTTAAATCGACCGCGTAATGAAAGCTAATACCTATATAAGCATACTATGTGAATTTATCTGTTTTCTGTGAAAAATACGGAGTTAGTAAATAAATTGATGTTACAACAAGAAGACGACTCAAGTTATACACGAAGATTTTTTTTAATCAAATCGAATAAAACTCCTTTAATGGCTCTCACTTAGTCTTACTTTTAATCTTATCGAGATTTAGTGTGCACATTTTAATGCAAATGTGGTAAAAAGACGTGATTAAGAAAAACAAAATATGTTGATGCTCTGAAATACTCTTAGGAAGAACCAACGCCAAATATGTGCAGATAAAAACAAAATAAATTACGTCAAAGATCCTCGAACATGTAAAGAATGCGAGAAAAATGCATATACATTTTTAATTTGGTATTATATTTGTTAAAATAAAAAAAATAAAAATATTTTCTGGAGAATGAATAAAGTGGGCACTTTATTTTGGCACAATGATTTTTATCAATTTTGAAAAAAATAATATTTTTTTGAAGCAAACTTCTCATTTTTGTCATGCTATGGTACTGCGCATTCTTAAGCATATGAAGAACAATGTTTTAAAAAATAAACCAGTACAATAACTTCATTTTTCAAGCAAAAAAAATTAAACATGTAAAATTGTATGTAGTGGCCACTTTATTTTGCCGGCCACTGTAGATCAATAATTCATGCAAGAACACATTCATCACTACACCTCACACTTGTGAAACACACACTTCTTAGGGATGTACACTACACACTAGAATCCATGTCCTGCCCACTTCCACGGCCGAAGCCGAAGAGAACCTCCGGTATTGTCAAAAAAGAAGGATAGAAATGGAGCAATTAAACTGAAAACACTACCTCACTTACTCCACCTGTCGATAACCACCTGCGTGGTCTAATCGAACCTTAAGAGCACTTAGAGCAGATAAAAATCGTAAACTACGTTTATATCGGCGACAACGTACTTCATATTGTTTGCGTATATACAAATATGCAGCTAGTGCGTATCGCTCTTATAACCGGTGGCGTCACAACGCATTCTTAATTAGGCTCCAAGATCGCTTCTCGATGCATCTGAGAGCTTTTTGGCGGTACTGTAATGCCAGGGTAAACCCTAATACTATTCCTTCCCTACTTTCCTTGGACGGCGAGTCTGCCAGTTCTCCCGCTGACCAATGTAATTTATTTGCCAAACACTTCGCAAGCGTATTCGTTGTCCCAACTACTTGTCCCTTGTCTTTGTCGGATGGCCTCACCCATACACCATCAAATATCATTCCTTCTTTTGATGTCGCAATAGATGAGGATGTTGTTGCTATGGCTATATCTAAGCTCAAGCTCTCTTTCTCTCCAGGTTCCGATGGTATTCCTTCATCTGTGATTAAAACATGCGTATTGATTTTTGTCCCATTACTGTATCGTTTATTTAGAAAGTCGTTAAATTCCGGTTCCTTTCCAATGTTATGGAAATGTGCATGGCTAGTGCCTGTACATAAGAAAGGTGAAATAACTAATGCCAAAAATTATCGCGGGGTGTCATTACTTTGTGCTTCGGACAAGATTTTCGAATATGTTATTCACTTCTGATTCCTTAAGCGTGTAGCGCATTATATTTCACCTCACCAGCATGGCTTTATGCCCAAACGATCGACCTCTTCTAATCTCATGTCCCTAGTTTCGTTCATTTCCAACAACATGGCCTCTAGTCGTCAAGTGGACACGATTTATACTGAGTTCAAGGCAGCATTTGATAGCGTTCCTATCAATTTGTTATTGGCCAAATTTGCTAAACTTGCATTTAATTAATCTATGGTCGCCTGGTTGAAGTCCTATCTAGTTGGAAGATCTTACCGAGTCCGAGTTTTAAATTGTCTATCAAACCGTTTTGTGGGCCTGACTGGTGTCCCGCAAGGGATCGTTTTAAGCCCCCTTTTGTTTGTCTTGTTTGTAAATGATTGTGTAAAAGTGCTTCCCCCCAATGGTCTTCTTATGTATGCGGATGACCTAAACATTTTCTTTCCTGTCTCTTCTCCTGAAGATTGTTGTGAACTTCAAAATGTACTTTCCTCTTTCTCTGTTTGGTGGGAACAAAATGGCTTGCGTCTTTGTCCCCTAAAATGCAACGCCATCTCGTTTGGTCGTTCCACCCGTAAGGTACTTTGGAACTACACGTTGAGGGATATTCCCATCAATAGTGTAACTTCCGTCAAAGATCTTGGCGTCTGGTTGGATGAAAAGCTTACGTTGAAAGACCATATCGACTTTGTCACAAGCAAAGCTTACCGTACTTTGGGCCTTGTTACCCGTTTGTCTCATTTTACCCGTGATCCCTTGTGTCTCAAGTCTCTCTATTGTTGTTGGGTACGCCCCATTCTCGATTACGCTTGTGTAGTTTGGTCCCCCAATAATGTGCAGGATATTGATAGATTGGATGGTGTTCAACGCAAATTTACTCGACTTGCCACGAGGCGTTTTCTTTCGGGTCATGATAATGCAGTAATCTCGTCTTATCCACATCGTTGTCGACTCTTGGGTCTGGACTCGATAAAAACTCGCCACTCGCACTTGCAAGCTTGTTTTATTGCCAGCGTCATCCTTAATGAGCTTGATGTTCCTTATCTCTTATCTGCCATTTCCTTTTATACCCCTTCCCACCATCTTCCCAATGGGCCACCTCTCTATATTCCAACCCGGCTAACTCGATATGAGCAAAATGACCCATTCCTTAAAGCTCAGATTGCATTAAATCATACTATCATTTGTTCGATTTTAACACTCCTTTATCACTCTTCCGTTCTCGTCTTCATTCTTCCTCATACTTACCCTTTCCTTAGTAATTAAGAAACATTGTTAAGCCCTCGAGGCGGACATTTGTAGATATAAATAAATGAATAAGCGCAGCAAAAACTCTCAGCTCCGCTATCTGATCAGAAAATCTGATCTGATCTCCGCTATCTGATCCCGCCCCGGCGTTTTTCGATTTTTGTATGACTTTGTGATTTGTATGACTACTTTTAAACCATACTTATACATTGCCCCTTTTGGAAATAGCTTGATATTTAATGATTCTTAGTATTGAAACTCTCGAAAAAATCACAATTTCTTATCGGGAACAAAAATGGAATTGCTCGTTATGCGAGATTTTACTCGTTAAGAGGAGTATTTGTAGAGCATTAGGATTTATTCGTTAAGCGAAAAACTCGTTATAAGGAGTCCTCGTTATGAGGAGTTCCACTGTATACTAAACAGCCAACTAATAGTTGCATAACACACTTTCAATACTATTCAATACAAAAGCCTGTATAGGCCAGCATGCCCGCGTAGGTCGTTACGTCCAAACGAAGGAGACTATTCGAAATTCATTTTAATTTTCACCATCTATTGCGATGGATGCAAAGCTTCGTAATATTAAACATGTTACGCCGATAACAATGAAAAGTTAATGGAACCGCAGTTGGTTCCTGAATCAGATGGATATTGTTGCCCGGGATGTATGAGTATGTATCATTTAATACATTCTTTATTAATCATATACCAAAACCATAGCACCAACTTACCGATATTTATTTTTATTTAGTCGTTTGTAGCGTAATAGCGATTGTTTCAAAGACCTTGGTTCAATCGAGACGCAGATTGGATTTGCCCAACCAGCTGCAATGGAGTTTGTTTGCATGGCTTCCCAGTCCCAGGTTATGCACACACTGGAAAGGTGCCATCTGTCCGTCATGAGCGTCATCTATTAGAATGCAAATTTCATCCCATCGGTGTGGTGTTATTCCATCCCACTTTCCTCCCGGCAAATAGTGTGAGTGTGTGTGTGTGTGTGTGTGGGTGTTTCGGAAGATTGTTCCTTGGCTTCCGCTTAGCCACAAATGCCGGAGAAACGATGTTTGCGTATCAATCTCCTGCCCGTATAGGCCCACCGGGTTCTCGACCGTTTCCTGGAATGGGGCTACTAGTCGATACTCTACTAGTCAGTTGCTGTACCCGTGAGTGTATCTCAATTACCGAAAAAGGAACCCGGTCGAGGTTGGCCTGCAAGGAGAAACAAAGTACAGGTCAGCCGGATCTCAAGGTGAGCTCGTTTGAAGTAAAGTGTAGCCTTACGGGTCTAAGTTTTGGATGGTGTTGGTGGTGGTGCGTTGAGTGTTGAGGTTAGCCATTGTTGATCTTGGCGGGTGTGATGGAACATAACACAAGGGGTAGGATGGAACAACATCGTATCATAAACCGGCGCTCATGCTAAGGGTGGCGATGTATAGACACGGTAGAAAATGATGCCTACATAGTCGAATTCAGGCATCAACAGCGAGAGCGTGCTGAAACACTAGAACACTGCAAACAAGCAACCCTGGCTCCGCATTATCCTACTTCAACATCGTCGTTGATAACGAAGCGCCATAACGAAGACAAGTGGACATGGTTCGATTCGTTCGATATGGAGCGCTTCGAGAAGCCATGACTAATAACTTCTAGCTGCTGAGACGGCGTTTGCTCTGCGATACTAAAACGAATGCGAAAGTGATGGAAGAGCATTTGGCTGTATGTGCATGCATAATATGTTATTTCTTATTAAACAACAACACATGCATGGGGATATTAATTTAGAACATGGCATTCAATATCAGTAACATGTGCAAGTGTGGCATATGCTATGGAAGATATCAGCTGGGAGCTGGGAACAAATGCCGCTAGAACATGGATTATACCTTGTATCTCCAAAGGTGAACGGTTAAGTCCAACATAGAGAGAAAGTTATCCTTGGAAAACATATTCTGAAGGATGTCGAGACACAATTTAAAGTGAGTAACCTAGAGAAAATTTCGATTAAAAATGTAGTGAATTTAGTAAGAGATGTCAATGACTTTGTTAGTCGTTCGTATTACAGTGACTGGCATGATAAAATGCCTGTTGCTTACAATTTTACATTTATTCCTTTTTTTCGTAAGAAAAGTAGTTATCGTATTGCATTATTTTTGTTTTTAAATATTTGAAAAATATTTCTCTAGAATGATTGAAATGGTTCCATTATTTTGTTACAGATATTTTGTGTAATTTTTGGTAATCAATTTTTCTCAAAGCATACTTTTAATTTCGGTCACTATTTCGTACTGCACATTAATGAGCATATAATGAATTATGTAAAAAAAGTTGTACAATAACCTCTTATTTCATGAAAAAGAAGTAAATGTAAAGTTGTAAGAGGTGGGCACTTTATTATAGCGGTCACTGTAAATGAGGAAAATAGGGTTTTATTGTTTGGCTTTCCATTGGTGTACAGCAAACGATGGTATTTATGGAGATAGAAAAAGTTTTAACAGCAGTAGGCGTGAAAACCCTTAAAGCGCTTGTCACTAGTGATCTTCGGGTTATTCTTTTTTCTTGTAAATACTCAGCCACTAGTGATTGTTGTTGACAATCACTTTGTTCTGGATGTGTGAGTGAAAACAATACGAAAAATTGGCACAGTTTCGACTATTTACTCAGCCACATTTGGTCATAAACTTACAATGATTTCCGGCAAGAAAATGAAACCATCAAAATTATGTCGTCGTACATATTTTTTACGAACCGGTACAGCTCCGACGGTTTCCGAAATGGCCAGAGAGCTAGGTCCGGAGTTGGCAAACATTGTAATTGATACTTTGGAGCCGAGTCAACGGTCAGCAGTGCAACCGGATCGACTCGAGTTGTCGGACGAGCATAGCACCCAGTCACGACACGACACCGAAGCAGTTCGTGGACAGATACACGAACACATTCTTCAGATCGGTGGAAACGTTTCGCACCGAGTGGATGGGTACTGGAGAAAACGGTTGAAACAAACGGCTGCAGCTGGCATCAGTTCGGATGAGGTGGATTTTATAAAATTTGATTGTCGCCAGAAAATTGGCATTGCAAGGGACGAGGAACGTAAGCGCTATGACGCATTGCTGGAAGAGATGGAAGCAAGGCTGGAAAAACGGTTCTGGGAAGAGAAGGGTAATCTTCATCGTTCATATGCAGAAGCAAGGCAACTGTGGGGAAAGTTTGTGTGCCAGAAGGTACGGAAACAAGCGAAGGACATGTTGTGCAAGATCGCCAGCTACTATCGAGCAAAGTTGGAGCGCGAAGTATCCGGCCGGATGAAGCAGGAGAAGGATCGTATTATAAAGGAGATGGAACAAATTGTTAAAACTGCAGTAGAGTAAGTGTGGTGCTGTCGTTGTGCAAACAAAGCCTACTTTTTATCGTTTCCAAAACGGCCATTTTAGTCAGCAAAAACGAATAGACGAGCGGGCAATCCAGTGGTTGGTGAATCAGTATGAAGAGCTTTTAAAATTTATAAGCGAATATAACGAGTGTTTGGATACGGTTGAGATGACGCGAGAAATTTGCAGATTGCATTTCGGTCGCCATGAATGTCACTCTACCCAGGTGTCAAAGCATTCTTTAGTAGATGGCAATCAGCTAGAGCCGGAAGGTTCCGTACCAAACTGTTCTCCAGCGGATGAGCTGGAAGACGGTGTGCACATAGCATTGGCCAGTTTGTCAAAGTGTAATGTGTTTGTGGTGAATCAATGTTTACCAGAACCTGTGCCAGAGCCAGCGATTTGCGATCAAGACGCATCGACTACAACTCGGGAAGAGCTATTCGGATCAGAAGATTACAAAAGCACTAACGAAGATGAGAGTATTGTTTCGTCAATTGAAAAAATAACGATTGGAGGATTGACGTATGCTCAACCTAAGGTATGTTAGTTGCATTTGAAGTTAAATTCCCCTATCAAGTCGGTATTTACATATGTTTCCTTTTAATTGCAGTATTATAAGAAAATTTATAATGTAATATTTCCGGAGTTTGCTATAAGTTGGGAAAAAATGAGCACTACAGAAACGGACAATGAATTGGATAACGTCGATTGTAGTATTCAGGAACAATGTTCAAGCATAAGTAGTGATACTACAAGGGTCATCCATTCAGAGACCATTCAGAGTGAGCCAAGCTATCGTGAAAGTTACGATCCAATCGCTGAGATTCATGATATTTTGGGATCGATCGATGAATTTCCTCCCAGTGAAATATTGCCTGCAGTAGAACAGTTTGGTGAGTTGTTTGATCTTACTAAGTCTGATGAAGAGATATCGCTGACCGCTGCAAGCTTTGCCGCACGCTACATTCGGGCTACCAGCGATGATTTTGATACAATGTTCCCCAAGAATGGTGATAAGGAGTCGTAAATTTTATCGGGATTATTCGAAACGTATAATAAATACAAATCTCAACTGAGCAGACGAAGAATTAGTCTTAAAATGTTTCAAGAAAAAATATGAAAGAAAAATGTCAGTTTTGCATATAAGTCAAATAGCATAATTTTCATTCAAAACAAAATTAATCCTTTATATCCGTTGTTTCTTTTTTATACAACTTGCGAGTATATTACATAGTTTTACTCGATTAAACATATCACAAGCTACTCATATTCGACAAACGGTGGAATTAAACGAAAGGATAGAAGAGCTTGATATTCGCAGCAGTCGCCCTGTCTACATGCGACACCATTACATTCCGGTCATAATTCGTTCAGCTCGGTGAAAGATAATCCATAATACCGGACATGTGTAACTTTTTGCTCGCGGTAAATCCGGGATTAAAATGATTCGACATTAAAAGGCTTCCACATTTGGGCGATCGGTAGATGCCAACGCGGTGTGAACTGTTTGTTCGATCCATTCGTACGCTGTCGAAACCTTTGCGTAAACTCCCGGATATCCCGGCTCGGCACATCCCTTGCCCCATGACACTACACCAGTCAATTGACCGTCACACACGAGCGGGCCACCAGAATCGCCCTGGCAGGAATCTTTGCCACCCTCGTCATACCCGGCACATATCATGCTATCGGTAACGCTTCCAATACCTTCGTACACCTCACTGCACCGTTGATGGTTGGTAAGGGGAACGGTGGCAGCCCGCAATACGAGTGCGGACTCGTCCGGATTGTGAGTGTTTCCCCAGCCGGACACTTTGCACAGTGTTCCGTCCGATAGTTCACCGCTTGGTTCGCTTGCCGATGGTTTACGTAACGGAATCGGTTGAACCGACTCACTAAGGTTAAGTGGTAGGTCAAGGTGAAGTAGTGAGAAATCGTAATCACTCCAAGAATTTTGCTTAGGATGGTGCAGTATTCGTCGTACTTTAACCGATTCGCCTCCATCATTCACATGAGAGGATCCGACGTGAATCCAAAGGTTACGAGCGTTGATGGTTCTATGGATTAGTTTGATGGATGAAATTAAACTGTGCTATGATGGTTTATTTTTTGGTTATCCGGCAAATTTCTTACCTAGTACAATGGGCTGCAGTTAGTATCCATTGGCTGTCTATAATAGATCCACCACAAAAGTGTCTTCCACGACGCAGTGACACTTGATACGGATAGTCCCGAATATCAACTGGAACACCTCCAACGATTCGTTCCCCGTTCGTATGATCGTAATTTTCTGCCGATCGACTGCAACCCACGACAGAAACGATTGTGAAGCTTACAAGAACGGCTACCGAAGAAAGTGTTGTAAAACAGAGGTTCATTTTGATTGCTGCGACTAGCTGCTGCAATTGTGTTTTATATACCGTGTGGCGTGTTCAAAAACTGTCGTTCCCTCAGGGGGGTCTTTTTAACCCGTGATAAAATAATTGGGACAAATTTTGAGGTCAAGTTGACGTGTGATACCTTTTTAAAATATACTTTTGTTTCACTTGTTTCATTTGCGTATGATTCGGTGATAATTTTGTTTTTCAGCAAAATGAAATGAATTGCACTTTGTTTTATTGTAAAACAAGAGGAACAATATGAAAACAATACTAGTTTTGGTGTGAAACAACACTATCCAATTATTCAAAGATAAACAACGAGGGGCCAACAAGGACAGTTTGTATTAAAAACTTTTTATATCGTCGTATACTTTTTGCAACTGATGTGAGCTTAAGTGAGAAATTTAAATTCGTTTCTGATTTTATTTTTATTATTTTAGAATTGTGCTTTTTTACTATTTTCCTTGTTTCTTAGCAGAATACTCAGCTACCCCCCCCCCCCAGATTCTTCGTTTGATTTGAATTTAGGATTTACTCAACTGTTTCGAATTGTCTATTTAAAATTGTTAATACATTGTATAATATAAACAAACTATGATTTCAAAGGTGTAACTTTTTGTAAATAATAAAAGCGGAGAGAAGAATGATTAAAGAAATACACAGTAAGCATGTTAAGCACATTGATTTAAACGGTATTTAAAAAAAAAATTCCTTCAAACTCATATGCAGAGTATCCAAAGTACTAGAAACATAACGTGTTCAAAAGTTATTTAAAATTAAAATTGCTCAAAGAAATTGGACTAAAGGTATGTTTTAATGTGTTGCCTAACCATTAGCGATTTCCCTGAATATACTTTCTTTGATTCAGTAGGAACGGTCCAAAAGGCCGTATTGTTTATCTTGAATATACTTAGAATCAGTATAAATTGATACTTTACGACCACGATGGTCATCATATCAACCTAACAATTGATACACATGCCGGACATAATTTATCGTTAGCAATATCGTTACCCACAACCTCAAACAATCGTCGCCGTTCATTGCTCTCTAGTATTCACTATTGTTTGTAGCTCTTCACTAAATTGCATTCGATTACGATATCTGTTCGATGCGCTCAATGGGTGTGTGTGTGTTCATACTTGCAACTTTGAACATCCCGTGGGATAACGATAATTATGGGTGTCAAAATTTCCTTCTACTCTGCGCTCAAAGCCGCGTGCCGCAGAATACGATACCATTTTTGTGTTGTCACCATCACATTCGGCTGCTTCTACTTCTTCTGCTGGTCGTGTTGGATTGGTACCATTGTTTTCACTCTCCCTTTCGCTCTCTCTCCCGCGTTGCCACCGACAGACAGGCATAGTTGCGGCATGAATTTCCTTTTGATGGTGCTGACAAACCTTTTCCCGACACACACACACACACTCTCTCTATCTCTCTCTCTCGTCCAGCAGTAATAGGTGTTCGGAACGGTTGCTGCCATGGAATGAAACATCGCCGACAGCGACAAATGCAATTATGCTGCCCTTGTTTTACTTGCATCGTTCGAATCGGGCGAGCGCGCTTCCGTGTGTGGTTGGATCGTGTACTGAAAACGGGACGCACCGGCACTGTTCATGCCTGCGACTGTTCGAGCTTCATCCAATTATTTGCTCATTTGCAGATCTTCCATAAATGCATTCGTTCGTCGGAGGCAGTTTTCCGTTACCCATCTGTCCCTGAACCCGGCCCGGCGGGTTTGCCCTCTGCTGGTCTGTTGTGCAATTGCGGTTGCGGACCCAGTGATGCAATGTGTTCGATGATCCACTTGCACATTGTCGCTGTTGTCGGTTTTGCTCCATGCAATGTGATGATGTCTCGTGTATAGCCATCCATGGTCAAACAATTTTCACGGTCAGCCGTTATCGTTTAGTCGTTGAATCGCCGATTGCGTGTTGGTAAAGAATGGGATGTCATTTTTCTTCACACAATGCGTTGAACAGGGAATTTATTCATTAGATAAATCTTCATTCCTGTTATGGGTAAACATAGATTGTTCTAGCGTAGGTAGGGGGTCGCATTGCAAATGATGATGAAAAAGTTAAATCACCGCTAGTAAAACAAGGAGCACTTTTTTGGTATTTTTGATACATTTCGATACTCCACTAAGAAGGATTATCTTCTCTTGTCGAGTGAAACATTTGTAAAACGGAACGTTTGATTGCATCGCCTACATTTTGCAAACAATGATTCAATAATATATTACGAATGATGAGAGAGAATAAATCTGATGATGAGCGATTGAAGTCGAAACCGGTAAAAATATGATTGCAGTGATGCAGTGGTTATCCCGGCCGTTTAACTCGAACACATTTCGAACAATATACCCAATGCTGGGTTTGACGCTATCGTAAATTATAATTTTCTATACGAATGCATTTGATTACTGGCGATAATCATTGCACTTTTCCAGACAAAACAACTTGCAGAGGGTAAGGCAATTATAGTAAGGTTTCGTGGAGCTCAATGTGGACAATTACAATAAAATGCAAAAAAAAAAAATTATGCAATTTTGATTCTTTACGCATTACGCATATAATTTAATTCTTCTTCTTCTTTGGCACAACAACCGCTGCCGGTCAAGGCCTGCCTGTACCCACTAGTGAAGTGAGCTTGGCTTTCAGTGACTTATTGTTACCATAGCAGGATAGTCAGTCCTACGTATGGGGGCACGGTCTATTCGGGGCTTGAACCCATGACGGGCGTGTTGTTAAGTCGTACGAGTTGACGACTGTACCACCAGACCGGCCCGAATATATATGATTTAATATATATAATTTAATTATGTTTTTAAAATCGCGTTTTACTTTACTCAACATCATTTCAGTCCTAATGAAAGTCGTATTTAATTGAATATACTTGCCCATGTTGTGAAAAATTCTAGTATTACCGTGCAACTAGATTTAAAGAGACAATTTCACGCCGCGAAGAGTGAAAAATAGCAAAAATCAACATGGCTTAAACATTTCACACCTCAGTGTATGTATCCAGCTGTCATCTTGTATGGTGCGATGACATCTGACGAAATGCCAAATTTATCACGCGCCCGCACATGGCGTGAAAATATTCGCTGTGAAACAGATTGGTTTTATATGGACCTGTTATCGAATATCATAACATGTTATTTCGGAGCGATGCCATTTGGCGAGATGTATAGTTGCACGGATAGGCGTTTTGATTCATAAAACAATACCACTATTGACAAATAATTAATTCTTATTGGGTTTTCCAGTGGTGAGCATAATTTTGGGACACTTCCTTGACACTTCCTTAAGGGAAGTTTCTTCAAGTTTTTAGGAAACTCCTTTTAGATTCCATATTACCATGTTCAAAAAGAGTGCCTTCGAGTCCACTTTTGCAATGAAGATATTTAATGTTTATTACAATGAAACGATGAAGGAAAAAAAGATACGGGATCGAAATAGGACTGCGATTGACAAAAAATGATCATATGTGCATGATTATTTAAGGCACGTAAGCTAATCAGATTCAAACATTTAATCACGGACCTCCAACGTTTCAAGATTCTCTTAGATTACAATTTTATAACTTTTTGATGTCTTGTATTTTTTATACATTTTTTTGATTTTATAACGTGAAAACATACATCTGACAATTGACATAGCAAACCAGTACAATTTATTAAAGCAGCTGTCACATTAAGAAATCCGCGTACCATCGAATCCGCATATAAGAAAGAGGTGCCGCGTATCTCGGGGAGCACATGTAAGAGTATTATTATGAAATTAATACATTATTGATAATTGTTACAAATACAATATATTATTGTTACTTGTATACCCCGGTTATAAACGATGTAGGATTCCACTTAAATACAGCCGTATCTCGGGAGTCTCCTGTACAGGTATAAAATGAAAGTAGAATAAGGCAGTGTTGATAATTTTTTTTGAAATGCTTAGGGGTTTACGTCATGAACCACGGTTATGATATTATTTTGTTAAAGAAAAACTGACGATTTATTTAATTATTTATTTATTTATTTATTTACATGATTCTTGTCCGCAAATAAAGGCTCCACAAGATATCGTAAACTCTTATATATTAATGTAACGCAGTGGAAATCAACTCCTGCATATGATAAATTAAAACTGCGTGCCATTGCTGATATCGGTTCATTTGCCGCATAATTCGTGATTTGCCTATCTACACTCAGAAGACACGATGAACGAGGGTATAAGATGCTTGACCTAAGTGAAATGTCGGGGAAATGTTAAGGTTATTTACAGTACAAAAGCTGTGAAAAACCTTCCACCGGTCGAATAAAATCAAGAATTTCAGGATGGTCACAATCTTCGTTCATTATCACTTTTAGTTTTTCCTGCCGGTTTGCCTAAAATAACCCGAACATAGAATACATTACTTGCATTACTATGCAAGAATAATATCGCTTTTATTTCGCATGCATGGCTTACGTTACGGGCGGGAAACGATCTTCATCATAGGGCTAGCAAGATCTGATGATGGCTCGTAGATGTTGGTACCATGTCGTTCTTTCGACTGCTTACATGAGCCTTGTTTTAGAAGGCACATGATAGTGCTGTTCTGTTTTGAATGGCTTTGATAAAGAATGGTCAGGTATAGGTAGTTTCTTATATATTTAAGCATTGTGCATCGTGTGTGCCTTACTGCAGACTAGCTTCAGGTTTTGTTTTATGTTAATGTTATAGAATAACTTATTGTGTCTTAAGTTGTGTTTAATGCAGTTTTAATATTTATCTCAACTGCAAAACTGAACAACTATATTTGATTTATTTAAAATTTTGTATTATTCAGAGATATTGATGATTTTTTGTTAAATAAATCTTTGTGTGACGACTCGCTAAAATATTTCTGTTATTCCTACTTTACTACAATTTTCACTAACCTACTTGTATCCTCATATTGTCCCATTGCTGATTTGATTCAGCACGCCAGAGGCGGTACCTTAATTTCCCTTACCTTTTTTATTATTCATGCAAACTTTCGCCTCTCCTGGCATACAATCATGGACTGGTTCGCTTACTGACTGGTAACATGCTGACACGCTGTACCGTTTCGGTTCGGGCCATCCTTTTGTTCTGAGGCGAACAAGCTCGGCTCAGCAGTAGAAGTGGATGGACAAAAATTGGCGTGTAAAAACCGGGGAAAGAGTGGCGGATGAAAAGCAACCGTCCACGGTGACACTGTTTTATTTATTCAGCGCAAATTTTATTACTCCTGCCAGGGCAGGACTTGACTGTGCCGAAGTGCCGAAGTGCGAGGATCACTTCGGTTGATTTCATAATGATAATGACCGTCCGTAAAAGTATTTCATGGATCCTTCAAATTAAAAGCATATTATTTTAACACGATTTATACCGTGATGGAACATTCAGCGAGGTGGAAAGGTTGTTGCAGCTTCGCAACCATTTTGCCACAGCTAATGGTGGTAGTAATGCGTGAGGGTTTGCTGCAACCTTCCGGCTCGGTAGAAGAGAGTCTGCGTTCATTCGCTCATTATTCTGACCAGGGCGAGGGATCAAGTGAAGTGTGCGTTTTAATGGATACCAACATGTAACACACGCATCGTCTGTAACTCACTAGTTATAAACTATTTGATCTAGTTTTTAAGTAAAACAAAAACAAAATAAATTTAAAATATTTTAAATTAAATTTTACTATAACATTATTTTTATTGAGTCTTACAAGCATAGGAAAGTTTTAATACTCTCCGTGGATATTTATTCTTTTATTATAATCAAATGAAAGAATTTGTTTTTCTATGTGTTAGCAATATTATTTTTTTGGAGAAAGCTTCATACATATTGATTTTTTTCAGCATATTTATTGTTTTCAATAGTTTACCATATCAGTCGTCGTAGCCAATTAGGCGTACTTCAAAATGAAATAATTCATAGAATTTAATTTTAAATACAAGCCAAGTTTGTATTTCTACCTTAAGCACACTGTATTGTTTTGCAAATGCCTGAAATGATGACAGCAAAATTTGAGCAGTAGTGTTTTGGAGGTTGTGGAATCCAACGCATTGGCAACGTTTGAACTGGTTAAATACTGGTCATTTTTCCATGCTGCTGACTTTGGTGGCAATTAAATTTTATTTTTCATTTTCATCGCCTTTTCGATTCAAACGTTGGGCAGGTAGATGATTTTTTATCAAGCTTGTTAGTGCATATGTGCATATATGTATGTTTTTGTGTTTGATGCAAGGTTTTCTTTTGTGTCCTTTATTTTAAAAAATGTCACAAAAGCGAAAATCATGAGTAAATTTGTTTCGAATTCGGTGCATTCGATCACACATGTGAAACAAGGCTTAAAGTGATATGAACAATCGATATTATACATTGCAATTTAGTTTTGGTCAAATTGTTACTGATTTATATACATATTTACAGTCCATTTTATCATCAATGTCGTATTTGTAGTCAGTGATCGTCATTTCTTAACGTAATGCTTTCTAAACATTTAATAGAAAACTGATGATAAAGCACGAGCTCGGATGCGTTTAAATGCAACTCGAAAGGAAGTGAAAGAGGCTTCAATGGGGTGGCTTTCCCAAAACCAACAACACTAATGTTGCCACCGGTTGGGTTGACTAGCACTCACCAGCAACGTTTGCCGATGAAAAGGACAACATCCGAGGTGAACCGAATTGGTAGCGAACGACCATGGTACGAACGGTGGCAGGTGTGAGTGGTAAATAGTTTTGAGGTTTTGAAATTAAACCAAAATAACGCTGGTTTGCATAGTGTGTTTTGCTAGGCCGCCCGCCATTGGTGTGAGAGTTTGTCTGCGGTTGGACAGACAAAGAGGTGGAACTGATGGTACCCGACTAAAGGGCCAAGGAGAGAGGAGTGTGTACAAATAGGCGTCACTTTATGTAGAGCGATGGAATTTGTTTCTACACAAAAAATGCGCAAGTGTGCGTGTGTAATGAAATGTATTTGTGTAGGTGTGTGAGCTCTATGGTTTATACATAAAAACACACCAAGGGCTGGGCGCCTCCATTTGGCAATGAAGGGTTTCAAGCCATTAGGATGTCAGTTTGACTTTTGGTTGTTTCTTTTCACCGTGCCATTCTCCATTACTTCCTTCTTGCAATGCGTTTGTCGTGTAAGCTTTTTCATGAATCAAACAGAAATAACTCTTAGGTTTCTCCGATTTTCCGTTCAATTTGATACCAAGTACTACAACACCTTGCGGCTTTTTCAATATTTACAGGAAATGGTCCATTAGGCAAAGTCAAGTTGAATTGTTATTGAAGGGGAAACATGAAATTGTGTAAATTACTCTCTGAAGCTCAACATCACATCACGCGATATATAATCAAAATATGCCTCATTGGGTGCACTTTTATTCATTTTTCTCCTGAACATTTTATAACATCACAAGCATATGTTTTATGAACCTTATAACCATATTTTTATTTTAAATATTATAATACATTTGTTAAACATTTAGATAGAAATGTTGTACAAAAGTACGAATACTTTTATTCCGTCTTTCACGTATGGCGTAATAAGTATAATTGGACCTCAATTTCATTTCCAGCTACCAAGAGCGCTAATCCGTGTTATGCTTACCATCACTGATGTATTGGCGGCAGATTGTACAGATTATATTTATTGTAAAATATCTTGCCAACGAGATCGATACACCTTGATCTGCCTGAAAACTGAAATGTATAATCCCTTAAACAATGTCAATGCACCATGAGCCATTTAAGCGCTTGGCTATCAGTAACTTTACCCATAACAAGATAGTCAGTCCAGCGAATAGAAGACCCGGCGCACTCAATCTTTGAACCCATTACATGATATTGTTAAACTAATAATGTATTAGAAATGTATAATTGCTCATTTGATTTACTAAACATGAATTAACAGTTGACCTGTGTAGATGCTGTATCACAAGAGGAAAAAACAATCTAAACAGCTGGTACGTTAGAAATAAGTTCTGTTCAAGATTTCCATGAAAAGGATTATGCCATTTTGTAGCAGAAATCCGTTATGTGTAACTTTTCTGCATGAGACAGAAACCATATGTGAGATGTGTGTTAGTAGGATTTACATCATCATTATGGCATAGGTGTCGGCTTACCGTTGAGTTGCTTAGGCTTAATGCATGCATGCTTAATGCTAAAATTGTGAACCTTGCACTACCTCCCTCACTTTTAAAACGAAATACAACGTTAGAAGAAATCCTCTTTGCAACGCTTATTTTATTGCACGAAATGGGGATTAAAATTATTTCTTCAATTATTTAAGTTTGCTGCCCTATGGTTCGTTTATAGAGTAATAGAATACGTTTGTTTATAGAATTGAAATTAAATGCAATTGTTTTAACATTAAAATAGTTATAATACTAGTCATAGACCTCTTCAATGGTGATAAACGGATTCTCAAGGATATTTCTTTTCATTTATAAATTTCAACATGTCTGCCACTGGGGTTGAACATAATTGCTTTACACTTAGCAAGCCCTATTGGTACTAAAATAAAATATCTATAAATGTTACTAAAGAATATTGCGGAAAACAAAGTTTGGAAAAAATAATACAGCTGGTGGGTCGGCATAATAATTGATGACGAAGGACGGTAAAAGTGTGAAGGAAGGGTAATAAGGGGAAGTCGAAAAGGATCTTACAGTAAGGAGATCCATAGTGAAAGAAATAAGCAGTGGATAAGAAGAAGATATTAAAAAAAAACTAAAAATAAAAGTTGAGAAAAATAAAAAAAGAGTTACATCGTATAACATAAAGCGGGAACAAAGGAACAAGTCGTAAGAATTAAAATCACGATAATGTTCATTGAATTGACGCAATCAAATTAGCCACGAGTCGTTAGAGCCAATATATGCATTACGGAAAGGTTTTGCAAAAGCAGTCCGATTTCTTCAACACCTGCAAGGAACATACCAAATAAGTTGGGAAAACAAGCCTGGAGCATCTACATTCCCTCGTATCAAATTGCTAATAAATTACACATGCTTTAGTTCGACTAGATTCGAGGATGTCAAGATTGAATAATAAGCAACGATCACTGTATGTCGGTAATGTGGTGGTGGAATTTCCAAAAAGGCGACGATATAAGCACCTAGTGAAGCGCTTTTGCACGCCTTCGAGTTGTTATTTCAACCTGCCCTGTTAGTACAGAAGACAACAGAAGCGTACTCAACATCAGGGCGCACTAGGGAACAATACAATGCCTTGAGGCACCTCAAATCGGGGAAGCCCGAAGTCATGTGAAAAAGAAGGCCAAGTTTTGAGTAAGCTTTTCTTATGACCAATCAAGATGACTATCGAATGATACCCTTTACTCTAACATGACACCTAAATCAAGAATACATGACACCCTGTTGATAACAGAGTAAGTAAGAACATAATTGTGAATAAGAGGGGAATGACGACGGCAGAAAGAGTCGCTACATTTACTAGGACAGAGATCTTAGAAGTTTGACGCACACCAGGAAGAGAGGGAATTAAGAAGAGATTGGAGTGTGGTGCAATCATCCTCTAGCATCACTGGAACAAATACTTTAATGTCATCTGCATATAGAAGGTGGTTAGGAGATGGACGAATAAAACTAATGTCATTTATGAATAATAGAAACAAGTGGGTACTTAGTACACTTCCTTGAGGGACACCAGAGGAGTTGAAAAACGGTAAAGAAAATATTGCAAGCCAAACCTCCAAACCTGATCATAGATAAATATTTCTATCATTTCATGTATGATACATATAATTGAAATATATATTTACAATTGAAGGGATTTTGGGAGTATTTAGGAAATATTCATCGAATTACGAATCGAAACATTGAATCATTCTATTCACCGTCAAACAAATTGGAACTCACTTGTTGAAATCCATCCTCAATTCGTTTGAAACGGACAGGAATGTAATGGAGTTGTTTTGAAATTTATTAATTTATTGTATTGCTTTGATTATTAATAGTGTTAATCCTTTCATACATAAAGCTAACAACCATGATTATGAATGGCCATACAAATTTCCTAATAGGCCATACCTATAAAACTGCAAAGCAAGCTCTTTTAAATGGGCCTGTCTACGTTTACCAATTGATTTCAACTCATGATGGACATGTTGTAAAGTTGTACACAAGACCAGTATACTACTTAACACATCGATAACTCTAATAAGAGACTGAAATAATTAACAGAAATACATTATCATTAGAAAATAGACAGACCAAGCAAAGGACACCACCAAAAGAAAAAGAACAAGAACCAGCAAGAAAAGTAGAACTTTCTTTAAATACTATCGATGAATGTATTTCCTTTTAGACTTAATGTTATCATTTTATGTTAATTTTTAATTGAAATTCATTATTGAAATTTGTTGTTAACTTAAGGTTTTTTGAAAATATGACTATATAATGAAGTAAAGTTTATTACTAGTGTGCCTTGGATTGTGAATATTAGTCTCACCTTTGTATTCTTTAAAACATATTTAAAATAACAGTCATGTAAACTAGTTCGGATGCAAAAGATTTTGTTTAAGCAATGACGGTAATCATAAATTAAAACTCAATGTTCTAGATAACCTTTTTTTACTCAAAGCTTTTATTACTGGTTGTGTACCCTAATTGTTGAGAATGTTTGACAGCAACGCTCCGTTGTTACAGTTGTTTTGGCGAAGGAAGCTTTCTTTCCCGAACGTGTACTACGTGTTCTAGTACAGATGATGATTTTCTTTACATGGTTTTGCATATTATATCTTAATTCTCATAGTGGAACATTTAGCCGTTTAATTTGATTGCACATCGATTCCTGGCGTGATACTGTACAAACAATAGATGTGTATTTCGGTGTTCACAAACAACAGAAACAAATGCCCGATAAATAGCTACTATGGTCCTATCGCCCTTTACTTACAGTTTTCTTAGATACACATTTAGGTTAAATTCATGTTGTACGTATATCTCGTTGTTGGACTAATTTTTCGCATTCCTTGCGGTAACATTGTCGTCACTAAAATGTCTTTTTACTCATATTAACAAACGCCGATAATGTATTATAATGTTCCATTTTCGAACCACTATTCGACTGCCATTAGCGATTATTTATCCATTCTTCTTACATTCCAATCCGCTATAATTAATATCACTTACAACCTAACAACGTAACAATAAACACAGAAGCATCGATAAGAGTACCAATGCATTTGTAAACGGATGCATGAGCTTAAGGATCGCAATTTTTGGCACATCATTTATCTTGAAGGTTATGTTTGCCATTTCACAAAATAAACAAATACGGTGAGCGTTACTTTAGTGTTATTTCCGAATGAAAAAGTATGTCTGTGCTGTAATTAAACTGAGATGCATCTTTATTTCCGATTTAAAATGTATCCATCCAACTTGCAGAATGTGAATTTTAGCTTTTTTGGATTAAAATCTACTCTGCAAAATTTCGTGATATGCATTATTGACGCAAAAACTCATGGGACGTTTCTGCCGATTTATATTTGGAGAAATCTTTGCAAACTGCAGGAAAGAAAGAACATAAAAACATTGAATTCAACGAACTTCCCTACTGAACATGACGGGTTTGAACATCTCGTACCATGTCGTGCAAAAGTTTTTCGTTTCCCAAAGTTGGGCCCACGAATGGGCAAATGGTTGGATGATTTAGTGGTGCTAGAAGTTTTGTCCTTTTTTTCCTGCCTGCTTCCGTTGAAATGGTGGCCAAATTGTGGTCTACAATTGTGTGTGGAGAGGGGGAGGGGGTTGAGGGGCAGTTGCAAAAGAAATCCAATTATCGTCCAAAGAGTAATTTCGAATGCATCGTTTGAGCCGTTGCGAACAGAAAAAAAAGATTCGAAAATCGCATTCAATTTGTTTCACAAGTGCATTTAAGATGGGAGCAAATTTTGGTTCCTTAGCATTGCCTCATTGCTTATTATCTGTGACTAGCTCATGCCGCGAGTGGAGCAGTTTTAGGTAATAATAAAAACTTATACATTCCTACGTGAGCTTCTTAAACTCGCACATAATCACAATCGAAATAATACCCAGTCCACTATTATACTGTATTATTTGTTTTAAATATTGGTACAACTGGAATGCGCGCAGTATATAAAACGAACATTAGTCATAAATGTTACAAGACCTTACAAATCTTTCTAACAATGCTTGTGTTCTATTAAAAACTATCCTTCAAATCGCCAATACTGATATGTGGTCATAAATGTGCCTTTTCAATGTTTGTTTATATACTTGTTAAAGATAACCTTTTCAGTCGAATAATACAAGCTTCCGTACTAATATACAGGCTCGGGAATTTA
This sequence comes from Anopheles merus, assembly GCF_017562075.2. Lineage (NCBI taxonomy): Eukaryota > Metazoa > Arthropoda > Insecta > Diptera > Culicidae > Anopheles > Anopheles merus. Next base: position 45,435,785 of record NC_054084.1, on the reverse strand, counting down.
ACCCTCTTCTGGAAGTGAATTCTTTAGTTAGTGTTCTTCAGTTTAAGCAAAAGAATTTGTTCTTGTCTTGATTTACCCTGATGTAAATGTTCGATTGTTTTTTTTTACCAAATGGTCGCGTTTAAAACACTCAAACGATACTTGATTTGTTTTTGAGAACGTAGTATCGTGTTCGAACATTTCGTGGCATGTTTTTTGGACACATGGATATTCTTTGTAGGAATGTTTTTGCTGCATATGCTCTTTATGCTTCTTATAAAGCTGTGTTATTTAATCAGAAATACCTTCAGGGTGAGAAATAAACGAAAACACAAAAAACATAAGCTCAACTTTTTTTTTCTTTGTTGTGTGTTCACTCTCCTTATCTTTGCGCGATGCAAATCGAAGAAGGTAATGGAGTGCTTATTCTCGTAGCTGTTAAATTTAATTACGAACACTTCCCGCTCTTCCCCGGATGGCTAAATGTGGTGCTACTTTACTAAGCTTTCTTACTTCTCGGTATACTCGTTATTTTGGTACAATGTGGTTTTCGTACACCTTAAGCCAGCCTTTTGGAATCTATATAGGGGCTTGTGACACAAGTAAATGCTACTGATGGTGTGCAGTTGAGATGATTGAGATATACTGAAATTTATCAGAAAGAGTTTGGTAACCTGTCGTACATTTCACACTTGCTGATGGTATGTTTTGTTGTGCTTTTTTCCCTCTCATTTTGGCTAGAAGTTGAGTGTATATGACGTCAGTGACTTTTGCTCATTTTAATATAGTTGTATAATTGGTATATGTCTGTGTATATGTATATATATTTGTCATTTAGTATATATGTTTATAAACCCTGCATTCAGTTATATGTGTTGAAATAGTTGATCTTTGTTGTGTTAGCTGCGAATGCAGTAGCATAGTTTTGCCACTCTTGTTGTTACGATTTGCTTGTCCTATTTGGTTGCCATTTAGAACATCAAGATGTTAAGCTGTTTTGCTAGCGAAACATTTTCTATCACTTTGCTGTGCTAGAGGATTTAAATGAGATAGAGAGAAGAAGCGAGAGAAAGAAAGAGAAATAAAGGGGAAGAAACAACGGATGAAAACCATATCATTTTTTGCGTTCAGCTTCCGGTTTATGAATAAACGTACCGCAGACAGTTGCCCTTAGTTTACAGAATATATTTTGATTTCTAGTTACTGTAAGCTAAACTGTGCCAAAAGTAGCATACTTGTGTTTAAAATAATGGACAGAGCACTGCGGGTTATAGTTGTAGTGGCACCTAAAGCGTGGGGGAAAGGAAAAAATTTAATACTTTCTGCCATGATTCACAAAAATCTACAGTTATCTCTATGAAATCATATTATCACTTCCATTCAATTCCCACATAACTCATGCGTACATCAGCGGCGTGGCATATGGTTGAATGTTTACTTTGAAGCGAATACAGATGAATGCTATTGCCAAAGTTACATTAAAAATATTAAACAATCGTTACTACATACCTTGATTGTTCCGATTAGTTTCTGGTGGCCAATAGATGATATTGGTATCGAACGATTTTTGCTCGGATCGATCAATTTCATTTAGATTGGATGAGTATTTCGAGTCTGTGCCGAATATAATGTAGAAAGAGAGAGAGAGAGAGAGAGAGAGAGAGAGAGAGAGAGAGAGAAGAAGAAATAAGCAAAATAATAGCAAAAAGCTAAAATACGTTTGGCAAATACTTATTCACGAGAGCTTGTGGAATTTCTCTTGGGGGTGCCGCACACATGAAAACTCCCGTCACAAATTAGAGTGAGATTTAATTCAATTACTTGCTCATCTCGGAGCGCAAAAGGAAGACTTACGTTAGCGCAAACGGCAAAGTTCGAGTGCTCCCAAGTCCCAAAGCTGACCTTGAGTCCCAAAGCTGACTCTAATGATGCTTCACTTTGCACATACTTACTTTTATCAACCACGTGCCCAGAATAGGAATTCAAGTGCTGTCCACCGTGGTGATGGGGAAGACCACCGGCAGAATCATTGAGGTTCCGGTTGGACCAAAGGTCGGAGTAGGATTCGGTTGTTGGTGGCCCGGGAGATGTCGTCGGTGGTGTAGACGCTGCAAGACGATAGAACGCATACGAAGGTTTTACGAAACGCGTACGAATCCGTGAGCGTGAGGTTAGCATTGTTCAGTAAACAGTAATAGTAGAAATCTAAAAATATGGCCAAGGGGGACAGACTTTCTTTCTTTCTGCTATGGTAAACACCCCTGTTAGAGTAATATGGTCCATATTGCCAGAAACGAGGCCCACTTGTAAGATCACTGAGCACTGAGGATATCAGTTGAAATTTCTAAAGGGTCACATGTTTTTTTGAAGTGTTCATGGTTTGGATGAGAGTTCTTTGTGTGGGAGGTTCGAAATATTTTATCTACTTCGTGTTAAACAGAGATGCAATATTTATTAGAAAGTCCCGTATTTTTATGCTTGATATATCAACAGCTAATGCCGTTTTCGACAATCCAACAACTTCAGTCACGATGATGCCATTTTCTATTGAGTTTTACTTATTTGTTGAATCAACTTCCTTAAAACAATCGAAATAAAAACACACGCATCTGCTTAGCATAAGGACAAATAGATACAGCAGCAATGTATTATTCGGAATACCCCACAAACCGTAAGTGCATTACGGCGGCATTAGTGACGGGTCATTTCTCCCCATTTCAGGTTATGCTGTCTCAGTGCCGGATTAGGCAGCATTACGATGTTTCAGTTTCTCTTACCTGCTAGCTTCGAATGAATAAAAAAAGAAAATTCAAAAATTGTAAAGGAAAGGAAATAGAGACGTCTTAAAATCGTTCAAGACGACAGAAAATGAAAAAAACGAAGCATTCACACACACACACACACACACACACACACACACACACACACACACACACACACACACACACACACACACACACACACACACACACACAGTTGCACCCAAAAAGGCCTTTTCTTAGAAAATACGGGACAAAGTTCAACGGAAATACAAATGATCCATCCATCCATCCTAAATGTTTTGTGCGGTTTTCGGTGGGCGAGTTTGTCTGGCAGGACGGGCCTGGCAGGAAGTGACTGGAAGCATCGTTTGAATTTCCGCTTACGACGAATATCCCAGGTCCGGAGATTTGTTACGGCTCACCGGTATGATATCTTATTTTATTTATGATTGGTTTTTGTCGACCAGTGATGCTGCCATCGCAATGTTATTCAGAAGCTTGTTGTTTCCTCTCCCAATCCCTCTGCTCTCTCCCCTTCATCGTGAGTGATAAGTTTGGCTTGGAGTTTAAACTTACTTCAAGTTATTACGCCCAAGAATGGTACTCATTGCTTGGTGATTTCTTGATATGGTATGGTAGTCAACTTCTTAAGGGAAGAAAATTGTCATCACTCACCAATAACACATAAGCCGGCGAATGGTTCAATTATTTTGCCATTTTCGCTAATAAATCAGCCACCGGTGACTGGCTTTTTTGTTGTTGTTGTTGTGCGGCGCTATTTGACACTGTCTCAAGCGCCGGCTCCAGCAGCTGTCGCTATAGGACGGTGATGATGGCGATGACGCGGCTGATAACAATTCCATCACTTGGAAGGAGCTGTCTGCAAGCGTCCCCCTCTCCCCTTTAGCCAGCTTCACACCTTAACTTCAGTTCGTGCAGGATTCAAATTGTGTTTTCGTCCATCGTCCCTTTTTAATGCCGGTGAAGAAGATTCGCTGCTGAACGTGCCAACATTCTGGTTCGTTTATTTCTTTTAGTTCGCGTTTGGATCATCTTACCTTCGCCCACGTTGCTGGTGGGATGAAAGATGAAAAATCCACCGTTCCGGGGGGAAAAGTCTCGCCAAAAAAACCTGACCGGAACCGAGTCCACCCGGGCTCTCCTTTGCTGTGCCGCCGACACCAAGCCCCCAATCTGCTCATTGATCTTGCAATGGCGAAGGTTTCTTTTTCATTTGTGAGGGTGAATGGATCTTTTTAGGTATTCGTTTCAAAATTACCTGCGTGTGCACTAAACGATGCTGAAGGTGGTTGCATGTTCTACCTCTCCCTTTTCGAGAACAGCGCTCTTCACCCACGACGTTCAACATTATCCATCGTCACCATTCGGGTGTAGATGTACGGTAGAATATTTATAAGCTAACCGTAACCCAGAGCTTGGAGAAAGCGAAAGACGAAAAAGAAAGGCATGCTCCCCGGTACAAGCCACGCCTGACGGTGGGAGGCTGCGTCCGGAATATAAATCAACTCCCCATCAAGATGTGTGACGATGGTTGTTGGTGTTTTTTTCTGACTACCAGTTCTGAAGGTGTCATGTTCTGGAACTTCGGGGTGGAATGACATTTTTTGCACGTTAGTGTAGCACTTCAACTAATCGCTTCACCGCGCCGTGGTTCGTTTGATTGGTCGCCTTGTGAGGTTTGACGTGCCATTTAATGTGGGTTGTCAACCTTAACCGTTGCAAAGGTGTTACATTATGCATGGTATTGTGCGTAACTGATTCATTGTGTTGAATTGTTGTTATGCGTTGTTTGTATAAATGGAACTTTTGTTTTGTCTTTGGCATATTCGTTGTACCAAATTTATTTTGTGTTTTTCTCTAAGCGTAATTGTGGTATAAATTAGCAAGAATAATATTTAATGATTTACTCACACAGTCTTGCATGTAAAAAGCTGATTTTTTTTTGCATTCGCATTACCGTGTGCCCTGTCTAAGAATCAGTTTCCTTCCTGTAACTCTTTTGGAATTATTATTTTTCTCTAACGTCAAATTTCGATGAAACTTTAAAAATAGTGGAATAATAATTGCGTATGCCGATGTGCTTGAAAATAGTATTATAAAGTAATTTAACGAGTATATTACAGTAAGAAGAGTTCCTTATTTATTCGTATAGGAAACATATATCAAAATGCTGAAACATATATCAAATATAGGAAACAGGTAAAAAGTAACGAGTATTGTGGTTAAAAAATCATAAAATTTTCAATACGTTCAACCGAATTTTTCAAAATATGTTATGGATTCATTTGGTAATAAAGTGTTCTAGAGTGTTTGAAATAGAACTTTAAAGCCATATAAAATGTTCCAAACTGATATTCTTTTTGTATGTGTTGGCATGTAGAAGAAGCTATTCCTTCATCAAATCATTCACTATACCAAATAGCGAAACTCTTTCAGAGAACTCGAGATACATGAAAGATGACTAAAGAACCTTTGCTATCATAGTAAAATCCGCAGCAATCAACGTCAAAAGGACGTCGTGGAGTGCGTTTCAATCCAAGAAGGCAGACAACTGTCGAAATGGCGGGGGTTTGCCTTTGAAATTATCGACGGTTTGACGCAGTGAGGCGAATACAGAAAAACGTACGGATCGCCAGTGACAGCTTGCTGGTTGGAGGAATCTGAAATTATCCTTTCGTTTTGTATTGTTGTACGAAAGGAGTAGTGAATGGGATGGGACTTTCTTCTACTTTTGTGTCTGTGTTTAGCATTTTTTTCCTTTCGTCATCTTGGCAGTGAAGGGTGAAGAGCAATTTGAATAAGAAAGAAAAATTGCACCCCTTTCGAGCATCTGTGCCGAACGACTTTTGACCGCAGCTCGAATTACAGTAGGGTTTGTAGGTCGAGGGTAGCGCGGAAAGACATGCCAAGTACTCTTCCATTTTCTTGGCCGTTGTTTGGCAAAAACTTTCAGTTGGTGTTTGGTGCTTGAGGCGATGGAAGTATCAAAATTTGCTCGATTATCCCAAGAAAACATGGCACGGGTGTCGAGTAGTAACGCAAATGGTGCTGGTTATTAGATACTTAAACAATGGCAATCACGAACTTGAGCTTAAAAATATACACAGTAACAATGTTTAGATGTAAGGTTGAGAGGACGATGTATATTCGCTTATGAAATTTAACATTACATCGTATTCATAAATCATAACAAAAAGTCATGTAGCTCAATTTGTAAAACTTTTATAGTAGTGTTAAAGAAGTCATCTGTCATAGCTTCATATCGTACTAGGTTATTAAACAAGCGCAAGTTTTAAAGGCCATGTACTCTGAGATCGCATGATAATATCTAAGGCAAACCGTATGTTTCTGAAAACATGTTAGATAAGAGATTTGAGTTGGTTATTTATGTACTGTCAAAGTCTTCACTAATTCTTTCGTAAGAGCGATACAGCGTTTTGCTTAGCTTAGAAAGAAAGCTTTATAAGTTTAAGTTTTAATTCTTCCATTTTTATTTCGTGTTTGTAATGTAAAGCTTTTATACTATAGCATACCTGCTATACATAAGTTATTATAATACACACTGTCAGCTATAGACTCATTCACACTTCGGAAAGCCAAACGACACTATTGCAACTCATTCATTTTAACACACTCAGGAAATCAGATCATACTGTAACAAAGCAACCGGAAGAATTCAGGCCACACCGTTCAAAAAAATAATTGTGACACACATCTTGAAAACACCCGAAAGACGCATAATAAGCAAATCAGGCGTTACTGCAACAAACTAGGTGAACCGAGAACCCATAACTCAGCGACGAAAACATCCATTCTTTAGCAACAATAGTTGAAATCTTCTTTCGCAATACAGTAAAACCGAAGCATAGGCACACATCGACAAACACACTATACCATTTCAAGTTATAAATTGTTACCAATAACAATAACATTTAATTAGGACAAAACATATTCAAAAACCAAATGTACGAAACCCATAACTTATCTTGAGTACAAATAAAACCAATTCCGACCTTGGCAAGTCAGATTCGTTCGGACAGGATAGGACTATTCCCATCCAACATCTATCGACTTCTCATTTAAAGATTTTAGTTATGTCCCCCTTCCCAAGGTAAGGCCTCTAAACTCCAACGTTTCCAGTAAGGGAAACCTCCTAAAGGTTTCTATGATCGCCTGGACGATCAAGTTTCGAAAAGTCCGCTTCGAACAAAGTGTTATACACCTCGATACATGTCAGCTAAACACTGACCTACCGCGATGGTACGCGTACCGTATGTACGCTCATCAGATTACATGGCGACCGTATCAAAAACCTAACACTATACTATATAGCTATCTCCAAATATACTACATGGTGATCGTAACTATCACCAAACCTACTATAATACAAAGAAGTGCAGCACGTGGATCATTGCCTCTTAGCTTTACTGTTTGATGGCAAATGTCATTAGGATACTACGTAGAGCAAAGGTTTAAAAAATAACTACCCGCTGGTGGAATACAGGATTGAGCATTTTAATACGGCCCTCGAAGAACTTAGACAATTAACAGCAAGGCACAAATATGACATGTATTGTTGACATATTTTAGTAGTATCAGATATTACAGTTGTGTTTTTTTATTTATGAGTTTGAACTGCAATCGGCAAACGAACCTTACTTGAGCCGATGTTGAAATTCACCGATTGGAAATGCAACACTATCCCTGGTGTAGGTGACACCCTGGGGAGCTCGGGAACGATCAGTTGCCACTTAATCGATGTTCATGGATAAATGTACGAGAAATGTTAATTTCATATACAAAATTTAATGTTCGCTGGATCGATGTTCATAGATAAATGTACGAGAAATGTCCTATGCAAAATTTAATATTTACAGGATATTGATAATTTAGTGTATTTAGTTTTTAGTATTTTTTTAATTATTCTTGAAATTAAATTCAAAAATTTCACTAGACACCAGAAAAAAGCACAACAAACAAAAATCAACTAGACCAGCGGTCGGCAAACTTTTGAGGCACCGGGCCAAATTTAGTTAATGATCTGAAGCCACGGGCAAGGAGAATGCGGTAATTCAATTATTGTGATTTAATTATTACTTTATTAAATTTTACAAAACAAAATAATTGATTAATGATATCAAGCAATGTTATTGGTATTATTGCTGTTTTCCTATAATCGTGTCATCCAAGCATGGTTCAAAATTGATATAACCTACTTATTAACATTTTTTTAATATACAAAAATATAAATCATAAAATTTCGTATGCGACCTTCATTTCGATAGGCTTATTATGGTGTTAAAATGATGTAGATATTACATAACGGTTGCATTAAAAAATGGACAACAATTATCGATTTTTCATGGGTTTATCTTAACACGCACTAACAAAACGTTAATTACACTTTGACCAGTAGTGTCCCATTAGTTAACAGACAAAATTTGACTCCTCTATCAGTCGAACTCTAACCATGATGGCCAAAAAGTGAATAAAAAGCGTGCGCGATCAAAGAATGGCACCCCGTAGCATCCAAAAGCCCCGTGCGGAGTCCCCGTGCGGAAGTTTTTGGACGTCGTATATACTCGTTTTTGCATTTTGGTCGCCAACGTCTTGGAACTATAAGGCAACAGTGAAAGCATCGTAAGAAAGCCCAGGTTCATTTTTGAGGAAGAAAAAAGAAGCTGAAATGAAGACAGAGGGACAAGTGGCTACAATACTCCGTTAGCTGGACCGGAATATCGATGCAACCCACCAAACAGTAAAATAATACCTGGGAAACATGAAGAAACAGATCAGGAATTAGGAATCGCATCCACTGGCTTCGCTGTGGCAAATAATTACGCGAAAACTCAATGCAATCATTTCAGGTGAATTTCAACAGAATTTCGATATAACACCCTAGTCCGCAAACTGATGCAAAAACTCTACTCTAACAATTTTGTAGCAAAAACTTAGGAGGAATTGATGAAAATCGAAGGTAGAACTTAAATCATGCATGTCTCCGTCCACCATGGTGAAAATTCCTAATAACTGACGAAAGGCAATTCACAAAATCTTTATCTTATTTGTGCAAGTAATCTGAAATAATTCCCTTTCAACAGATGTAAACGTAAAGAAATTATCTTTCCTAGTTTTTTTATACAGCCAGCCGAAAATGGCATATTTTCGTCACAGTCGTTATCAGGTACACGGTGGCGGTGCAAATCGAACCACAAAACATGGTTGATTGAAACTTGTAGTGTTTAATTAAAATCTGCTCCGACAAGTCACAAAGCACAAGCGACTAACTGCACTTTAAAGTTTTCAAGTTTTTTACATTATCATGCTAAAGTTACGGGGATATTGACCTCGAGCTCGAACATACTGAACGTTCCGTCATTCCATAGTACTTTAAGTAAAAGTTGAAAAAGTACGATGGTTTAATATGGTATACTAAAAGATCTTCAGTAATTTGTGTACGATCGTTTCGTTTCTTAGTTTCTTCCCATCTTTCAAAATCAGTCAAATCCTTTCGCGTGCCGGATTGAATGTTGTGGCGGGCCGCATTTGGCCCGCGGGCCGGACTTTGCCGACCGCTGAACTAGACAATTGCTACAAATGCTCGCCACGATTGAACAGCTGTCAAATTCATCTTCTCGTTTAAGCCGCTCGTGAGTTAATCCGCCCAAAATATTTGTTTTTGTACAACGGAAACTAAGCATTTTTGTTTTACCTAATAAGTGTATATGTACATGCATCTTTAAAAAAAATCTGTAAATCTACCTTTTAGTAACCGTTAGAATATAATGACATAATTGACTGATGTATAGCAAGTTAGTTTTTCGCCTTAACTAAGAATAATGATTGTCCTTAAGATAATGTGTGACTGCAAACCGACCTGCGACACAAAACACATCACGCTGACGTAGGTATTAAGAGCATGATTATGATCTTTGGTATAAGGCTAGGTACTAATAATCATATTACGTGGGACGTGTACGAAAGCGCTGTAAATAAGCCAGAAGCACTACTGCTTTATGCTTCCACTGAAGTACCAAAGTCAGTCACTACACGGTACGATAGTATATTAAGTTGCACGTATGTTGGATTATGTACGGAGTAAACATGTAATAAGCTCAATTAAACGGCAACAAACCGTGGCAGAGCTAAAATGCTACCAACTTTCACACAAAACTGTGTGTAACATTAAGTTTCCATGAATCTGTCCTGTGTTGCAGAATACCTACTTCAAGATTGAGGTTTCTACAAGATTATCCGTGATGCTTTGGTCGTTGGCAGGTCGATAGTAAATTCGGTACGGTTACGTGTATGTGTGTGTTTTTGTAATGTTTGGAAATTATGATGATTATGGAGTCATACAATTATTACTAAAACAGTTACAAGTAAAATAATAGATTCGAAAAAGGATAATAATAAGGATGCGATAATAATATAATAATAATGAGTTAAGAATATGCTCAACACAATGATAATTAAAGTAAATTTTGAAGCTTTTTTTCCTTCTCAAACACCCTCAATTAATGGCTTTTCATATTTGACGACTAAATAACAATATGTTCATTAACATTCAGTTCCGTACCTGGGAGCAACAAAAAGGCACACAAAAATCAGCTAAAAGGAAGAATGCCGCCAGTGAAAAAAGCCGGATTACGGAAGCATCCTTTGTCAATTCAATAGAGCGAGTTCCATCGGGTCGAGTAAGTCAAGAGTGATAAATCATAAATAAGAGAGAGACTCTCCAGGCGAATTATGCTAACAAGAAAATACGAAAAAAAATCTGAACAAGAAGCAACCACTGTTAAAAGGTAGGGGACATGGGCTATCAGTATAGCGGCAGCAAGTATAAATTTCCAATGAGATGCAGGACACCATCAAGGGACGGACGAAAGGTGAGTTCGTTGATTATGGTTCATAATGATGCAAAATAAGGTGTTCATTCGACCATCATCTTCATAGGCGGTCGGTCATTGGAAGCGATGAGCAGAGCGAGAAAAAAAAATCGATGAGAAAAGTATATTTTACTTACTTCTTCGTCGTTTTAAATGAGGTAAAAAAGTGTACAGCGCAAAGTGAATGAATATTAAAAAAAGGATAGAGTTTTCGTCGGTATGTTTATAGAATGTTTAGAAATTGATAGAGGTTTTAAAAAAGATTCAAATCTTAAATTATGATTGTCATTCTCAAAAACTTACTCGAGAAGTTTTAAATAACGCAAAAGAGTAGAAATGAGCACACGTGAAGCTAAAATTTATGTGAACTGTCACGTTCACGAAAAAATTGGTATTATGCTATCAATATGCCAATGGTATTCGAACAAAGCGTCGATGATGGCTCGGATAGTAGAATGGTGGAAGGTTTATGCATAAAACGTTTGAGCAATTTTTCTTAAAACCCGACTCGGCCACCACGATTTCTGGTGAACGTGAAATGTGTGTCTCCTGCTCGCTGCTCGTTTATTCATGCTTTTTCTGGGTGGCAAGCGAGAGTAGATTGCGATTCCGTCACAGATTGCAGGCTGGCAGCCCAAGGAATGAAACGGTGCACCACACCGGAAGCCTGGGTAATGCGCTGGAAAAACATATTTTTATTGAAGCAAACAATGTACCGTACAATGGTTGAATGAAATATGATTATTAAGAGTAATAATGGAGCACCCAGACGACCAAGATGACGACTACTACCACGATATCGCTGCACGACGATGATGACGATGATGATGGTGATTTTGGGTGTAGCTTGCAGGGCTAGGTGCGGCGCTGGGAAATGGATGGTCGAGCAAAAATAACTAAAGCACGCTTCGTTTGAATTTCGCTCGAAATGAGAAACGTGGCAGCGCGCGGTGCGAGGTGTGTATTTTGGAAGGCACCCATAGATTTTCTCCTTCACGTTTCGAGCCAAGCAAATCGACGATAAAAAGGCCATCGGATGACATTCACTTGGCAGGGGTTGTGTAGGTTTCTGCGGTTTGCCAGTGCCGAAGGCATTGTTGAGGTTTCACAAACAATGACTTTCGGTGGCTAACTGCCACTACCTCGCGGTGGCTAAACTTCGCAAAATTGTTATTTTTTTTTCTTGCTGTTGTTGTAGGTAGAAGGGCGTTTTTGTGTGCTTCCTGCGCAAGGTAACTTGATGCTTTGTTTGAACGAAGGGGTGGGGAAAATTGTTTAGCGGCAGTTTTAAATTATGTCGCCATAATTAATTGATGCTGTCCGAAATAGATTCGATCGAATGAGGGTGCACCTAGGAGGAATGGTGTGTTGGATGGGAGTTAAATCATTTATGACTTTCTTTTGTTAGCTGACGTTGTATGTCCCGAAGCCAAGCAGCCAATCATTTGTTAATTATGTCTGTTTTTCAGCGATGCCGATTTCTGCAGCACCATTAGAGAAGTTGCATTATATGAACATATAAATAAACATGAATTTAATGACAAAAAATATGAGGTAATTTTGAGTAAACTAAAAATAACTTAACAGTGGTAATTCTAAAGAGTTCATTATCATATTTCAAAACATATTTTATTAGTAATATAATCAAATTTTGTCAGTTAATTATGATACATATTATACTGCTTTACTAAAATCATTTAAATAGTTGAAGTAGTAGAAGTAGATCAAATTTCATTGTTGTATGTTTTTTGTTATAATTATATGCATACTTGTTTTATAGGCATGGGTTTTTTGAAAAAGTAAGAAAAAAAAGTTTTATTTTAATAGTTTTATTTCATTTAACTGGAATTTGCGTAAGAGTTTGTAGATTATTGTTTAATATTATTTTTACGCTTGTTCAATGCGACCTTAGAACATTGAACAAAAACACTTAAATAAAAATAATATCAATGAAATGATCAATCTGATACGCATTTTTTGTAATAAAATACACAGCAATTCATGTTGAGATAAGTTGATAGATTTGTTACAGCAAAAATTTGTTTTTCCCTTAATGTATTCGGTAAAACTAATTCTTATGCAAACATCGGTGCAACACAAACACGCGCTGTTCGTTTCTTATTCAGCTCATCTTCTAACGGACGGTGTGAAGTGCAATTTGTTTTGTTTTCACATTCGGTTGCACTCAAAAGCAAGCTGCCACATCTCAAACACACCTTCTAAAGCATTTCAGCACGTCCTTAACGGAACAGCTTAAGAGAAACAAGCTGGTATGAAGTCATTTGGCATAATCTTTGATATGAACAGGATAGCTTCCCTCAAGCAGACCACCTGGTGGTGCAAATCATGCTCTCGAGTGCTGGTTTCGGCATATTTGGTCATAAATAATGATGTGCCGCTCTCACTCTTCCGAACTGCATATTTCCTCCGCACACTGATTTAACTTGTGGAGAATCACATCCATACATGCACGCAGGCACACATACACGAATTTCCACGCACATGTGTCGGTAAACGAGCAGTGATGCTTCCTTTTGTGTTTTTGTGTTGAATAAATAATTATGCCAGCTCTAGGATCGTACAACCATTTGCACAGAAACTGGCTTAGTTTGATTGTTCTTTGTTTTGTAGAATCAGAATGAGAGGGGTCATGGATGGAGCACGTGCTAGGAAAGATAATCTAGAAGTTGCCTCCAGAACGAGCATACCTTTGGTGTTGACGCATTCGGTGCTTCTGGCAACTGACTCGTGCAACGAGCAAGTTCCTATGGTACAACACTGAGGTAAGGAGACCATTGTGCCGTTAAGATGCATTTAAAAGAATGATTTCAAAGTCATCCCACAAGACCATTTTCAAGCGAAAGGATAATTTTTCACTGCAAGCCTTGCGTTGGAACTGTTTTGCATCTGCAAGCAGCCATCGAATGCGTCCCAATGTTGCTTGGGCTGCAAAAGCGATGGGAAAACTTAATGAAAACAATCTCCGATAATGCTAGGCTAGAAGGTAGACTAACCGTTTTACATTAAGTTTCACTTCTAGCCGGGCAACCCCAATGCTAGGTGTCCATGCATTGGGTGAAAGGTGTTGGGGAGAAGCTCGGAGGGGAAGCTAGGAAGGAATGCATTGCATAAAACATAATAGCTTCAATTATTGTGCGCTCAATGACAGGTGCTAGGTGCGGCTGCCTCTCGCTGGCATGAAGCAAGTTTTAATTTATGATTTAATAAGTGTAATTAAAACTGTCAGCCAATAAACGGAGCTCTGATTTATGGCGCAGTTCTGGCAAAATGCAACAATGCGATCGTAACTTATTAGGACGAGTGAGGTGGTTGCATTGTACTAGCCGCCTGCAATGGCGTTTGGCAAACCGGGTGCTCCAACATCAAGGAAAGCAAAGTTGTGTGCGAGAACTATGAGAGCATTGGTTATGATTTTTGGGGGTTCGACAAATACCACCAAAAACGTGACAAAGACTCGTTTACGAGTGAGCGCACGTGTACGGATTGCGAATAACTGCTTAAGATGTTTCGTAACGCCTTGTACTTACTGTAAAGTCTAATTGTTCCATCTGTTTCTCCGCGGGGATTCTTAGCGACACACTTGTACGTTCCATAGTCCGTCTGCTGTATGTTGTAAATGTGCAAACGCATGTGCGTTTTGTAGATTGGCATTCCGACATTGGACTCGGTTCTGGGGTGGATTTGTTTTCAGAGAAGTTGGATTGTGAAAGAGAAACGTTAACAATAAACATTAGCTTTTGAACAAGTACAGCGGATTAAAAAGCAAGATGATCGTTACTTACCTGTACTTCTTGGAGTCATGAATCATGTGACCGTCCTCTCGCGTCCAGTAGTTCAACGATGTCGGATGCGCCTCGGTGAAACATTCCAATGTCACGTTGAAGTACAGCGGAACACCGACCAGCTGATGCGGTATCCACAGCATCGGCGGAACTGAATGTGGAGAGAAAACGGAGACAGGTGTAAAAAATGTACAATAGGGAACGGGACAAACAGGGTGCGTTGAGACAATTTATGAACCACCGTTGCTGATCGTTGACGGAAGGAAATGTTTGTTGGATGGTTTATCTAGAAGTTAGGCCACTGATTTGTTGGTAGTGTAATTTATTTTACCAACCAGTGGTTGTGGAGCATATCAACGAGCTTGTCTAGTTTTGCAAAAAAAAAAAAACCGCTCACGTTCAACAAATACATCAAGCGAAGTGGAAACATAACTGATGTTGTTGTTCATATTTCAGAGTCTTCAAAAATGTCATTCATCCTTGTCGTGAGAGCGGAATGGTTGAAGATAGCAATGGCTTGGTGCTAGCTGAGAAATTTTTCCTGAGGAAAAAATGGACAAATTGGAAGCACACATTTGTGAAAAATTTGTAAAAAACTGTCTTCATTTGTGGTGTCCTGTTCCAGTATGAACAAGGCTTTTGATTTGCAAAGCAATATGATGCTTAATGATTATAATTATGACTATTTATTTATTATTCGTTTACAGATTGAATAAATTCCTGTCGGTAGAGGAATATTCAACAATTAACAATTTTTAGTTTTACAGTTTTAAGTTTTTCACATTTTTGCACACCTACACACACAAAAGACGCTATATATATAGGTCAGAGGCGATAGCAGCAACTATAAACCGTTATTTAATAATTTAAAAAATCACGACATTAAGCCAAAGTTCTTGGATCTACGAAATCCCAAAGATTAAAACTTATTTAATATTAAGAGGGCTGGATTATACAGGGTTTTGGATCAATGTAAGCGACAATTCTCCGATCGACTGGTTTAAAAACTTGATCTAACTCTATGCATCAATTAGTTATAGACAGTACTGCTAAAATGTCTCTTATGCATAATTCATAATATTCTTTCATTATGATCAGAGTGATGAAAATTTTTTATCACCGCACGTAACTTTTTCCAATCTAATAAATAGGTAGCCAATCCTTACACTAATTAATACTAAGTTCAACACACTTAAATTCAATGTAATACAGTGGATACATTGAAATAAGGATTGCATATGCTTGTTAATACCGGACAAGCCAATTAATTCAGTAAATAAAACTCAACTTTCTGTCACCAGCTGCGGACGGTCATGATAATGAAGCTTAATAAAGCGTAATGATTGATTAATTATGTTTTCCGATTCACTCCTCCCAGCCCTATCCAAATAGCAAGTCAAATGTGTCAATTAGTAATCGAAGCTTCAATCAAAATGGTTAACTTCCGGTTCGTGCTCAGCCGGTTTAAACTTGGTTCCATATGGTAGCTTCGGGCAGACTTCACCGGGACAATTTAAATGATCCGAACAGAATCCGTCCGCTCTTTTGAACTTATACGATTGTAGCCAGACATGGAAAGGTCGAGCGTGATTACCCGGGTGAGTTTGATACCGTTAATCATATGGGGATGTGTAGAGTGGTTCTTGAAACGAAGTATGTTCTTCCTTCTATGGTTACAGTTATTACAAAAGTTAGGGCTGGAGATTTTACATTTCATTTGCTAAAGTTACACCATAGTAATAATACATTTATTCAACGTAAAATAAGACAGTGAGCAGAAATTTGCAAGCTTCTTTCCACTTTTTAACACGTATCCCTAAGGCCTTGCTCGTAGCAAGTACCATGGTTGATGGTTCAGTTCGGCAGAATACCAGGGGGACCGTGCTTCGGTAGTGGGATGAATGAATTTTTAATGCCATCCACGTATTTTATTACTTCCGAGGGTGGCAGACCGGCCCCGCTGGATCAGGGGCGATGTAAAAATGAACGAAAAACGAAAAAACCCAACTCTGTAGCCATATTTTTGCTCCCCATTCGTTAAGGATTGCTGGGAGGTATTTGGAGATGTGGTGATGGAATCGGGTAGAAAGGATATGATCATGTGTAAAAGCAACGAAAGACACGGCACCAAGAGACGCAGACGGTAGTATATAGTAAAAAATAGTCAAAAATGGGTTAAAAAACTGGTTAAAGCATTCAGTCGTTTTTATTTGCAGTCAACGATGCAGCCTTTTTCGTTTATCCTTATCATTTTTCCGTTGGATTAGCACTTGTACATTGTCACCTTCAGGCACATTTGTAGGTGCTGTGACACAGATGTCCCTAGGTGGTACTAGTGGTGGTGATAATGCATAAATTTGCATTTTGGTATGAACTCTATGTTGTTTGTTTGAGAAATTTTCATGAGGCGCGGAATCTTTATTTGATTTTCAGATAAATGTTTGCTGCTAATTTAGTTATTATAAAAAGGGAAATAGACATACAGAACTAAACAGATGAAACTGTGCAATGAATTGATCCATTTAGTGAACTGAAATCTGTTCGTTTGTTTTTACGACCATACTTTCCGATTTGTCTAGCCATTTGAAACATGCTGTCTAGTACCAGCAGCGTGGCCATCTAATTGTAGCAAAAAATCCTTTGGATACTCACCGTTCAAAAACGATTCTGACACGAAACACGTCACTAAATGGGTGGCAAATGCAAGCAAACGGTTCAGAAGCGATTCAACCTGGACCGATATTTGTCTTTCCCAATGGACAAAAGGGACAACAGGGGATTGTACAGAGGACGTAAATGGAAATTGAATTTAAATAAATCCACCTAACTTGTACCCGTCTGGAACGAGTAAGGATCCTGGTACGAGTCCTATCGGAATCTGCGATGCCCCAATGCAGTGTTGAGAGAGTGACTCTCAACGTTAGGCGTGTGGTAAAAGGTCAGGTATCGAGGGACTAGACACTAAAGCTGTGGCTATTCTGGTGTGCGGTAGACCTGACGCAAAGTGAAAGGTTAAATCTGGTGTTGAGTGGCTTTAGGTGGGTGAGTTGATACGGTTGAATTGATTGGAATGTTAATAGCAATGCATACGAAGTGTACATTGATTCTACAGTCGAATCACCAATTCTTTATGGTAGAGCGATGCTAAAAATAAACTGTTTTTTTTTTATTTATTTGCGTTATTTTCTACACTTTTGTAAGAAAGCATATTTGATTATTTTTGCACATCAAAATTGAAAAGCTAACAAGTAAAATATCACCAGTAATAGAAATTTGTAATGTTATAATAATAGAGGAAACGGCAGTTACTTTTTTAAACACTTTACAAACTTATTTTCGTAATAAATTGCACTTTCTTATGCTCTAAAGATGAGTACGAGGATTTTTCATGATTTTTAATTAGATGATTTTTATTATTGGCGTGATTAAATTGCAAACACGAGTTTTAAAATATGGGTCTTGATTATATTATTATAATTTGCCAATTATTACAACTGTAGTTCTTCGTTTTGTTATAAAAGTATATTCCGAAAACTTATTAGTTAACATAAGCTTTTCCAAATTCTAAATAACTTACGTACATAAAGGCGGTTCCGTGGTACAGTCTTCAACTCGATGGACTTATTTATGGCTAGTTTGACGTTAATAGTATAGTATTAGTATTGGATAGGATAGTAATGACAAAAATTTACCCGCTGACTGTGAAACCCCATAAAATGTATTAGTAGGAGTCGCCTATATACATCAAACTGAACTAATATTCACTTGAAATTCAATATTAAAATAGTCCCATAAGTAACAAGTAAATTTTATTATAGTTGCCATTATAGTGGATAGACAAAAATGGTCAACGTTGGGCTATTCAAGTCACAAAACGTAATTTGCCACTATTTCACGGCAGGAGCATGTCAAAATGATGACGCGTTGGCCAACGCGAGCCAACTTCCAAAGCAAAACACACACACATACGGATGTGAACTCTGGTGGTGTCGATATATACAGGCAAGTTGCGTGGTATGGTTTGTTGTAGGAAAGAGAGTACAGAGTAAGTTTAAAGGATAAAGCTTAAACCTGCCACCGGAACGTAACACGAACACGATGGGAGGTTATTTTTCGCTAAAACCTCTCGAAAGATAGATGGATGGCTAGATTCGGAAACAGGTGCATGGAATGGCAACCCACCATCAGGTTGACTCCTTCACACCCTCAAAGCATCACTTCCCGAATACGATTGCAGCGTGACTGTGACGCTGGTTGAAGCGCTCACCAACCGACACATTTCAATGAGGAATGCGACCACAGAAAGTACGTACGCTATCGTTCGTATCGTTGTGCCACGAGATCCACGTTCAAATGGATACCCAGACCAACCAGCCATCACTAGGAAGGCATGTGAGGGTCGCGTTTTAAACCATCTCCTATCAGCGGGAGGGGAGGGTAAATGGAAGGCGGAGGCCGTTGAGTGCTTTAATGGCTTGTTGGCTTAAGGCTTGTTGGCTTAAGGCTTGTTGAGAATTTTGGCAATGTTCTGAGGATAAATCAAGCTTCTTCGTTCGTCAGGTTGATGAACGCGGTACATGGTGTAGATGGTGAGATGCACCGTATTGCCTGATGCAAAATACGGGAAGTAATCGATGGATTTTTCATTTTATTTTCTGCTTACGCGCAAATAATCCCCGAGCGAGGCACGATATTCAAATTAGGATTTGTGTTCTTACTGTAGTAGAACCGCGTCTATTGTTTATTTGTTTTGGAGTATTAGAACTGCTTTTGTGAGAGCAAGAAAACATTAAAATAATTTTAGCATGTAAGAATGACGTTTGAATTGTACAACTTTGTCAATTGCGACGAGTATTAGTATAGGGCTCACATCCAACAAGCAAAGGAAGAGAGACACATCAAAAGAAACAAGAAATATTATTGCACGTTTGGCCCGTGCTGAACATTTACAGTGTTATTATAACAAGCTAGGAGCAAAACAGTGTAAACGAAATTTAAAGTAAAGCGTTGAACAAAAATCCAAACAAAGTTTTTTTTCCACCGAATTTATGCTAAAGATCGTGCAATGTCTTATACCGTTTGCCCTTTCTATTTTTTTGGTTACTGGATGGTGTTGAAAAAAAAAACTTCTCACTGGTTGTTTGACGGTGGATATCCAAAACTTCAAAAATCAACGGTTTTCTTTAGATCTGCTAGCGAAGGGAAGCATGTTCATAAATATTTTATTGCTTTCTCTTCCCTCCTCGTCCGAGGTGGGGACGTTTGGAAATTGCTGAATCTTTTCATTTCGTTCATTCTCGCTGGATGCTGGATGGATGTCGACACTGTCCAACAACCACAGCTTGAGCAAATAGGATTCCTTCAAAAGTTGTTGCGTTTTTTTTCGTTGCCGTCCTTCCCTGCAGCGCAAAAACTTTATCCTCTCCAGAATCACGCAGCAAAGACGACGGTCGGTTTTCTCTTTTGATGGGAATTCAATTTGTTGGGCGTGATGATGGTTGTGTAAGAGTATGTTCTAAGGCATCCACTCTGCTAGAGGACAGTCTTGCAGAGACTATCGGATCAAATGTATGATACTGGGAAGAATCTTGCAGAAGAAAAAGATGTTGGGAAAGCGTGTGTTACGAATCCCCCCGGGGGTCATCAAATCAGTAGAAAACGGAACCACTCGATGTTTCGACCTTCGTTATCTTCAAGCAGTGTAGAGCCTGCTTCTGTTCAAGCCGTTTACGAGCGAGGAAATGCTTTAAGTGGCCACATCATCAACACTTTACGGTTCAGCGGTTGTATGCACTCGAGAGCCATTCCCCTCGAGCCCCTGTTGGATTTGCGGTTTTGTGGTGTAGTAGTAAAATGGACGCCTTTATAGCATTATTAAATCGATGACGATTTGATTTTCATGCGACACTTATAGCCTATGTCGGATTGTCTCTTAATTGTGCAAATGTCTGAATCGTTGAGCTAGAGAGAGTGTATTGAAGATGTTTTGATGAGTGGAATGCAGATTATTTTAACTACAAATCTCTGCAATGAAAACATGAAAAACAGATACAGAAAAATGTATGTTTTTTTTAACTAGGTTAACGCTATTATTCCATTTAGCGCTGTTTGTTCCATGAGTAGAAAGGGCAAAGGGCAATGGCGAATGCTGGCAACAATTATGCACACAAAATAAGTGGAAAATGGATGCCCCGAAGCGTCGGAAAGCAGCTCGTCCATTCGTTAAGAAATGATCAAAACGTAAGGACTCCAGTGTGTTGCTGTGCTGGATGAACGTTATAAAGAAGCATAGAAAAAATGAAAAGAACAAGCTAAACGTAACATAAAATAGCTCTTTCATCGAAACAACGCAAATGAGCCGCGGGAAGACATCCGAACTGCTCCCGGAAGGTATAAGCGTGATTTTCCGCGATCTCGTCTGTTTGGAAACTTAATTTCATTTTTGCCACGGATGCCTTCCGGAAATGGGAAACTTTTAGAATAATTGGAGTTTTGTGCTGAGTGCCACTTATTTCATTTAGCATTGTTTTAAGGAATAATCGGCACGATTTCTTGTTGCTCGTGCTCCTGTACAGTTGCTCTCGGTTGGATATTTCTGTGTTGAGAGGGACGAAATTGCAATAGTATAATGGTTTCAATAGGTTATGGAAGTTAAAACATGTTCAGCTGGATGAATAATTGAAATTGTTCAACCAGAGAAAAGGACAACTAAATGGAATGAACATAAAATACCTTTTTGTTCTAAGTATATTTTAATATCATACTTATTTGAAAATATTAAAGAAATATTGGACATTTTCATCATAGTGTATGAACTAACTAAATATAGGGGTTGAAACCCTCTGAATCTCATATTTTCACTTACTACTCATAATGGACACTTTCTTGACTCTTTCCTGGGGACTAGAACTTTATGTGACGGGAATTGATTGATTTGGAAAGATAAAAAGGGTGCCTTAGAGTCCAATTTCCATCATATAGAGTTCGCTTCCCGTAAAATTGTATTTTTCCGAAATATTTAATTTTTTTAAATGTATTTCTTTATTAGATAATAGCATATTTTAAATTTGCTATTAGGAGTTTTTGACCAGGTTAGTTGGCAAATTGATAGCAAAAAATCACACAGCCTAACTAGCAACATAGTTTTTTAATTTTTCATATATCTGTTCTACTCGGCCCCGTTCGGTGTTTTAAAGTGCATTCGTTCAAAAAGAAAAGTTAAAGGTACCATACTTGTATACCCAACGTAGGCACTCCCTTGGTAACTATCTTAGAAGCAATACATTATAGAAGCAGTAAACAAAACATTATGTAATCCTCAGTACTGGTTAATTTTGACTCCACAACAACTTAAAAAAAAGTGTAAACAAGCGGCCATTCATTCTAAATATTTTTAAGTAGCTTTGATTAAGTGATTAAAGTTAACATTACCTTTCGATTACCTTTCGTTAACATTAGCTTTCGATATCTTTGCGGAGGGTTTGAAGGTATGCTATATCTTCGTTTATTTTTATGGATAAAACTATCAAATACAGCTTTCAAGGCACATTCCACTTGATACTAGTAATTAAAAGAGCGTAAACCAGTTGCAATAAAGTCAATGAAGTTTGAAGAACGCTTTGAAACGTCTTGGTACAAACTCATGCTGATTCAACGATGTGAAAGAACTGTACTTGTGAAAAAGAGCTTTGGCTGCAGTAAACACACTAGCGATCTTTTTATTATATACCGGTAACATAACGAATGTTTTCCATTCGTCCAAAAAGGTGCAGTCGCTGAATGCCATTAGGCGTAAAAGAGTATGAATAGTTCAGTTTTAAAGCAATTTTGGTGATCATTAACATCTATATGTTAAGTAAATGTGGGTAATGTTTTTATAATTTATTTAGTGTATATTGATGGCATGATATCCTGAATCAGTACGTTCCTTGTGCAGGGTTTCTTCAACAACAAAATGAAAAAATTTCTTATCAAATCTAATATCAAACCAAGAATTCGTAAGATTCGAAAGACTCTATCATACCAACAGGACAAACGAATGTAGGGTGCAGTGGTTCGTATTAAATACGAGATTAAAGAATTCTCAACGCTCGCCGCCAACACCTACGTAGCCGGAAGTGAAGATTAAAGGGAAAAACTCGTGCAACCACAAAATATGAGGCGATATGAGGTGCACACACACACAAACACACATACACTTTTGTAGTAAACTTTTCTGCCCCCGGGGTAGCAGATGGTCCGTGCGACCTTCTTCCTTGGGTCGAACAATCAGCCTGAGGAAAGGCTAGCGATGAAGGTTCGGATTTGTTTCATCGGTAGCACACAGCAATCTTTCAGTAGCGAAAGCACCGTGGCTCGTTGGAAAAGATGAATCAGAAAGTGTGTGCAAAAACTTTACATCTAAATGCTAATATTTCCGGTGTGTCACATCGGTGTTTCGTTCATGCTTCTGTCGACCGATCGGTCCGATGTGGTTGGAAACTCAGCACAGCACAGCACAGAGTGCAAGACACTGACACCATGCTGTCAACAGTCGCGCTACCAAGACACCGCGTCTCATACCTGCTCGCCTCGGCAGTGGAGGTGGAAAGCAGCAAGAAAAAATTCTTAATTTATATTCAATCATATTCCCATGGTGCGTTCCCGTACCGAACGATCGTGGCACGGCATGTTGCCCCGGAAGAGGAAAGTAACTTTTAGGGAAGAAATCCCAATTCCAGCGACGGTATCCGGCGAGAAGCATTCACACTCCCATTGGAAGCTGATTTTCGATGCTGCTTGCTGTATAATTTGCTTTTAATAAAATTGTTAACAAACATGGATCGGGCTTGGCCCGATGATGAAACTGGCAACCGTCCTTGTGTGTCACGATGGTTACAGTAACTGCGGGACGGGATGGTGTGAATGTGTTTAGCTTTCTCTCACTTTTCCACCGGAAGAAACGCAGGAAGCAAGGAAAACATAAACCACTCCTGGGCACCACTTTGTCCCTTTGGAAGGACATTCGCTCCTTTAAATCGTATCCCATTGGTACTGGGAAATGGGTCGTATTCAAATTTGCACACTTGTCTTGCGGGTGAATTGGGGAGCCTTCGGGGTGTGTTTTGTCGGTACGTTTGCTCAACAGTTGGTCGGATCGGATGGAGCGGGGATCGTTTTGTTCGAGTGTTATAACTGTTTGCCAGGTCATGGCTTATGCAATCGGGTGTCGAGTGCTATCGAACAATTTCCCTCTACTGTCCCCCTGGGGGGAGGTTTGTTTGATTGCACACAGTGTTTGTGGCGTTTGCTCACACTTGTTGCTCGCTGGGTGTTGTTTACTCTCGGGTTTCCATGATGTGTGTATGTTTGTAGAATATATTGTGACTGTGGAAAAGAATGTGATCGGTTCTGCCAAACGGTAGAGAGCTATGATGTTGGTTTAATTGGTAGATTTTTTTTACCGCCGTACAAATTCGCCGCCTGAACAATAATCGTTTGTTTTAAAAATACAAATATTCTGCAAATTGGTTGAACGAAATGCACCATACTATTAAATGCATCTTGCTGTCCTAATATAAAACAATGTATTGACAGTTTTTAGTTGTAAAATGGAACGAGTCAATGAAGTTACATATTCAAATTCAATGTTTTGAGTATACTAATTATTCGGATCAGTCGAAATCGAATTAAATAAACTCAATGACATGTGTTTCAATGGTCTCGTGGTACAGTCGTCAACTCGAAAGACTTAACAACATAGCCTCATGGGTTCAAGCCCCTATTGGACCGTGACGCCATACGTAAGACTGTCTATCCTGCTATGGGGGGAATCAATAAATCACTGCAAGCCAAGGCTACAAGTGGTACAGAAAGGTCTTGACCGACAACGGTTGTTGAGCCAAAAGAAGGAGAAAAGAACGACATGTAAATGTTGATAGAAAATTCAATTGAAACAGCTTTATAGGAAGCTAAACTTGTCATAAAAAAAACTTAAAATGATCAACAAATGTTTTTTTTTATAAATTTAAATTCATTATTTATGACAATAGCAACCAGCAAACGCATATACAGAAATATCACGGAAAAGCTCAACATTCAAGATGTCTCAATTTATTATGAACAATTTATGACTGTTGATCGTTTTAAAGCCTGAGTGAGCCATACTATGAACACGGGCAAAAACAGTGTAAGGACTTCAAAAAAAAAAAAAGATCGTAAATAAAAATATATTCCAAACTACTGCAGACAGCAACAAATGTAAGGTGCTCTATTTAATAATGCAAACCTTCTCCACCTTGCTTCAAGGAAGCTTCATTTATCATTTCTCTTTATCGTTAACGCGTTGCAGGCTGTCACTTTCGATTGGTTTCATTTATGGATATCAGTTTTTTAGCACTGCGGAAGCGAAAGCCAAAATGCAAGCAACAAAATCGTACAGCACACACAAACAAATGATTTTTATCGTTGGCCCATAAAACTGTTTGACAAAAATCCACTTTCAAGCCACAGTAATCTTCCCTGTATCTTCTCAATCCGACCACTACGACACCGATTTTCTTGTCATAACCAAAAGCCACAAGGCATGAGGTTACGTTTCTCTTCGCATCGTCTCACACTCCCTTCAGCACGTTATGTTTGTGTGTGAAAAAACACGAACGAGGAAAAAAATACACCACGACACAACTACCGGAACCTCAAACCATTGGAACGTCCAAAGCCGACATAAAAACCGTCAACCAAAGTGGCAAAATCATGGTTATTGCACTGCCGCTGCTGACGCTTCCAGCTCCCTGGTAAGGAGGAGTAGAAGTTTTTTTGCCTTTTGGCAACACTTTCCCTCTGAACGCTCCATGGTTTTGTGGGAGCAGGAATAGGGAAAGCATAAGAAATAGCCTTGAGTGTTGAGGAGTTGCAAAGGGATGGTGGCATATTCTTGCGGATTTCTTTGCCACTAGTGCGTTGGGTCTAGCGCGCTGAGTAGCGTCGTGCTGTCGGCATGTTGAAGCTAATCCAGATGTATAGGAACGAAAGCATGTTGTGTCGAGTAGTTGTATTAAGAGCATCGGAACAGCGCCGGTGGTCGCACCCCAAGGAAGGTTAGCAGTAGAACCACATCTGTCCGTAAGCCGTAACACCCGACATCCTTTGGCTTCTACAACAGCTTCTACAGACTGTGTTTTTAAGTACATAAAATGTCATAATATATTTGCACTTTGGGTTTTGGAGATTTCTCGGTCGTGGCAGATTTCTCAGAACAGACACAGTCGGCAGTGGATAACGATCAGGGCGACTTTCCTTTTGGTGGTGGTAATATGTGTGTGTGTGTGTGTGAGTATGTTTGGATGTGATTGTAAACATAAACACACTTCCGCTTTCGCTTACCGGCGAAGCCTTTTCACTTGACAGACAGGCTGTCGAGCAGACAGGCTAGGCAGACAGGCTGAACGGGAGAGGTTGATGGAAACTTCCTTAGCTTACCACCCCGTGCCACCCGTACGCATTGACAGGAAGGGGATATGCTGAATGAAGTTATGACGTGTTGGGACAAATATGAGTCAATTTTCGGTCTTAGCTTAGAGTAGAACCACTTCAAGGCTAAGGCAAGATGTGAGCTGTGCGTGAAGAGTACTTGAGATATTGTTTCGGGATTAGGACAAAGTTTTGAATAATTGCTCCAACACTTCGGCACGCTTGCGAGCCGTGATTAATCTGTTGAATGTATCAGAAATTAGCTCACGACCGCTGGGAGAGATATCTGCATAATGGAAATCTAATGTATGTACCTCGTGGGTTTGACAAATACGCTATCGAGAGGCTTTTTCAGGTTTTGCTTTTCAGCAGTTGCCTTCGTTGTTTTTGTTAAATGTACTGATAAAAAACTTAATTTTTAACTGCTTATAATGAAAAAAAAAATTAAGCAAAAAATAGTTTAAGCTGGTACAACTTTTTAAATGTGCTAACCTTTTAATTTTAAGTATGTATCATGTATAATGATGTGAACTGTATTAAGTCATACCTTCACAGAAGAATTGCTCGACGATGGAGTTTATTATCCATTTTGCTACCTTCATTCATTATTTTCTTCAGATGTTCGCTAACGCTAACTAGGAATGTAATTAAGGGTACAGTTTGATTGGATTTGATTGCAGGAACGCTTTCTTCGGTGATAATGAGCGTCTTTCTGGGGTTGATAAGGCTGACTAGCCTAATGCCGGGTGTGTCGAGAATCTTCTAATTAAATCAACTCCATCGCCATCCGTGCGGCCCTGGGAAGGTGAATATTATTTACGTTAGCGTTCACACTCGCCTCGGGAATGCAGGACCACGTACCATCATCATCATCATTCCTCCAATCGAGGTACTAAGCACGAAACTCATAGTGAAAGCTACGCACGTACCATTTCGTAGTTGGGTGAAAGAAAAAAAAAGTTTGCACACCGGGAATATTTGCCCTTGCCAAAGGCTTAAATTTATGTTCGGCGGTATAGCGTGGGATGGAATTGTTGTACAAGATGGAGTTTAGCCTGCCAAAAGAAAACCCGTTTTTGGCTGAAATACCGACCGAAGCAAACTATAGTATTTTCATCTGTGTGGCATTTTGTGTGGACATGGAAAATAGTAAAAAAAAACAAACTTTTCTGTTCCAACACTTTGCGGGATGCGGGAACATTATCAAACATTTTTCCCTTGTGGACATTCGCTTTTTCCCTTGCCATCCTCCGCCGTATGATAGGAAACTACTGTAATTCGTTGCAGATTTCTACAATCACACCATTTTTGCACATCAAAACTCCCATGGGCTTGAAATGTCTGACTTTTTGTTTTTTGCCCATGTCTGGTGGTGGTACAAAACGAGGCCTTTCCCACTGCTTTCTACTGGTCTACCATCCAGCGCCAGTGTTGTCTACACACAGTGTTGATTTTATGACTAGCATTAAAATTATTATGCGATTCATTTTACGATTATGTCTACATCGTGCAAACATTTTCGTGGTCGGATTTTGGTGCCTTCCCTCAAAACGAGGATAATGATGAGGGATGAAGGCGTGCAGCTAACAAATTTTACATTTGTTTTTGGTCAAACCATTCTTCCCTCGCTCCCATCGGTCCTCATTGTACCACTCAAACAATCCAAACCGCGTAGATGTTGCGAGTGGTCGGAATGGCCCCGGCGATGAGTTCCACCGGCTTGTTGAAAGTTGTTTTCCCTTCCACCACCGGAAGCTACTACCACGATTTTGACTCTTCTAGCTGGTGCGGTGTTCCAACATAGGAGTGTAGAACCTAGGAGGGAAGGGATTTTCCAACACACCCTTCCCCCACAGCAGCATGGCATGTGGGTAGGGGACAACAGACAACAGCGGTGGAGGCAATCCTCCCGAGGGGGCGGAACGGGCCAAAGAGCCAAATGGAACAAATTATTGTAACGGCCATTATGTAAATTGGGGCTTAGACAGTTCGCGCTTACGACTTTGTCTGCCACTCTTTTGGGCCGGGCACACTTTAGCGACCGTGTTTCGTTGGTTTGTGATGGGGTGATGGCTGTTTTCGCGCTAGAACTTTGCCTTTGCAAGCTGCTCAGCCAGTTGTTGCTGCTGGGTCGGTAAAGAAGGTAATTAGTTAAGCCGATTGCAAGATAGCGCAGTCATTTGGCGGTTGGTAGAAAATCTGTACAAGAGTTAATGGATGGTGCTTAGGAGTGGTATTGTTTTTTTCCGAAGCTCAACGTGCCAATAAGCGAGAGGTGTCGTACAACACACTACCAGAAAGGGGATGTTTTGAACGACATTAATCTTTGGTATCATTTTTTTCCGCAAAGATCAAACAATGTAACAGACGCTGTTCATTGCAGATCCTTTTATTCTTGATATATTGACAGTAAGGATGATGTTTGAGGGAAATTGCGCATAAGGAATCAAGATAAAATAATTTTCTAATTTTTTAACGTTTTATTTAGGGATAGCATTGGGATAGCTTTTTCTTCTTTTATTTGGCGTAACGTCCTACGCAGACATGCCGGCCCTATACAGAACCCATGATGGCCATGTTATTGAGTCGTTTGAGTTGACGACTGTACCACGGGACCCTCCGTTAGGTTAGCATTAGTATGATAATTGTAACATGGCCAATACTGCGATGATAATTTTTAGTTTCTTCCCGCAATTAAAACACAATTCCATAATAGTAAGTTCTTCACAATATCTCTAATTGAAGATCAATACATCATTTAACCATAATGAATAAAAATGGAAGTTGCTTACATGGCAATATTTCATAGAATATAGAATATTTCATGGCAATATTTCATAGAATATAGATTAAAATTTATTTTACAATCCTATAAGATATCATGCATCATTTTAATGTTAATTATATTTGAAACAAGTCATAAATGTTGTGGCTTATCAACCTAACCCCTTTACTCAATAACGGCACATGTATCATTACCATCCAAGACGAGCTTCGTCGAACAAAGATGAATCGATTGACGACGTTTGAAGTGCCATTTAATGGATAGCATCAAAGCAACACTGACCATGATGGTGGTCAGCTGCTTAGATGGGTTCGCTTGCCTAATCTTGCCATATTTGTACAAGCGTACTTGAGCAGCATCATAAGCAGGCCGGTTCGATCCTCGACCTTTCTCCGGGGGGAAAATCCAGCTTCTTCCAGCGGCTTGGGTTAGTTTGGGTCACCTGAAGCCGGCTGGTCAGGCGGTCAGTAAATGATGATTGTCTTCATTAGCAATAATCGTTATCCCACCGGTAGGGAGGATATGCTGCATCATCAATTACGTTGCCGGAGGATGTCGATAGAGCGGTGGTCTGCAGGTAAGAGAAAGTACACTAGTGGTTGGGAAATAACCTTTTCCCTAGCCGACTTCTCTGACAACCACCTCGTGTGAGAATCAATGTCCATACGTGCCACAAACCAACCGAGACATCGCAGGGGTAATTTTCGACACCATTTAACAGGTTGACTACACGATCAATGCTGGTCAACCTTTAACCATTGGACGCCGTTGGCCAACGTGTGCAATCACTATATCGGAAACATTTTAATGGATGGGGTGAACGGGAAAAAAAATCAATCCGTTACCCACATCGCAATGGATAAGGCAAACGGAAGAAAACTGGCAATTTATTTGATTGCAACCGGGTTTCGCCCACTGCTGTAGTCTTTTTCGTGGTGGCATACCGGTGCGCCTTTCCGTTTTTCCTCTTCATTCCTACCGATTGAGCTTGGGCTCAATCAAATGTTGCCTTAAATTGTGTAATTTAGATTATTAAGCCACTGATGTTCCCAACCAGATAACAGTCCCGCTCCTCTAGCGTACTCGCACGCTGAAGAACCGGAAAAGTCTATTGGCAAAATTTGCTCCCTTGCTTGCACCGTCGTTCACGGTTTGTTATGCCATTTTCCGGCACAAATTCGTTTGGGGATAACCGGCTGGAGCACCAAAGCTTATCCGCCTACCTACATATATACATGCCTCACGTACACCTCATCGGAAGTGTCGTACTGAAATCAGGCAGGTCAAAGAATGGCAGGACGAACGCTCCATGCGTTACAGCACAGACAGACCCGTTCATTGTCAGTTCCTCCAGCAACATCGAAAGAAACGTTGCAAGAAGACAACAGAGTTTTCCTCTTCGTTTGGTTCTCTTTGTATCCATCCCCATGGCCTGAGGTTGAAGGAAAGTGTGAGGATACGCCGCACTACGGTGCAGTTGATTTTACCTCAAATATTTATTTTTATTATTTCGTTCACACCTTCCCAATCATCCGCTCAACCGTGAATCGGACCAGAGACTTTCCGAAAAAGTGGGAATGTTCCTTTAGCCGCTAGGTTGCGGGTTGGTTGGGGATTATGGTGGCATTATTGAGTATCTTTCTTGCTGCTAACGCGAACAGAAAACGGCTACCATCGAGAGCTCCACCTGCTTCGCAGCAAAAGGCCCCCGGGGGTGTAGAAAATTCGGGTCCGTAGCAATCCGCACCAACTTAACGGTTGATCCTTTTCACAGAGATACTTATGCCCCGGGTGTGTTGAAGTGTTGAAGATTTTCGTAATACATCGATAGGGGAATGCGGAATGATGTGTTGCGTTCGACAGATCAATGAAGGGGGCGTTGTTCTCCCTTTGTTAGAGCTCATGTAGAGATAGCTGTTGTTGTAAGGATGCTTTCGTTTGTGCATTCCGGCGTGTGCTAAGGAAGTAGAAGAAAAAAAGGAGGGAAAAAAGAGCCCCGGAAGGAAAATCCCGGAACAAGATCAGTCTTCAATTCTTCAGACAGTGTAGCTTTAATTTTTTATCCAATCATCATGTAACATTGTCCTGTTTCCGGTTTCCACACGATGGAGTATGTACTGGCAGTTCCGTTCTT
This sequence comes from Anopheles merus, assembly GCF_017562075.2. NCBI lineage: Eukaryota > Metazoa > Arthropoda > Insecta > Diptera > Culicidae > Anopheles > Anopheles merus. The sequence continues at coordinate 45,404,961 of NC_054084.1, read as the reverse complement.
TGGCAGCAGTTGGGCAATCCGCCCCAAGAATGCCGTCAATGAATATCGACAGTTTCCCTTTGCAAGAAAGATATCGTAACTCAGCGACTCAGTGATGTTAAATTCACTCTGCACCACCCTCGGAATGTAGGTTTCTTCGCATTAAACCATTTCCCACGCGTGGTGTCTTTATGGTCTGGGAGATGTTCATGGTCGTCATCGCTTCAGGCGCCTCTTGGTCGTGGGTCGTGATCGATACGTTCAAATGTAAAATTGGATGGTAGTCGATGTCTCAAAAAATCGAAGCCAACACTATCGCGTGCAGACTCACAACGTCCGTGCGAATGATTCCCATTTTTCTTCGATTTTCGCTCAAAAGATTTAAATTTTCCTTTCGACATTATTCCCCTTTTTAACATTTTCATTCCATTACCAGACGAGGCAGCATTGAACATTTGCAAAAAAAAGAAAGAAAAGAAGACGGTTGGATTTTTGGCTTAGCAATGTGAGCATGAGAGACATTTAAAGTGAAAGTGGTGACTTTAATGCTGGAACGATTTCGTGCACCGTTGGAGATGCTTTATACGCGCTACCATTTACCGTGTGTCGTCTTTCTTAACAGTGCGTGACAGAGTTACGGGCGAAGGATATGTTATCTTTAATCACATGTAGTTTGATTGATTAAATCCATTGATTGGATGTAGGACAGCTTCAGATGGGCTCAACAACGATAACAAAGGCAAAGCAATGTGTGAAGAAAAGCATGATGGAATAATATTGGTTATACGTCAAAGTATCGAGAAAATGTATGTCACATATTGATCATTTCGTTGAATTTAAATCATGTTTAAATTTTGTACCATAAAATTAATTTTGTTCTTAAAGCAACTAAAAGTATTTTATTTAAGATAAAAAGAAAATCTCCTTTCCTTTTTAATTAGCTAGCACGAATTACTGCGCTGTTTCTTCTTCAATGGCTAATCAATTATGTAAACAGCAATGTAAACGATACCACTGCCGGTATGGTAATTTGCTGAACGTTCTCTCCACGGAAAAAGAATGAAGAAAACAAACAAAAAAAACGAAGCCCGATCGCTAGTTGAAATCGCTTTCCAAACGATTGACATAAGCTACCGGAACAGCGAAATGGAAGCGCAATATAAAATTCAAATTAATACCCGTCAAAATCACCTATCCACTCGTGGTCAACACGTCAGGGGGAGGTGGTTTGTTGGGACGCTGTTGTGCTAACAACGTGGCTGACACCTCTAATGGTTTCAAGTAGCAGCTTCTCTACCGTGTGAAAGGGAGGGAATGGCATCATTCCTTCAACTGGGCAGAGGGTAGGGGGAAAATGGCCGATTAGTGTTTTTAATTTCCATACTTCGTCCAGGATTAAGGCAACCGCATTGGAATGGAATTATTTCAGAACAGTTGTTGCTTTTGCTTTTGTTTTCATTCTGTTTGCTGCATGCTATGCTTACGGCTACCAGGGAAAATCACATTCACTTCGTGTGCTTGTTTGTTCGTATTTTTGAGCTTGCGGGATGCTGGCAGGTTCTCGCTTTTTTGCATTGCCCGCGTTGGCTAATGTAGAAAGAAGTGTGTGTAATTTAATGGTAAATGTAAATTGGTTTTAATTTAAGCAGTTACCTCACAATACAATTCCGCAACGATCATGGCAACGGTGCAAGTAACGTATCGGGCCCGAGAGTGCTTCATGTATGGCCAATCGGCCATTGGGTGGAAGTGTTTATATGAAATTTATCTTGTGTGTGTGTACTTACAGTCAACGCTGACTTTAATTCGCTTTGACACCGTGGGCGGTACACCGTTCGATGCAATACAGAGGTATGCGCCCATGTCTAGGCGCGAAATTTTCGTAATTTCGATGGAATTTCCTTCCCACTCGAGTACTGCAGCCGGGAGCGTAATAGCGTAGTTTAACATCCACGGGGCGTCCGGTTTTCACAGTGGGTGTTATCGGAAGATGAAAACCATGGAATGGAAGGAAACACGTGAAATTGGCAAGAAATTTATTAATGCAGGCGAAAGACGCTGCAGTCGATAGCAGTGCGACCAGTTTCACCGCAAGGGTTCTTGTGCTAACTCTTGCATTTATCAAAGCGTTCGCTTGGCAAGATTCTAACGGTAGGTGGTCCTCGTTTGACGTGAAATTTAACTTGTGTGCATGTGTGTGATGCTTACCGTTTAACGACCTATTAATGGCTATTTTAGAGTTGTCGTCTCGCTTCCATTTAACTGTGGGCGTTGGACTACCCGTGGCTCTGCATTTGAGAGTCACATTGGAACCTTCCCGAACGATTACATCGCTTGAACTTAGCGAATCGTCAATGTTTGGAGGGACTGGAACGAATAGGAATAAAAAGGAAATATTATGTATTACGATATATTACATCAAATGTGTATTATTAGAAAGTTGTTAATGATAAATTTCATCGAACGAATTAGCAACCCGCTCCCAAAGGATTTAAATATGCACAGTCTAGTTAAGCCCTTGGTACTTTTGTGTAAGTTAACTGTTTTTAACAAGTAGAAGACGTTCAAAATTTGAGGCATATGGTGAGATATTGGTGTCGAACCAGTTCTTCTTCTTCTTCTATTTGGTGTAACGTCGTACGCGGACATGCCGGCCTATACAGGCTTTCGACACTTAATTCATTACCACGTAGCCCAATAGTCAATCCTTGCTACGGGGGGACGGTCCATTATGGGCTTGAACCCATGACGGGCATGTTATTGAGTCGTTCGTGTTGACGACTGTACCACGGTACCGCCCCCGACCGTCCAACCAGTTACATTCATTTACTTTGATGCTATGATTATGTTCTTTATAGTTTTATAGTTTTAAGTCTGATCGTCTGATAGAAACTTGGTTCCGTTATTTATACACCACCACATTTTTGTCTGGTAATACAATCCCAGCATCGACACTATTCTCTTACCAGATAGCAATTGCTTGCAACAATTGTTTAAAATTGTAATGCTCTTGGTACACCAGATAATCCTTTTCAATAAACTGATAGTATTAAGATTACAGTGAATACCCGGGATAAAGTAACTGCAAGCAGCAAATGGCCTGCAAAGAAGATTGTTAGATGTTTACATAAGATAAAATACTTTTTTTAAAGATTCTCGCATAACGAGTAGAATCATTTGTATAGCTACTATATTTTTCGGTGCCGATGTGAATTCTGTATCACGTTCGGTTAACATGGAGCATTTCTTTATTTTTGATTATCGTTCAGTCCAATAAGAGTTTTCATAATAAGTATAATTTACATGTTTTTTTGGGGTTTTTCATAATTTTGGGGCACTTTCTTGGCAACTTCTTCGGGAAAATGAACTATATGTGATGGAAGTTAGTCTCTATAACATCCTTGTTGGACAGCCACATTGTTGTTGTTGTTTTATTTTTTTACGAGGCTTTTTAGCATTCGCCTCTCGTAATTTATAGTTCAGAAATCACTAATACTATTTGAGATAAAAAAAAAGAATTAGAGGTTCAAAAAAAAAGAAGAAAAAAAATACAATAGTTCTTATGGTAATGGTGAAAGGTGAAAATGTTTGTTAATTCTAATGCTTTTTTCATATCAGGTATGTTTTTATAAATATTTTTTTTCATATTAGCTACACTTGTTTGTAGAGATTAGTGTCCTTTAAAAAAATCAAAAGTTTTTCAATTTCCTTGTAATTGTTGGAAAGTACAATATCCAAGTGCTCTCCAAGTCTGTGTTTCTTCCTTTCTGCGGAATATCCAAAACAATTCATTAAAATATGTTCCACCGTTGTATCACATCCACAAAATTGGCAGACCAATTAACCCTTTCCACCACAATGATGCATCACTCCTAGAGATAGTTCCATCTACATGATCTTTTATCATCCTACCTTCATTCGCAAGACGGTCAGCTACTTCGTTTCCTGCGGGACAGTCACATTGGAAATTGCAAATGTTGTTATTGCGCCCATTTCACGTTAAGTTCATCATCAGTTCATTTCACGTAAGAAATAATTACAGGAAAAGCTCGCTAGTCTCGCTAGTCCAAACACCGCAGTACTTTGCGAAATTGAACAACTATCTCTCGATCATGTTATAGTTCGTAAAATAGTAAACTTAAACTCCCGCAAAAAGGATTCGAAGCAAAATATTTTGTAGTTACAGCCAACAATGCGTTGAAGCAACTAACAGTTCACAGCATGTCTCACATTACGAAACTTACAAGCTGTTTAATTAGGCTTTGGTACGACCAAACCCCTAAAATCGATTGGGCATTGCAAAAACTATGCAAAAATGAATAACAAATAGATCAATACTTTCGAATGCTCATTGAAAAACCAATGCAATATTGTTAATAAAATTTATCCAGATGGCTCGGTATGTAATAGTTGTGCTGGCTATGGTTTAGCATCACAAAATGCTCGCTGCAGTATTACGTTTCCTGATAGTATGTCAATATTCTCAGCAGAGGCTACAGCGATTATGATAGCGACTGAAGAAGGCACCGTAAATGACAGACCTAACGATATTTTCACAGATAGGGCTAGTGTCCTGAAAGCTTTAGAGAAAGGATCCATATGAAACCCTTGCATTAAATCCATCAAAGCTCTATCAAAAGTACAATTGAATTCTGTTGGATATCAGGACTTAAAGGAATCAGAGAAAATGAAGAAGCTGCCTGTCTTGCGAATGGCAGAAAGGTAGAAGATCATGTCGACTGATCTATCTCCAGAGGCGATGTGTCATTGTGGTGGAAAAGATCAACACATCAGAGCTGGTAGATATTAAAAAATAAAACAGGCAACTGCACTTTGGACCGATTCACTAGATCACAGCGATCAACGTATAATAACAAGAATGAGAATTGGACACACCCGACTAACGCATACACATCGATTAAAAAAGGAATCTTTTTAATCTGCCCGTTTTGTGGAATTGATATGACGGTAGAACACATTTTAATAGACTGTTATGGTTATTCTACCGAAAGGATAAACTACAAGCTTAGAGACCATTGGGATACTGTACTATCAAACAATCTGAATGAAATGGAAAAAAGTTTTGAATTTTCTAAAGGAAACTAATCTAAAATAAAACTAATAATTTATAGGCAAAATTAAAAATATACCACAAGATAAAAATGATATTTAACAGCAAAAATCTTTTGTTTTATTTTTACTTTCACTTTATTTTATTAAAACTAAAATTGTATTTAATACACCTTTCGTTGTGAACTATTACTTATCTTTCTGGACTATTATCACTCACAGAACTATATAATATATCATTCATATTACTGAAATTTTAAGGCGAGAGCCCCAGAAAAAAACCCTGTAATATTACCAGAAAGAAAAGTGTTCTAGGGGGATCTACTTGTTCATGAAGGCGAGAGTTGCCCCTGCCGATTGCTGCAATCTGGTAGAGTTTCGTATGACTATAGATGAGGTGTGCAAGTGTTGTAGATATGATGACAATACATTTGTGGAAATATTTGTGACCTGATTTGTGAATATTTATATAAGAATATTTACTATATAGAAATATAAGAATATTTACTGTAGCAAAATTTTAATTGCTATGAAACTGATTTATTTTAAGTGAAAACAGTCTGAGCCGGTCTCGTAGTACAGTCGTCAACTCGTACGACTTAACAACATGCCCGTCATGGGTTCAAGCCCCAAATGGACCGTGCCGCCATACGTAGGACTGACTATCCTGCTATGGGGGGATCAATAAGTCACTGAAAGCCAAACCCACAAGTTGTGTGGTACAGGCAGGCCTTGACCGGCAACGGTTGTTGAGCCAAAAAGAAGAAGAAGAAGAAAACAGTCTAGCAGTTACTGGCAAAAAACAAATCGTTCTGAAACGAGTTTTCTAAACGAAAAGACATACAAATTGTATGGAAACGAGCCTCCCATATTACCGTATTAGTTTTCGAGCCACTGGAACGGATTAAACTCGTTATGGTGGGTTCCACTGTATTTAAAAAGCAAAAACTCAACAGAAACAATTAAGTAATCTATAATACGTCAAAATGACACTCACATATTTCTCGTGGACAACCCGCAACAGTATTCATATGCATATGCAGTAGACAAACTCCTAGTCACATTCTTTAATGTGGCTCATTCTTTCCTTAGCTTGCTCACACAATAGGAGCAAAAATTCGAAAGAAACTTTTTTTATGAAAGGAATATAGTCTACACAAAACTACCCGCAAACAACATGACAGTTGAGTGTGAACCATGTGTCAGAATAGACAAAAAACCAAGTGTTGAATGTTTTCGAACAACTTCGCTGCAGGATGGTCTTTTTTGGAGGAAAGTTTCTTGTTATTTCTTCCTTTTTTGCGTCGTGCAATCGTCGTGGTTTGTCAAGTGTGTGGTGGAATTGTTGAAGATTCCTGTGTTGCTTTCAGTTTTTGTGTGTGTGTGCAGATTATTGATTTCGGAAACATACGATAAACAGGGTATGCGATGAAATGGAAGGCAGCACGAAACATGCATTTTTCAAAAACATCGCCCACCTCTCGCCCTGAGCATTGTTCGCTCCTTGCATCGTGTCACTTGGCAGGTTGGCGTAAGGAGCTTATGCTTACTCGCCCCTTCGACCACCTAGATTGTTTGAGGCGGCTTCACGCTCCAGGGAAATGAAAATAAATAAATGTTTATTTTAAAATTGTTTTCATTTCCTTTTTTCGCTCCCAAAACCCACACCCAACGGTTCCCCTAAAGACATCCAGTGTGCAGTGTTTGCTGTGGGGTTCGTTTCAAGCTGTTTTCGCCGACTGAGGATTCTTTTTTTTGCTCTTTATGCCACCACTTCGGATTGCAGGTTTGAAAGTTATTTTTCTTGCATCAGCTACAGATTGCCTTTACTAAGCGTCTAGGTCACATCCACCAGCGATGCGTCCAGGCGGCAATCGTCGAAGCGACGAAGATAGACAGCATCTTGGAGGCGTTAGGCGGCTCGTTATCCTACAACATGCCGACATGTCCTGCCACTACCACTGGAAGAACATCAACAACATGCTCAACAATACTACCATCAGGATACGCTTGGATAGTAGGTTCCGTGTATTTTCACGTATTGGATGACGACGGCCGATGATCCTAATGTGATTTGAATTTAAATTGATTTCCGTTCCTCATTATGCCTATCGTTTTTCATCGGTGCAAACGACAAAAGTGCAAAATCGAATCACTTCCTCTTAGCCAGTTGATGCAGCACTGCCGGATGATCGGATTTACCGAGGGTTCTATTGCAAAAATGCTATGCAATAGCAATGGAGAAAAACGCTACCCAGAGAGCGTAGCGTGTATCAAAGCGAAACAATATGCAGAAAAAATGGGTACCGGTTTCCTTGCTTCATTGACAGAGTTTGTCGCGTAAGCGTAGAATCGAAATTGCCAAGACTTGGTGCTATATTGTTGCTATCGAAGATACGCTGCCAACAGGACCGTGTTGCAAAGGTATGGTAATGCAGTGCAGATTCAATTTTTCATTCGATTCGAGCTTCTAGAAAAGTAGAACCATCGAACGCTGAAAGCTTTGCGGAAGCTGATAAACAGTATTGTTCACGTTGACTCTGCAATAGTCGTCTATTTGTTCTGCAGAGGGGATTATTTTCACAATTACTCTTCGGAACAATCCGTCTGTAATGCTGGATTTTGTTTTAACAAGTCATTTCCTTCGCGAAATCTAACGTTCATTTTTGGTATTTTTTTAACTCTTTGGTGCGGCAATTCTTTCACAAATGATTAACTTATTTGTTATTTTGTAATCTTCTTTCTAAGAAAAAAATCGCCTAAAAGTGAGGGTAAAATAAGTCAATTATCGTCATTTTATCGCACGCTAGTGATCGTTATTTTCAAGCACGGTAAAGGCAATTTATTTTAGAGCGACAGAGGGAAATTAAATTTTTCCCATGTAGCGCCTCACCAGAGACCGATTTTTTCAGGTGATAACGAAGCTGCAGCTCCCTTTCTTTGAATATTCTGGCATCTAATTTGATTCTAACGGTGCTGATGGATTATAGATACGACGGAAGATATCGATTTCCAAGAGCGTGGTGGCTGCCTGTACTAAGCGGCTTTCTTGTGGCCGTGCCGACGAGATTTCGCGCAACACTCGTTCGAAATGTGATCACATTCAACAGAGAAAAATTAGAGCAGTAGGTACAGAAAATTAAGGTTAAAATAAGTTTAGGTAGAGTAAGTTTGTAGCGCGTGTGAGTGTGGGTAAAAAGTCATTAGAGTGTGGTAGTAAACAGCGAGCGGTTTGTGCAAATAAAAATTTTCAGCAGACTGCGACAATGTACTTACCCACCACATGCAGATAGCCAAACTGCGTCTTCGCTGTGACTGTGTTGATTTGGCACATGTAGCGGCCCTTGTCCTCTTCCTGGACGTTTGATATGTGTAAGAACCAGGTCTTGTGTTTGTCGTGCTTGTCGTGCGTGACACTGATGCGAGGATTCCTTGTGATTACATGATTATGTACAGTAAGGATTGCGGACTGCTCGAAGTGCATCCACGCTACCTGAAAAAAATGGTAATACAAAAAAAAATATAATTTCTTAAATCATATCAATATAAAATCATACTGAAGAAACGGTTGAAAAATCGACATGTATGATAGTATGCTTTCTACATGTATAGATTTGGCATTTGGTTTGTATATAAAAAAATCAATAATGATAGGTGAAACGGCTTGATAGTCTGTTGTAGACATTCCCAATATTTTTGAGTGCAGCTTAATTATTACCATAGATAAATGAGTAATGAAAATCACAAGATATAGCTCAATGAACAAAATAATACGAATAAGAAGGAAAACTCCAAGGTAGTTCTGATTTGTCGCTCGTCTTTAAATATTTAAATAATTATTCAAAAAAATATCTTTCAAATATTTCATCATGAAAATAAAAAAGGAATACTTAATACCCTTAATTGAAATTGAAATTCAATTGAAATTTTTCAGTATTTACACTCAAGCAATGGAAATTCGGTGGAAAAGCCGTAATGTGTAAAAAAACACGCCACTTGTGGGTTTAAACACGATTGGTGCAAAGCATTCCATGCTCATTGACTTTTGTGCTCCAGGTATACTATTTGATCACTAACAACCAAAATTTTAGGCTAGTTTTGATAGATTACTGTTGTTTTACTAAAAGATAAAGACATTACTTTGAAAGTTTATTGCTCTAGACCAGCGGTCGGCAAACTTTTGATGCCAAGGGCCAAATTTAGTAAATAATCATAAGCCGCGGGCCAGGAGAATGCAATGTAAAAATGTAAAAAATTGATTTATGATATCGATTGGTGATATTTTTGTTTTTCTGTAATTATATCATAACAATATGGATCAAAATTGATATTTACAATTTTAAAATCAAATAGCAAAGATTCATCAGTTAAGTATCAGTAATAGGGTGGACAAAAGTTTGATCAGTCAAAACAAAAAAAGCAAGAGTAATATTGCTTATTGATGACCTTCGCCTCCCATGGCGCAAACATTATTAGGGTTTTTTTGTAGGTACAACATCGCTAATAACTCAAAAATTATAAAAAGTACATTTGCTAACTATCATATTGCTCGATGAACAAGTAATAATATGTAAGACAAATTAATATTTGATTATTCACGTTATATCGTTATTCTCTATTCGTTATTCAAGGTTCTATCGTTATTCTCGTAAAAAGCAACAGTTTGTGTTCAATCATGGAAAGCTTTCGGATAATTTTTCGTGTCTTTCATGAAGTTTGTTGATACTTGTTTTTCTTACTCGTTCTGATCATTAACTAAAGATGAAGAATGCGAAAAAGCCTTTTCGCTTCATATTTATTTGTAGCATATCTGCTATACAGAACATATTGTAATACACACTATCAGCCATAGACACATAGTAACACACTTTGGAAAGCCAAATCACACCATTGCAACACATCCATTATAAAACACTCAGCAAATCAGATCATACCATACACACCCGGAAGAGCTCAAGCCACACCGTTCATATAAAAACAATTGTGACACACTTAACAGAACCAACCGAAACGTACAACATAAGCAGGAACAGTGTATGCATTATAACCCAAAGCAGGAACATTTTATGCATTATAACCCAAAGCAGGAACAGTATAAGCATTAAACCCAAAACAGGAACTTAGTGACAAGAACCATCATTCTTGTCAACAAAAGACAAACGTAACTAGCTTAGTGAAAACAATAACTTTCCAACATACAACCCGGAACCACATGTGAGAAACCCTTATTAACCCGAGGAACCCTTATCTTCTTTTGAGTATAAATAAAACCAACTCCGATCATGGCAGGTCAGATTCGTTCGGACTGTCAGGATAGGACTATGCCCATCCTACATCTATCGAGTTCTCATTTAAAGAGTTTAGATATGTCCCCCTGCCCAAGGTAAGGCCTCTAAACTCCAACGTTTCCAGTAAGGGAAACCTCCTAAAGGTTTCTATGATCGCCTGGACGATCAAGTGTCGAACGTCCGCTTCGAAACAGTATCCACCTCAGTTCTACTTAATTCGGCAAACGATGACGAAGGCCACCTGACCAACGCGAGTTCAAAGTTACTACATAGCAACCGTCCCAAAATCGAATATACCGTGACTATCCCAAAACATACCACATGGCAACCGTAACAGTCATCAAACACATTACATGGCGACCGTGACCTTAATCTGCAATCGGCGGGCAGAAGTATAAACAAATTATTTGTGATACGTACAACGGTAACGTACAGCAGTGTCGTGCTAACGCATCAAATAGTGTAAAAAAAAGTGCGTTTTTGACCATAACCGGTATACGACGGATAAAAGTGTCAAATGTGCAAATTTGTATTGAACAACGCAGCTGGCACAAGTGACCTATATAAAAAAAAAACAATCGCTATGAATGAGCGACCAAAAGCAAATACAGTGTGGTGTACAAAATGACAACTCATCGAAAATATAAGTGATGAACCGTTTGAAGGGCGAAAAAAGTGTGATATAAAGCAATTATGTAAAAAAAAGTGTTTTGACAACCTTCCTCAACGTGCAAAAATGCAACAACATTATGAATAAACCCTTAAGCGATCAGTTTGCAAATTAGAGCTACCTTGAAGTGAGGAACATCGCATCGACCCCAAAACTAAAGTAAACGGAAATAATGATGTCATGAGTAATGAGAAGCAGTGCAGTGAAACCATAAGCAATACCTATGTAGAAGTGATGTTCATTTGAAAGGTGATAGAATGAATGGCGAGACTACGGTATACGAGATGTGACTAGTGTGATTGAATGGAACAACCGTTCCCAACGTGGAAGACGACAAGACATCGAGCGACGACTGATGACACCCTACAACTTCACATTAAGCACCAATTAAACACCGAGCACCGGTAACGAGCGTTACACCATGAGCAGCAACAATAACAAATACATGCTATGTATTTAAACAAGGTACAAGGTTACATACGTAAATATGAAATTTTACTGATGAGGCTGCATAAATATGCAAAAACTATTCGAGAAAATAGAAATATTAGATAAAATTTATGATCAGGTGAAACAGCTGAACAGATGTTATAGGCTTTGCGCGTTAACAACATTAAGGGATAATACTAAGGAAATATACGACGAAATACAAGAACTCCTACGAAAGCACGAATCGTCTATTAAAGATGAAATATTAACAAAGCTAGTTAAAAAGAGTAGATACGTACACTACGAAATAAATAAGTGCATAAAAATACACTTCGAGAGACATCCAGATTCGTTAAATACGACATTATCAGAGAACCAATTTGACATAACAATAGAAACGAAACCTGACAAAATGGCTATACATTGGGCAATTAATTATTTTAAACCTTACGTATATGGACAAAAATTTATAGTTAGAACAGATCATAGACCATTAGCATACTTATTTGGTATGAAAAATCCTACTTCTAAGCTTACTAGAATGAGACTAGATTTAGAAGAATTTGACTTTGAAATAGAATATTTAGCAGGTAAAGCTAATGTTGCGGCAGACGCACTATCAAGAGTAATCCTTAACTCAGATGACCTAAAAGCATCAATACCAAAATCCAAAACGATTTTAATGGTTAATACAAGAGCCATGGTTAAGAAAAATAACGAGAAAACTGATATAAACAAAGACAAACCAATCGCAACAACAGGGACTGATCACCCCGCGATGTGGAAAACAGATAGACCTTTAGAAGTAAGAAAAGTACTAAAAATAGGTACGCAGAGAATTAAGAACAACGTTGAATTCATAATATACAACCATTCATATAGTAAAGCACTAGGAAAATTTCTTTTGAGAAATGATGGAAGTCAAGCATTAGAGTTTGCTTTTCTAGAAATGTGCAAAATCGCGAAACAATATGGAAGAAACAAGCTAGCATGGTCAGAAGAAGACCACTTATTCAAAGAATATTCCCAACAAACTATTAAGGAAATCGCCAATAGAGCCATTACCAAGTTTGAAATAATCCTGTTTACTCCAACTAGATGGATAACAACAGAAAAAGAAAGGCTGAGAATAATTTCAGATTATCATATGACCCCTTCGGGAGGACATATAGGCCAGTACAGACTGTACCAGAAAATAAGGGAAAAATACAAATGGAAAAATATGAAAGATGATATCAAGAAATACGTACGAAATTGTAAGGCATGCATAGTTAATAAGACGATTAGACATACTAAGGAAGACACAGTTGTAACTACAACACCAACAAAACCTTTTAACATAATATCAATCGACACAGTAGGACCTCTAACAAAAACTAACAAAAACAACAGGTATGCAATAACCATACAATGTGACTTAACGAAATACATCGTAGTAATACCTATCCATAACAAAGAAGCAAATACTATAGCAAGAGCATTGGTAGAAAACTTTATTCTTACATTTGGAACATTTATCGAATTAAAATCAGATCAAGGACTAGAATATAACAATGAAATATTACACAAAATCTCTGAAATCTTAAAAATCAAACAGACGTTTAGCACAGCTTACCACCCACAGACAATAGGATCATTAGAAAGAAATCATAGATGTCTAAACGAATACCTAAGAAGTTATACAAACGAACATCATGATGACTGGGACGATTGGACAAAATTTTACGAATTTGTTTACAATACAACAGAACACTCAGACACAAACTACACACCATACGAACTGGTATTCGGAAGAAAAGCGAATTTACCACAAGATATATTCAAAACAAAAATAGAACCAGTTTATAATATTGACCAATATTATTTCGAAATGAAATATAAACTCCAAAAATCAAACGAAATAGCTAGAGAAAATTTGATAAAAGCAAAGAATAGAAGACAGCACATCTTAAATAAAGATACAGTACCACTCATTATAAAGATAGGAGATCAGGTATATTTGGAAAATGAAAACAGAAAAAAATTAGATCCAGTCTACATTGGACCTTTCACAGTAGTAAATGACCAAGGGCCTAATTGCGTAATACAAAACAATACAACAAAGAAAACCTCTACAGTACACAAAAACAGACTAATTAAGTACACAGGAGAATAACTTCAATCATTGTAATTCATTACGTTATTCTATTAAAGGGGGGAGGTGTAGCATATCTGCTATACAGAACATATTGTAATACACACTATCAGCCATAGACACATAGTAACACACTTTGGAAAGCCAAATCACACCATTGCAACACATCCATTATAAAACACTCAGCAAATCAGATCATACCATACACACCCGGAAGAGCTCAAGCCACACCGTTCATATAAAAACAATTGTGACACACTTAACAGAACCAACCGAAACGTACAACATAAGCAGGAACAGTGTATGCATTATAACCCAAAGCAGGAACATTTTATGCATTATAACCCAAAGCAGGAACAGTATAAGCATTAAACCCAAAACAGGAACTTAGTGACAAGAACCATCATTCTTGTCAACAAAAGACAAACGTAACTAGCTTAGTGAAAACAATAACTTTCCAACATACAACCCGGAACCACATGTGAGAAACCCTTATTAACCCGAGGAACCCTTAACTTCTTTTGAGTATAAATAAAACCAACTCCGATCATGGCAGGTCAGATTCGTTCGGACTGTCAGGATAGGACTATGCCCATCCTACATCTATCGAGTTCTCATTTAAAGAGTTTAGATATGTCCCCCTGCCCAAGGTAAGGCCTCTAAACTCCAACGTTTCCAGTAAGGGAAACCTCCTAAAGGTTTCTATGATCGCCTGGACGATCAAGTGTCGAACGTCCGCTTCGAAACAGTATCCACCTCAGTTCTACTTAATTCGGCAAACGATGACGAAGGCCACCTGACCAACGCGAGTTCAAAGTTACTACATAGCAACCGTCCCAAAATCGAATATACCGTGACTATCCCAAAACATACCACATGGCAACCGTAACAGTCATCAAACACATTACATATTAATTAATTAGTGGATCACTAGGGATAAAACAAAATAAAACATTGGGGTCCTTCACGATTCTAGTCAGTTTTTTGTATGGAGTTTGACAGTTGGAGGTTGAAATCATCTAAAAACTGCACACAAAACCACACATAAAACTAGCCTGCAATTTTCAGCCTATATTGTTCTAGCCTTGAAGCTATAAACAGATTCGAGTGCTCGAAAACCTGACAAAACAAGGTGGTGTTTACATTTATCCCAAGCTCAATTAAAGAGATCTGGTGAATCAAAGTGTATGTAGCCCAGGTGGTCTCATAGCATGCTTTTTATAACCAAATTTGAATATCACTTTTTGACAGGTTGGGTGAAAATTTTTGATCAAACATGCTTTCTGGAGGCTTGACAAATACCCAAAACACTCTTAAAATCTTCATTCAGAAGCAGAAGTGATAAAAATCAGTTTTCTAAATATATAAACCTTGGAATAAGCCCAACTATATATTGTGCCCACTTAGATAGCTGCTCGAAAACTGATATACAATGCAAACAGCTGACAGGCTGAAATTTCAGCCTACGAACTTAAAACGGAAAGGGCCCCATTGATAGGATTTGTTGCGCCCCGATAACAACTAGAATCATCCAGTTGCTCCAACAGTGTGTTATCGTCGTACTCGTCAAACAACAATCAAGTTTTTTTTTTAATATTTGTTTCTGCGTTCAAATGCTCATCTCCTTGTGGTGAAACAATGTTAATGTTTGATAGTAGAAATGTAACCTTGAGTTCGACCATAATGATGATTCCTTCTATCCATATTATGATAATCGAAGTTGTAAGAGTTCGGCAGTATGAAATGTGATACTCAAAGATAATCAGCAATATATATATATATATATATATATATATATATATATATATATATATATATATATATATATATATATATATATATATATATATATATATATATATATATATATATATATATATATATATATATATATATATATATATATACAGATAGGTTCTTCCCATCTTTCATAATTAGAAGCAATCTTGCGCGGGCCGCATTTGGCCCGCGGGCCGGACTTTGCCGACCGCTGCTCTCGACCCTAAAATGCACTCTGAAAGCAAAAATATATTGAATACATAATACAACATAGACAACATAGACAACGGAAAGATTTCCCATTGTTTGCTTGTGGATTTTTTTAAATAATGAATTAAACATGATCGCGTACAATGGTTTCGTCGAGTTTAAATGAATATATTGCTGCGATATACATTGAGTCGTATTTGCTACGACGATGGACGATATCACAAAAAGCGATTTCTTTTCGTAGGAACATTTGATTACTTTACAATCCGGCTCACCTTTGAGGGATGTTATTTTCAGCTGGTTCTTTGATTATTGACCAAATATTGGTGTTCGTTTGTGCTAAGTCGTTTTCTACCAGACGATAGCTCACAACCAAACTCTCGCTAGAGCAGAACGAATCTCATATGAATGGTCTCGAATCGCTTTGTTTGCTATCCAATTTGGTATATATTCTCGGAACAAGCGTTTCACCCTAATCATACACTGATGTGTAGCTTCCAAAGGGCGTATTTGTAGACACAGTTGGTATTTGGCCATAGGATGTTGTCACTTATGAAGGTTATGATTCGAAGGTGTTGATCCCCAGGGATGGAGACAAAACGGCATGAGTATAAACAGTGTATATTTATTCGGTAGAACTGTCCTTATAACTTCTTACTGACGTAATTTTAATGCACGCGTTATACATCGAGTTTATTTTTTGGTTTGGTTTGAAACTGTTTACCATTTTCCGCGATGAACGATACCACCCGTGGGTATTTAATCATTTGGGAGAAATATACAATATTCCCAGACTATGCATATAACGCGCCATATGTTAAAGTGAATGGAAGTTGTTTAAGTTGTCTTCTGATCTTCCAGTGCTTTAGGCCAGTATCCTAAAAACAATGCCGTCCTTCGTAAAGGCGTAACACAGCCGAAGGGATCATGGTTTAGTTTCAGTGAGGCGTATAATTTACTTTCACCTTGATTTTTGCTCTTTGGAGAAATGCCCGAATCGATACTCTTTCACAAGGCAGGCGTTCGTTGGATCTGTTCGTATGTTTTATCCTATCCTGGAAAGGCTGTGTACGTGATATCATGTGGCGAAACAAGATTCTGTTCAGCAAGACGAAAATCTTGATGTTACATATGAACCGACCGAAAGATGAAAATGCACTCCTTCGTGGAGGAATTTGTTTTTTTTTTTCTCATACTTATACATCGCTCTGTGTTGAGGATGTATGTGTAGTATGGTATGTTATGGCATTCGTGTGTATACTTACAACGCGCCCTTTTTCGTTTCCCGGCATTAACCAGAAAGATAAGATGATCCTTTTGGAAAAGTTTTACCTTTATCGTAATAAGGTAATCCGACAGTGTTTTCATCTTCAACGAATAAATAAAAACACGTTCTTTATCGCTCAGGCAAAGGAATAAGAAGCATAAAGAAACATTTATCCTCAAGTTCAATGCAATGTTATCTGTAGATTTTTTTAGTTATTTGATGAAAAAGTTAGACAATTATCAAGGATTGATTTTTCAACGTATGATATCAGTCATACGAAAGACAAAGAATATTGATGTACTTATCTGTACTTATGATGTCTCGACTGTACTTATCAAATAATTTCCTTCAAATTCACTGGGATACAAATTATTCACTGCGCTAATTCATTGTTTAATAAATAAAAAATTTTAGACTGCATGAATTTCATACGTAAACTGAGACAAAATTACAAAACAGATATTTCTTAAAATCATTCATTCAAACAGTACATCTCAACAATCACGTATCATCTACCATATTCTATACTGACGTACCGCTATTTGAGGTTCACCCCTTCACAAATGATATCTTTAGAGATTCCAACAATATGTAAAGCAGCAGGAACATATTGCTAACGTTCCGGCTGGGAAGAAAGATGGAATCTCCAGGCTGGTAGAATGCAAATAAATGTGAATTTTTATTAGTAAAATATTCATGATTGCGTACGTTTAGTCTACATCAAGATGAAAAAAAAACACGCAAAAACACGTTATAGTACCATGCCAAACGTTGGATTGCTTGTAAGCTGCGTGCAGCGATGGCAATGGGCACGATTAGGAACGATATCTTTTTATTAAAAGATAACAATTTTAATAAAACCAGATTTGCACACGTTCCGTGACTCCGATTGAAGCGTGATGAACGGCGCGAATTCGTGTTTGCAAACATGGTTGTTTGCTGTGAGGTGTCGTTTTTTTAGCTGCAGCGTGGGCGAGATAAGCAAATTCATGTAGAACACGTGCGAAGCATAAATCGCAGTAATTTCTACAACCGTGCTGCACAACGATACATTTATTTGATGGGCGCTGTACTAAATGATGATCAGCGTCAATGAGCTTCGTAATGTTCATTGTAATGCGATGTCTGATTACGCCCAATTGTACTTACTTTGTATGATCCTAGGTTTTTGACGGAACAAGCCAGTTTGACGTTCCGCCCGGCAGGCACTGTAACATTTTCTATAACATCCGTAAACTCTGGTTCCTCGACGACGACTGGAAAGAGATTGTAAACAAATATAGGTAAGATAACACATTTTCATACATAAAGCATATTTGCATATATGTATTTGAATTCTTAAGAATGTTTGTATTTATTATTATTTCATTTATTGTAAATAATTTTGTTGCATTTGTATCCATAATATAGCATAGAAGTTTAAAAGAAATGATAAATGATTCATTTTGGTTGTAGACATAACTTTTTTTTGGTACAAACAAGTCATACATAATTTAGCTACTTTATTTATTCTATTTTTTGTGCAAGATTTTTCAAACTGACGAAAATGGTAATGTTATGTGATTCAGTTGCTTAAACATAATAATTTGCAAAAAAAAATGTTGTTTTCAAATCGAGGAAAGATAATAAAAAATTTGTCACTGGCGATAAAACCTTATTAAATGTATGTAATTTACTATGTCACCACAGCCATCCGTTCGATAGAACGATCGAATCAGTTTGGTTAGCAAATAAAAAACAATAACACAATCACGTATCCAATCGGTGGCCCATTGGCATGATGACGACGCAGCATTTTTAGGAAGTAAGAACAAAACAAATGTATTTTATTGAGTTTAAAAAGAAAAATTATAGAAAAAAGGTAAGTGTTAAAACTTAAGCTTAGGATCAATCACCAGTTCCTTCGAAGTCTCTAACACAATCAAAAGTACAATTTCAATTTCAATTTCCTTCGAAGTCTCTAACACAATCAAAAGTACAATTTAGTGCATTATTCTCAGCGGATTATAGATCAAACGGCAAATTAACGTGTGCCGGCATATTTACACAGATAAATAATAGTCTAGTCTAGACTAAGGAGCCGGTCTCGTAGTACAGTCGTCAACTCGTACGACTCAACAACATGCCCGTCATGGGTTCAAACCCTAAATAGACCGTGCCGCCATACGTAGGACTGACTATCCTGCTATGGGGGGAAATCAATTAGTCACTGAAAGCCAAGCCCACAAGTGGAACAGGCAGGCCTTGACCGACAACGGTTGTTGTGCCACAGAAGAATAAGAAGAAGTCTAGTCTAAGACAAATAAAGTTTAAAGAAAAGACACGTATACCTCGCACTTGGCTGAGTGCGAAATACCGAATGACATTTTTAGGAGTTTTTTTTATCTTTTCGATTTCCTTTGGTTCATGAGCTGATTATTATATTTTTAAAATTTTCACGTTTTAATAAGATTTTTAAAATCTTTTATCATTTTATTAGATTTATTTCATCAGGTATGTTTGTATGTTTGATTCAAATTCATCTGAATGTCATCTGAATGACTGTTGCAACTCATGTATAAAATTCTTGCAAGAGCTTGGCAACTACTAAAAGGTAAATAAAACTATTAAATATTAAAATTAAGAAGGTCCGGTGGTACAGTTATGAAACTGTTAACGAATTAACAACTTTCCCGTCATGGGTTTAAGCCTGAAATGGACCGTTCCTCGTAGTAGGAACGGACTATCGGACACTGTGGTACTTAAGAGGCATGCCCTCGTAGGAAGTTGCGCCAAACAGAAGAAGAAGAATACCTTCCACATGTGAAGATAAGTGTAAAAAATAAAACAAAATTGCTGAACAAATGTTTGATTCTTTGAGTATTTGATATTCGGATGTTTAGTTCTCTGAGTATTTTGCTTAATAACACATCAACAAATCATCGATGCAGATTATACAGGAACAAAGTCCATATGAAAACTGTAGCTTCCAATCAATACATCATCTCATATCTGAATCAAATATTTGTAACTATTAGGTTCGTTGCGTTCGATTTCAAAGTTTATTCATTTTGTGTGTGTCACGCCAGATAGCATCTTTTTGGAAGTTTAATCTCGCGAAGACACTTTGTCGTTTGCAAAACAATTCATTTTACTTTATCACAAACAGCTCGTTCGTTTTGACTCTTTTTCATCTAATCTTTTCTTCTATCGTTAGTAGAAGCGGGTGTTTGTTGACTGAATTTTTGGGTGGCCACCATCCACCGTCCACCATGGTCTTTCTTACCTTCAAACAATCAATTCGAAGGGTGCGCTTGAACGCTTGCCAACCGGCTCAGTGTTTCCGGCGTTTTGTCTTTTGTCGTCGTCGGCGTTGGGTGGTTGTCGAAACCGCATTGCCGAAGATAAATGGCTACAATGGTTATCAATTTCTAGAAACCCGGTACAGACGGTTTTTCTTCTACTGAGAAAAAGATGGTGAAGGTGGCGCTAGTTGGCGCCATGCATTGGGTTTCTTTGCTTCGGAGACACCCGGAGGGTGCAGCATTGCGGTTCAAGATCCTGTCGCCGATGGCGATACACCATCGAGCTAGCAAGGAAATACGGACGACACTCCGACTCCTCTGCCCTTTTTCCGAATAGAAGTTTAAAAGTGCTGATGCCAGACGTACGATAGTGAAAAACATGGTCTTTAGTGTACGCAGACACTTTTTGGGTCGAGTAATTCGGGAGAAAAACAAAACTAATAGCAAAAGTGCAACCTATACTTCCGTTCTCCCGATCATGGCCGTGTGGTGATCTCGTTCGTGCCAAAAGTCAGAAGGCTTGAATTCTTGTATCGACCGCATGCACACTAACCTAGCCCGGGAAACGAGTCGGAGCAAAGTTTTAAAAAAAGCTGCTTCCGAACAGCGACAGTGACAATAAAATATGTACAAATAAATATTCACCGAGTGATAAACAAGTGCGAAGGTCGAAGTTGTCGCGTTTTTCACCGGTAGTGAAGTGTAGGATCCGTTTTTCGTGTTTCATTTTGAACTCATTCAAAGTAAAATCGATTGCAAGTGGTCCCAGGGTGTGGGTGGTACGAATCGCGGGTGCATGTATTTATATTCATTTAGTATTCGACACACGATCTTACGATTCGTTACACATTGCTTAAAGCCGTATGAAAGAGCAAGAGAGCGGTAGAGAGAGATAGATACAGAGGGAATGAAACAGAATGTGAGCAAAAAGTTTCTGATGGAGTCAAGCGCTCTAGAAGTTCATATTAAAGTGAAACATCCACAGAACTTACATTCTGACATAAATGATATGGTATGGATATGGTCACACCTTAAACTGCTATTGCTTACGATACTTTTGAGACCAATTGATTTGTTTTGGAAATCATCCGTTCAGTGCTATAATAATCGGTTTGTACTACATCCATTTACCCATCTCATTATTAGTTGATGGTAATTGAAATTAAGGTTAGGACACATGACAAAAAACCCATAGTGAATGTGCCTTAATAATGAATAGTTTTCAAAGAAATTTGGGCAATATTTTGGTTGTTAGCGTCACGTCGAACCAAGTTCGAATGTCTGTTGTCTAGTTCGACAAGACAGGAAACAGCTTTTCCTTCGTGATCTAACAAACTTCTGCCGTCGCTCAGCAGTAGCTGCCGGTGCGATGTCAGTTGGATAGGCAGAAGCGGGTCTTGCGTTCATGCCGGAAGGACATCGTTGAAAGGGTACGGTACGGATCAAACCAACCCGCAATATGGTACGATACACTGGCGAAATCGAGGCCGTCAGGAGAGGTTTTCCTTTTTCATCCTACGATGCATCCGTTCGGGATGGGTAGAAGCATGAGGTGGCTTTTTCTGAAGACATTTCAGAAGACGCTCTACTACGCTAGGTTATTGCGAGTGAAAGACGACAGTAAAGCCATCGTCAGAAGAAGTACTGTGATGAAATGTGGTACGTGCTTCGTTTGTGCTGTGTCGGTGTCGATTTTCTGTGATGCCAGGCCGACCTTCACCAGTGGACCCTTTTCCGTATGCGGCGTACGCGGCAACGCACACCGACAAAACCTATACGGAGTTGAAATTGAATTAACGGTGTTTTATCGCTGTTGCCAATTGATTGTTGTTGATAAACTTGACTTTTGGCTGATTTTAAATGAAATTTCACCGACAGTCAGTCAGTCAGCGAAAGCGATGACGACCATCGGGATTGTTGCAGCAGCGGTAGCGTCGAAGTGTCTCTGGGGGACTCTCGTTTGCAACTCGTTTTGGTTCTCTCTCTATCCACCTACGCGTGTGGCAAAAAGTTTACCTCAATTGACGAGTTTATCGAAACTTTTGGGTGAACCAACTCCACTGCGAATGAATACCAATGAATGTTATCCAAATACGAGCGATTACGTGCTCTTCATTATAGTAGTAAAGTATGAAGAAAAAGGAGCAACCACACGCCCATGTGTAAAGCGTTGTAATTCAAATGTGCGAGACAGTTGCAACAAATTTGTTTTGTAGGAAATCCTCTTGATTGAGGGGTTTGTTTGACTTTTAATGTTGCTTTGAGTTTAATTGTGTTTAAAAAAAAAAGCTCAAGAAGCGTACAAACACTTTATAGCGATTTAAAACATAAAAAGGGGAATTTAAAAACTACCCCCATATTTTAAGTTATGTTTCACAAAATACAATGAAATAAAACTATTATTTTAATGCAAAAAGAGTAGCTAGTATTGAGCAAGTGATTTGTCAACAACATTGCAAAACAACACATTTCTGTAATAAATTTCATAGAAACATATTTTTGGAACGATAATGGCCCTGATGCCAACTCGCTTCATTGCAACATTAATTAATCGCTTTGAATGTATCTCACAAATCCTCGGCAACGTAAAACAAAACCAAAAAATCCGCGCAAAACTCACAACAAAAGAATAAATTTGCTACCGTACTTCCTGTTTACATTTGCTCGCCCCCCCCCCCCCCCCCCCCCCAGTGAGGTGTTCGATAATTATAACCGGAAGTCCCATTTCTATTCATCAGTTGAGCGGTGACGTTGACGTACTAATTAACCAATTAAATCTTAATTACATAAAGCACGATAATCACGTCAACGTAACGCGGATAAAAGCCGCGTCGAAAAATGATCCCAGCGTTGGTGTGGGGAATAGTGGTTTCCGTTTCGACGTAGCACTTCTGTTGTCTTGATGTTCTCCGTCTACCCTTTGCTGTGCAACATCAAGCGTGCCACAAAACCGACAGCGACTGCTTTGGAAATCAGGATATCCGTTCCATCCGCTCTTGCTCGTCCTCTCCCTTCCGGGAGGGCTGCTGTCAGGAAGGACGCTTTATGGGTTTCTTGTGTCACAAAATGATACGCTCGTGACTCATGGCATCCCTTGTTACAGCTGAGCCGCATCGAAGTAATGTTTACTGTGGCTTAGCGGATTGACACGCTTTTTCCTTTGGTACGGCTGCTGGTAGAAAGTGGTGTGGTTGCAATCGCCGTGGGAGGTGCGGTTCGCGTAACAAAAACAATCTAATTGAATGTGCATAAAAAGTGAAACCTAATTCCCTACAAGCACCTTCACACCGCGTCTTTGAGAGGGATCCCACGCTCAGGGGGAGTAGGCAGAAAAATGAACCTTAACCCGGGTCAGGCGCCGTGTTAAACGGGAATATTTCTGAAAGGTTCCCTGGGGGGGCCACCAACCCTGAGTGGGGACAGGCAGCATTAAGATAAATGGTTTCCTGTTTCCGAACAAAACGATAAACAAGCAGATTAGGCGAGGCTCATTTGGTGGTTTTTTGGTTGATTCTGTAGACAAGCTTTTCTCGGCGAAGGTTGTTGTTGATGCTTTTTGTCGTGGTCAGCTATTAGTTCCGGGCACAATTTGAGATGGAGAGAGCTTCTGTGATAGGCGTGGGAAATTATACGGTTTGTTGATTAATTCGGAATACTGGTGTCAGAAAAGTATCATTAAGAGTAATGGGATCTCAGCGTTGAAATGTGACTTTTTGTGACAGTTTAAATCACAGATGTAACAGCTAAATGGTTGGAGGGCGCCGATCCCGGGCGTCAACTCACACTAATTAACAACATGAACTCGTCATGGGTTCAAGCCCCGAATGGATCGCGCTTCCGTACGAAGAATTGAGTATCCTGCTATGAACAGACAAACAAGTTACAAACACCAAGCTCATCTCCTTCTATTTGGCGTAACGTCCTACGCGGACATGCCGGCCTATACAGGCTTTCGAGACTTAATTCATTACCACGCAGCCGGATAGTCAATCCTTGCCACGGGGGGACGGTCTTGAATTCTGGGCTTGAACCCATGACGGGCCATGTTATTGAGTCGTTCGAGTTGACGACTGTACCACGGGACCGCCCTTCCCGGGAAGCTCATTAGTATCTTAGGCAGGTCTAGGTCGACCGTGTAGTGCCAAATAGTATAAACAGGAACGGCTGAATATAATAATAAATTAATATTGAACAGATTGGACTCACTATGAGCATTATATGAATATTATGTTCTAAAAGAAATAATTTGTTTTTTTGATCGTTGAATTTGATTGGTTGTTTTAGAGAAATTTTGTAAATTGTCATACTATATCTCATAAGATGTATTCACTCAGCATATATTGTGCTCAAAAATATCTAATATGCTAGAAAATACCTGTAAAAAACCATTCAAAATTTTTTTGATTTTTGTTCATCGCTTTGAAAAATTGTTAAATGATGCATTAATAAAACCCATGGCCTTAATGAGCCGGTCCTGTGCTACGGTCGTAAACTCGTCCTATAGGCACCGTGTCTCCCCCATACGTACAACTGACTATCTTGCTATGCGTATTCAATAAGTCAGTGATAGTCAAGCCCATTGGCCTTGAGCGATAACGTGCCAACAATGAATAACCGACTAACAATAGCCGATCAAATTCAAATCAAATCAAATCAAAAGAAAATTTGAATGCGTCAAAATATTAGAATGTTTTGCGATACAAATATTAACAAACAATAAAAATGTTCATTCTTGAGATTGATTATGCACACTTTACAGTTCCTCATTACAAGAAAGAACATGAAATGGGCTACAAATGTGATAGCCCGAGCTGTTCTTACTTACTACAAATAGTGAAAAAGCACTACTATAAACTACTAGGACTTTACTATCAATAGTTACTGTATCTATTTGTTCATGAAGACGAGAGTTGGAGGACATATGTGGTGTGTAAGTGTATTGTAGATTTTGTGCCAAGCAAATTTATAAAAATGTTAAAACATTTTATTTTTTCTGGTATTATTTGTTGGTAAATATTCGTACCAAACTAAATTTTGAATTGTTCAACAATGTTTTAACTGTCTTTTCCTAGACATAAGCCGATAAAATGTCATTTAATTATTTTAAAATTTAAAGAATAAAAATCATTATTTCAATGTTTCATTGTTGTTTCAATAAAAAATCATAAAAGTTTCGATTAAATTAGTATATTCCAAGCTTATGAGATGGCACTTACCTCGAGACAGATATAAGAAAGATAAAAAGTATGTTCAAAATGATTCTTTTTTTCCTTCTTTGTTCGAGGGACGATTCATATGAGGCTTGAACCTGCAATGAGCACTTTGTTAAGTTATGCCAGTTGACCACGGTACCGACCCTAATTCTACTAATATGATTTAATGGTATATATTTCTGTAAAATGTAACCAAATAGGGACATTGAAAGAGAATTCACAAATTTACACTTTCCAAACACAACTCTTGTGACAACTTTATCCAAAATAAATTGGATAACACAAATTATGCTACCATAGTTTGATTCCGATGCGTTAGAATATATGTACTGCAGATGTTAGAAAACGAAACGGAAAAATAATTTAATGCAGAGCACTTCGATAGTTTTAGTTTTACTCGTACGATGTTGCCAAAAAATTGGTCTCTTTATTCCGCTGGTTATTTTGTAATTATCCCGCGGTTTGTCTTTCGAGCCCTTTTTATGCTATTTTGTTGCATCTTCTCTCTTTTTTTTCTCCTCTGTTTTCCTCTTTTCTCTCTTCCTAACGATAATATTGACAGGTCGTTGGATCCATCCTAAGCTGCTGTTATAAGATTCCACCAGTAGAAAATCTTTCATTTCGTTAATAAATAAAGATGGGATTTTGCTGTTGTTTAGGATGCTTCCATTAAAGTTCGTGAATTGTCCTATGCAGATGCTAAGTCGATTTTTATAACGCAACGTGCAGCTGTCTTTCATTGGGCTGCATTTGTCTGGAGTTGGCAGAGCACACGACCGGTTCGTGGCAGTGCTAAAAGGCATATATGCTAAGTTCATTCATTACTCTAAATGACTGGCTACACACAAAAGCAATACACTCGACGTCCTGCTGGCCGAGAACACAACAAATCCATCGTTGCCTATCAATTTATTGCTCCTCTATCATTGTCCAATCTGCAGCGACGTACTATTTCATTAAAATATCCCAACGCCCCAACGCGGACACCAACGCTGGGTTTGAAAGGAACTCTATGCCGATCCAATGGCACAAAACGCTCACAGGCCAAAAAGTGTTGGAAAATCGTTGCTCTTTTGTTGACGCAGGATTCAAATTTCTTGCACCGCGTGGCCGGTTTCTAGCCGACTGCGGCTTGTCGTTCGATGTCATTTGAAATCAATTACCAAGTTCGTCCCTCGCCGACGTCAAACCATCCTCAAAAAAGGCTCCTGCAGTGATGATGGCTGTGAAACAGTCGACTGACATTGACACTTGTGCCTGTTGTCATGTCGCGGGAGGATGAGATTGAACCACCCGGGCTCGGTTCACACATTGGACAAAGTTCATATTCGTTCATTAAGTTTGTCCTGGTTTTCCCGTCGGAGTCAATTTTGTCGCCCGATTTCCGCCCATAGCTGCTGCCACCAGTTGCTGTTGTAGCTTTTGATTCGCGACAGGAAAAAAGAACAGGAAAATCACCGAGGGCGACTGGGGACTGTTTGTGCCAACGCAGCCCTACCGGCGAACGGTGGGCGGGAAAAACATTTTACGGACGCCAAATTAAAAGCCACTCCTGTGAATGGTTTTAATCATTTAATACTCCTGGCTGTAAAATTTAATATTTTATTAAACAACGACTACATCGCCCACAGTAGACACGTTGTGGATGAAAATGCACATGACTGTTCGGTTGATATGTTGGTGTTTTTTAAACCTTTTGCTGCCTTTATAGGAAGTTACGTTTCACATGTGAGCTTATGTTGCTATCGGTGGAAAGATAAATGGCATTGTTGGTGGATATAAGGTTTCCTGTGTCGGGAGCAGGATGATAATAATGCGTTTTATTTTTGAACCGTCCTTCAATTGAGAGTTTGTATGTGTGTGTGCGTATTTTGTACTTTTTTTAAAGTTAATTTCATTCACTAGCTATAATAATCCCTCAATTTGCAGAAACTTAAAAATATTAAATTAAAAAAAGAACAGTAACAATCGAATTGCTATTAGTTCGTAATGTACATACAATAGTATTGTTTAAGATCACATATAAATGTTCAAAAATTACGTCTCTAAGTAGTAAATAACATTAGTAATAATTAAATTGTACAATAAAATTAATTTTTAATATCAATTTTATATGATTGATAATCACATAAAATGTAACTAAATAATGATATGAAAAATACATAAACAAGTAAACATAAATAAATAAAAAAGTAATTGAATAAGAAAACGTATGTACTAATTTATTGAACATTTAAAAAAGACTTTCAGAACTATGAGTTATTTTACTCAAGAAAGAGCAAAAACATGCTATTAAAGCAGTTGCAGTATTAGTGAACAGCAAATATTCGAATCATAAGTAAAAGCCATAAGTTTAAAGTTGATTATAAGGTATCTTATTTAGTTGAGCCCTTTCTAATTACATACCAATGACAACATTAGCCGGCTCACCATTATCCTGTTACAATTATCCTACATAACGTGTTACAAATTATTACTAACCCCCAAACAAATACATGAATAACATGGATTTGCTCTCATTCCACACAGACTTTGTGTGTACATCATGTAGAGTTATTTAAAAGCAGGGAAAGGAAGAGCAACTCTTCTTCACAGCGAACAAAAAGCACGGGAGGCTGAAGACATGCATTATGAATTTAATTCAACCCATTCAGGATCGTTTTTGGGAATTGTGAAAACTCATTAGAGATTTATGGGACGTGATAATAGATAATCAAAGTTATGAATAAAGCATATTAAAACAAGCTGAACCCATGAGCAAACAGCAAGCCCCAGTAGAAACTGCTGACAATTGCCATGAAGCGCGGAGGGAAGTCCAGATGGAAAACAGATGATCCAATTATGCTTATCTCGGGTGTTATATCATCATCCATTGTTTTGAGTGGTGTTACCAACAGAGATGTGTGATACCGTTTGCAAAAACCGTTTCCAGATTTCTCACTAGTCAATCAACAGCGAGTTCAGAACTCCAAGGATATCAGTATGCGAAGAACGATGTAGCATAGGATATACAAGAAGCATTAATTATTTACGGGGCTTTGGGAAATATCAGTCAGCGATATAAGAAATTTGATTTATTTGGTTTGAAGGCAATACAAAAATCTTACTGTGGAACCCATTTTGTGATGCAATGATAGTTGTTTAGGATAACATTTTTTTGAACAGTTTTAGGTTTTACCTTATATAAATATTTAAAGAGAACAGCTATTAAGGAGTGTCAATATCGAGAATCATATCGATTGATCATGTAGACTTATTAGTTTCTACGATGAGAACGGCAATGGTAGTTGTCGACGGAAGCCGAACTATGCCAACACGTGCAATTTGTCTTGTACTAGTTAATTTGGCCCGGTTACAGGGTTATGCAAGATAAAATCTGGGGTATATAATAATTCTTAGGTTATTATGCGTGTAACAGATTAAAAAAAACAACGCAAATTCCATGTTCATATGGGACTAATCCCGATCCCATTAAAAT
Organism: Anopheles merus; assembly: GCF_017562075.2. Taxonomy (NCBI): domain Eukaryota; kingdom Metazoa; phylum Arthropoda; class Insecta; order Diptera; family Culicidae; genus Anopheles; species Anopheles merus. Next base: position 45,376,160 of record NC_054084.1, on the reverse strand, counting down.
TTTATAGAACTTATTCTGGTGCCGGAACTGATTCCATTCCGGTATAGATGTTAGAATTTGTCATGAACCTGATTCTGAAATTGATCATAACCCCTTACTGGTCCTTTCACAGATCCTGATACCCATATCGGATTTGAACTATATCTTGACCGTATAGGGTAAACGTACCTATCGTACCGTACCGTACGTAGTGGTTGTAGTACCAATAGGTACGTGGTATGGCTAGTATGGTATGGCTCTAAAATGTGCTCCATACGACAATTTAAGTGTAATCAAGTTATTTACGTAAGGTACACTAAATAGGCATGTTCCAATAGTGGTCATAGTTATGCAATTAGTAAAAACAGGACACTGTAGATTTTTTTCTGGGATATTGTTAACATTTCATATTGTTTTCACAAAAATAAGCAACAGAAATGAGCTACATTTAAGTAATCTACCAAAAAAGCCAAAATTCGCATATCCAATTGAGTCTAAAATCGCTATACATCTTTTTAAAAACATGTTCCATTTGCTATGTGTTAAAATTTTCACTTGCTGACTCTTTAAATCTATTAAAGCACATCTGTACCCCTACACATTGCACCACTATCGATACATTCAGCACCCTACCGGTACTGAAATTGTATATAAACCGGTATAATGGCTCCAAAAACCGTACCGGTTTTGGAATTGATCGCGAACCCACACCAGAACCTACACTGAACCCATAACGATCCTGAAACTGATCCTGACCGCATGCAGATCCTGCAACATATACATATTTTTCGGTACTGGAAGTGAACTTCATACTGATCCTTTAACTGATTAAGAATCCATATCAGTCATGGAACAGATCCTGATTCCGGGCCCTGATACTGCTTCCTTTTATATTTCGAGACCTGAATGGTACCTGAATCTGACTAACTAATGGAACCATCCAGTCCAGTTTTCTTATTTCTTTTTCTTGTTGGATCGAGGGGTCCCGTGGTACTATCGTCAACTCGGTCGTCTTAACAACATGCCCATCCCATGGACCGTCACTCTTAGCAAGGATTGACTATCCTTCTAAGTGGTATCAAAAGCCTGTATAGGCCGGCATGACCCGTTACTCCTTAAAGTAGGTTATTTGTTTCAGTTACTTTTTTGTATGAATGTTCTCCCTACGTTTTCATGCATACGGATCCAGTTCTTTGGACCGCTTATTGAACTTTACTTACACGTCGAAGAAGACATTGGCTGGTATTATTGAATCCGTTCGTAGCGGGAACGTACGGCGCTCACATGAAATTCTAGGGATGGCAGCACATTTCTTGAGCCCGGCCCTACAACGCCGCAGTGAATAACTGTAGCAACGATCTAGTACGTTAGGAAAATGAGTGTCGGGACGTACGCCGCCGCTACGAACGGATTCAATAATACCAGCCATTATTTAGCTATGCTTAAACCAAAAATTAGGCCCATGTATGGAAAAATCTTGAGAGACCACGCAAAACGTTCAATTATTCAATTCTGACTGTAATTTATATCATTTTTCTCCATACATTTTAAAACACTAAAAACTAAGTCGGCGTTGCATTTTCTATAGTCGATGTGATTCCCATTGTATGGATGTAAAGTAAGCAAAAAACATCCAAGCTACCGCTGGAAAGTAACGCTGATCAGCCTTTACTAGAATTTTATAATAGAGATTTTAAATGTATACAAATGTATGCAATAAATTGTATTGGTAATTTTTAACCGTAACATTGAGTGTTTACACATTACAGAACGCGACAATCAATATTTATTTATTTATTTAATTACATCATCTAGCATAGACTGGCCTACATAACTATTCTCGATTTTTCACTGCAATATAACTGAAACTGAAATTGCCATCATACAAAACATGGCGATAATGAATTACAAACAGGTAGCTATGACCAAAGTGAAAACGGTAAATAAATAGATAAATAAATAACTTAATGCTTCTGATCGTCAATATATTCCTCGAAGAATCATTTTAGGATTATTTACACTAACGTTAAGATCGACAGTGTTGTATGGAGCGCTATATGCATTAACCATTTAAAAGTAAAGGGCCTTTGAAGCCAAATTCCGTCGTCCTGAAATCAGTTCTAAATAGAGCTTGTGGCCTTAAACTCCTGCTTCTTCTTCTTCTTCTTTTGGCTCAACAACCGCTGTCGGTCAAGGCCTGCCTGTACCACACTACTTGTGGGTTTGGCTTTCAGTGACTTATTGATCCCCCCATAGCAGGATAGTCAGTCCTACGTATGGCGGCACGGTCCATTTGGGGCTTGAACCCATGACGGGCATGTTGTTAAGTCGTACGAGTACTGTACTACGAGACCGGCTAATTACCGAATTACCTATAATAACGAGAATTACCGTTTGAACTTCATGAAACAATTTCATCGGCTGCTAAAACTCATTACAAACTCCTGCTAGGGGCCTTAAAATGATTTTTTTCGAGAGTGGACGGGGCGTCAATCAATCTGCTAATCTTACTATATATAAAATCGAAAATCGCCACAATGACGTGAGAGTAAACATTCAGCGAGAGAGAGAGAGAAATTGGTGAGAGCAGAGCTCTCTTAGCAACGCGCGTTGCTGCGAAAGGACTTGCTCCATGCCACACTGCCAGCCCGCGGGTAATGAGGGCAATGGTTACTTAGATTTTTTGTTTACACAAACCGATTTGAAAACACATGGTGTTGGCTTTAATGATTTTTTTTAATAATTAAAGTTGCTCGCGTGCGGGAAGAACTACTTATTTCAGGATGTCCTTCCAGAACAAAGGGAGAGATGGTTCATTGCGCAACATGACTGCAACATACTGCGCGTTAGGTGAGACAACCGTGCGCACTTCATTCAGCCGGATCAGCATCAACTGCAGAATGATCCACAATGAAGCAATAGTTACTGTAGCGTGCCCAAGAGGGCTGAAAAGATTCTGACTGTATCTATCAAGAGTGATGGCTATATCTACCATGTGATGCTATCACCGTACTATGGTGTTGATTAAGAACAACCACGTTATAATTAAGGACACGTCAAATTAGAAGCAAAATCTGAAAAATGTGGAGCGGGAAGAGTAAATAAAGTAGTTTACAAGTAAACGCAAATTTAGTCAATTGATCAAGAAAGGCTATAACAGTGTTGAACCATTCTTTTCTATAACAATACAGATCGGAATATTAGAACTACACATTTGGAATGGTTATATGAGGGTATATGTTCACTATTGAAATTTGATAATTGGCGCAACAATAACAATTGTCTCATACAAAAATACCAATTCCATTCAATACTTCAAAACAAGTTTCATAATAATAAAATAAAATTTTTGACGGCGTTTTTGGAAACCTTTTTGAAATTTAAGACCGGGAAAATTTATATTGAAAATGTTCTAATCATCTATTACTTATTACCTAATGTATGAAACATAAGTCGAAAAAAAGAGTAGAAATGGAATTTGAACCATCATAACATATTTGTTTAGTTCAATCTTACATTTATGGATACAAAAAACAGAAGATGGATTGAATCAGTATGCAATTAAGTATGTAATTGGAATTGAACAATTGCTGAACATGTTGTATATGTACTAGCGGCCACTGCACATCAATAAGTTATTCAATGAACAAGTTGTTGAGGTTACTGCTTAGTGCTCTTCCAAAAAGTCACGAAGATATCAAAAATAATTTAAAAAAATCATAAATTTGTGTCGGCAAAGGCATGGAGCGTATCAAGTCTGTTGAAAATCGGACCAGCTGCATTCCTCCAGCACCTTCTGTTTTATCAAAATGGCCTCAAAGCTCGCCAATCATGATTATCATTGTTATTACTTACAAGTTTTAGTAAATAATATTTGTTAGTATTCATTGTACTTTATGTGCGTATTAAATTATCTCATTTTTGAACACCATTTCAAACAAATAGTTCAAAATGTAGTGACTTGGTTTTTATGGTTCTTTAAGATATAAGCCCAATTTTTTACACCAGTATATTTCAAAAGTAGCCTCATCGATTTTTAAAGGTATTGCGATGTGCAGTTAGAACTGTCTAGGAAGTTACAAGGTTAACACATTTATGGTGTACTGCATTAGAAAAAATTGAAGTTTGAGTTATGGTTGCTGCTACTGACAAGAAGAGTTTGAAAAAAAGTCAAAAATTGAGGATATCCGGTAGATTTTACCGGGCCTTAACTAGTAAACTTATATAAGAAAGTGCACTGAGCCGTCATTCGCCTGTGTTCGAGGGATTCCAGTTGAGAAAGTAGGCACCTGGTACTGTAGCAGGGATAAGTAGCGTCACGAAACAAATTCAGACGCTACCACAGGACGCATGTGAATTTTCTTTGGATTGATTCTAGCCGTTCAATTCTGTATTTTTGAGTTGGTATTATTGAAGCAAACTCTATATAGTAAATGAATTGTTTAGTTTTAATTATGCGTTCTGAATTGGATAACAGTCCATATAAAGACGATATTGATTAACTGTTCTCATTTAGCTGCTACTTTAATGATCCGTTTGACCCTCTTATTATTGAATACATTTTGAATATATTTTTGTATATACACGAATGATGGGATCACTATTTATGTGACGCTTGATGATGATGTGTGTTGTGTGGAGTACAAACAAACATTTCTAAACTGACTTTTGTCTTTATATTTCATGAAACTCGATTACAGACTTGTTGTGGGTTTATCACATTGCACATAAAAATGATTATTTTGAAATTGTTTTCATCCAATTGAACAAGATAGTGTTTGTTTAATGATCTTGTCATTGCAAGGCAGTACAATATCGTAGCGAAATGCAAACAAAATTGTTTACCAAATCCCATTACACCAGCTTGTAGGTGATTGTGGTTATTTGAAGATTGCAAGGAATTTGCTTCATTACCATACCACTCGAAGAGTGTTGTTGAAAATCGAGAAGCAACCACGAGAGGATGATTAAGCTGGGGTGCGCCTCCAACCCATAGTCTGCCATTTTGCCGTTCGATTACTGAATGTGACCACAAGAATGGGGTTGATTGAATCATCGTCTCTTGTCGCTCTACGCTAGTGCGTCGGTAGCGTGCAAGGGCACTGAAAGCATGCAAGCATATCCTAACGTTACGGCGAACGTTAACATCTGTCGAGCATAAGTAGTAAAATCAACTCTTAAAAGCAACACTGCACGGATGCAACGTATCATTTTACACCAGCATACAAGCTAAACGGCTGCAAGTGGACGTTCTGCTAGCAATATAAAGAGCTTTAAGGGTACTCCGGTGCAGAACGATACTCAACGAACCAAAATTCATTCGAAAGAAAAACGATGCGCTGGCCACCGTAACCACGAGAGTGTGTGTGTTCGTGCTGTCTACAGATTTCGATGTTTCGTAACAGAAGCCAGCACCCGGCGGATCACCCCAAGAGCTTCCAAAAAAGCCACATGTTGGTGTGTCGTATTTATGTAAAACATGACCGCATAGCATCGTGATAATGCCACCGCACACCGTGGACTATGTGAGGGTGCTGGCGCACATCCGAAGTGTAGTACGTGTCCTGTTCAGCACGGAATTTTGGTCGAAGTTGGTGCCTTCATGAGGCAACACATCAGGCTAGTATGTCTTTGCATCAAAGGACGCAACGTGCAAGAACACGTCATCATCGATAGAGTGAACGCAACGTATGTTACCGAAAAGTGGTATGGATTTTGTTTGCCCCTGTTCTTTGTGCCAGTGCAGTGTGAGCATAATATCCAAGGACATATGCCTACGATCAAGTGGATGTCTATCGGTGTCGCCTATGTAAGAAAAACCAATTGAAGATACTGTGGTTCTAAATCATCAATGCAAAACTCGTGATACAAACGTGACTTAGTATGGTGGTTTTTTTTATATCGCAACACTGTTTTTGCTTCACTACAGGGAAAAGAAAAAAACGAAAATACAGGGAAAAGAACGCAGCAGCGCCACACCACATATCGTCGGCTGTGTCTGATGACTTTTCCATCGACATGACGATTTCAAGAATCGGTATCGTTAAGGTCAGCTGATGGGCTACCGAATGCTTTTGATTGACGAAGCGTGATAGGATTGAGTTTAGCTGTGTGAAAGGATAATTTCTAAAAAAGGGTAACCTGGTTGGCTGGTTGGTACAGCTTATGTGGCTTGCGTATCGTACCATACAAACGGCATCATGCGTAGCAAGTGGGGTGATGCGCTATATTGACCGTCACATCTGATTATTATCTTTTGTGACAAGTGGCCACGTAGCGATGCCCTTGGTCGGGGTTGGTAGTGTTAGTAAATATAGAGTTTTGCTACCATCGTTCGTGATGCCGATATACTGAACAAGCTAGAGCGATGGTAGCTACTGCGTAAGGAACAGCTGGTTATGATGGCATATAAGCGGTCATCGTTTTTAGAGGCATCTATTATGAGTCTGATGTGGGGGTTGACAATGAGTAGATTTATGAAGAACATTAAAGGTATGACGGAAAGTAATATGTTTTAAACAAACATTGTCTTGTTTCATTTGATGAAAAACGATATCCAAATAAAGAATAAGTTAAAGATAAAGTTAAACGTTAAAGACGCAGATTCAGAGACAGTCTCATGGTATAGGCGTGATACAAGCGACTGATGTTTGTGACGTTTTTTGATCAAAAGTAATGAAATAGTATTAAAATGTTATAGATCTCTCTTTTTAATACAACAATTTTTGCTGCTATATGTTAAAATGTATGAATCTTACACTTCTTCAAAGTTAATAAGCACTATGCCGAAAAAAAGACCTAACTTATGTTATTTGATGTTTTCTATACCCTACCGCAAATTTTGAACTTATATTTGTTTTCTATACACCCAACTGTTTACAAATCTTTACGCTTGATTAGTGATTTTAATGAGCATCGCGCTTAAACAGCCATTTCTCGGCATAATTATGTAGCAATAATTATGCAGGCGATAATTTCGGTGGCTTCACAAGCGAAGTTACAAATTAATGTAGATTACATTCGAAACGGTTCCCAAATGCGTCGGTATCATCGAGCCCGCACACATTGACTGTCGGGGTGTCTTCAAGTGACAGTAGCACAGTTTGTATGAATATCAAATGAGGTTCTCTTGTGGGGTTACGGGTGCGGTGCTGGTTTCCAGTTTTTCCGGAACGTACCGCCACCGTCTGCTCCCAGCAGAATAATTACAATTTTGATATCGTTACGCGGGGTATGTGTCGGGGAAAAAGGCGTCTCGCCGCAGGGGAAACTTGTCGAATATTACAACACACTCGTGCGCCTTCCGGGTCACTTACCGTTAGTTGCAGGTGCCGTCCCTGTTTTGCTCGTAGTGTTAGAAGAGACCCCCGACGTTGCTAGAAGCATGAGGAAGAGGGCCTCGAATGTTTGTAGGCCGCTCATCAGCTGTTCAGTGGTAGTGCGCTTCTCATAGCACGATGCTATCGATCGCACCTCGAGCCGGTTGTACCGCTAGTGTCGCTAAACTTTGCACAGATTTCACGCTGCGAGCTCTTTAAAATATTCGTTTGCTAAGGTTTGTTAAATTTTCGACTAAGGGCACCTCACTTTGTAGAGCAGGAGTTTAAACTGGCCCTCAAAACATGCTGAAACACTTTAACTGAGCCACTGAACGAGCGCTTCCCAATGCAATTAGTATTAGGCAGCTTAGGTGAAAACTGACAGGTACAAGGTGTTACAAGAACGGCATTAGCATCTTTCGTTCATCAACGATAGAGACGATGGAAGTGAAGTATGAAATGAAGCTAATTTTGGTAAAATGAATGTTCATTAGCATGGCTTAATACTCTGTCATTTTGTTATTATAGAGTCAACGTTATAGAAAGTGTTTGGACAACATGCGAAGTCGGATTTAATTTCAATGTTTTCTGATATGATAATTTGAATTTTGAGATAAGTTTCGATATTGAATTTCTTATTACATCTACAAACTTAGAATTTTTCAAATCTGATTGAAAACATTCAAAATTTGATCTCTTCAAGTTGGGTTTGTGTTTGATCTGTGAGATAATTTCGAATGTAAGTATGCTTCGAATGCATTCCAGTTCTTTAAAACACAACATCAATTTACAATTCGTTAAACTGTATAACTTAATTGATCAAGTACATATAAAATTGTTGTTGGTTTATGTTTCAACGCGATATATCAGCAATTTAGGTTTAAGCGGAACATGCTTCAAAGGAACGATAATAAACACGTAACACATTTTTCTAAGCAATAGTAACAAACACTTTCATTTCATAACTACTATCAAACAGCAGTTCTCAAAGCACAATAAAAAAAGAACGAAAACATTTTGTGATCACGATGCCAATTTCATCTAACAAACGCTCCTCTATATCCACTAGCCGTCCACAATGATATACATTAGTTTGGTGTAATTTATTTCAATTTACTGCCACATGTCGTCTGATGCAACAATAAAAATAAAGAATTAATTGCTACGCTTAATTGTTTGCTTCTCGTCTGCCACTGTTCACCGTATCGCCAGTGTAGCTGTCAACATGGCCACAAACCACGGCCAAACCGAAACGGTGCAATTAGGTTTTACAACAAATTTTACACACATTTCTCCACCTTGTACGCACACTCATTTCCGGGAGCGCATTTCCGTTCGCGCACTGCCTGTCCCTGTATCGGCTCGTATACGTGGATTAATTATACCAGATGCAATTGCCCCAACCCGGTGGCTAATGTTGACGTGCGACCGGTAACCGTTGCGGGCTGACTCTGTGGTCTGCGTTGCTAACGTGCCTGGTACATTGTATCGTTTGCTGTTTTGGTTCCGATCGGTAGCGATGAGGGTTTTGTTTTTTTTGTTTTTTTTTTTTTGCAAAGGAAATACACACTCCCTTCACAATGCGAACGAAAATTGCTGTACATTTTAAGTTTCGTATGTTTTAATTCACGCAGACACACGTTCTCATATATACACACACCCACATTTACACTTGAGCACACACACGCGCACACTGATAGAACTGGTAAATATTTTCCCAACACCCGTTCATTAGCCTAAATTTAGATCCATCGTTGCGGGAAACCCGCGTTGGCTGTTGTGATAAATATTTGCTTAAAAACTTAATTAATTACTACCGATACCGTAGCCGCAAAAGCGATCGATTATGATGGAATGGTTTCCGGTTTCTAATAGACGGTAGATGCAAAAGATATGTTTTTCAGCTAATCGGATGGCCTTGTTGCTGCACTATAAACTTCAGGCTTTGCACGAATCACTTAGTTCAAGGCAAAGTGAACACAACGGTAACAACTACGGGGTTTGATGTTTTTGTAACGTAATGCGATACCCTCGAATAAACTAAGGTGCGTTCTGCATGATGAGTTCATTAGGATAATTAGAGAGAACTTTTTATAGATTTTGTTTCTCCCGACCACTAGCTTAGATAAAACTAGTGTAACAGAGAAGCACTTCCGATGCTTTTAAATCAGCTACGATGTTGCGGTTTTTCGCGGCTCTTGGTAAATCATCTGATTGCGTGGCTTCGATTTGAGGTGCGTCAGACGCCACAAGCAACGAACCCTAGGTGCGGTTATGACGAGGCAACTTCTGCTCTTTCCAAACGGAACTTCCGGACAGCGCAACGTTTTACGAACTGTTGCCGTTTGAATCTTCCTGAGTACTGAACACACCAAACCAAGTCACCAGCCAGTTTTACGTTAGTTGCTCCATCTGGTAGCGTGCCACCAGCTGAATGCACTGCATCCTTGCAGTGAGCGAGAACGAAAGGGTGGAGGTTGCAGACGTGCCTTTGGTCGCATTTCCCGTCGAACGCGTTTGCAGCGGGGGGAAATTTATGTCGTGGAGGAAAATTTCCCCATGCTCCGGCGAGAGGAAAATCCGCCTCGGCTCGGTTTTGCAATGCTGCTGGAAGGGATGATTTCAGTGTAGTGGGGGCTGTTAGCACGACCATTGCCGAACCATACGGGATTTCCCCTCTGCTTGGATCGGACGATGTTCGGTGGAGTTCGTTGACATTCGGGATTCAACTGACGGTACTGATGCCGTCCACTGATGATGATAGAAATGATCACGAACGGCACGGATGATGATTTGACCGAAAATGATAAGGATTCTCTTCTGATGTCTGACTGAGTCACGAGCCTTCGGGTGTTTTAGTAGGATAAGTTGTTTACAAGCGAGTGGTTCGACATTACGAGAGCATCGCTTCTAACACGAATGTTGGTTTGACCGACGCATCATCAATCTTTCATGATCATTCAAATTTGGAGTAGTTGTATTCCTCTTTGGAATGGAAATATTTTGCAATAAACAAACAAAACTAATGATGTGTAAATATGGTCTCTATTAAAGTATATCAAACGTATGGTCTACCGTGCTGGAGTCTAAAATAAAACGTTATGGTTGTAGTAATTTAAAGCCAGACGTATGAAGGTATACAAATGGAAATAATTAAATGCTTTTTTCACTGATAATCTGGTTAATTTAGTGACCAGCGCGGCCATACCGGACTATAATTAGTGCACTTTCGTGAAAAGTCTTTGCTCCTGTCGTATACAAGAATCCTATGTTCGTTGTACCACGCAAAATAACAGTTACTCTTTGCTACGAAGAGACGGTTCACGAGTGGAAATTTTCTGTTAAGATTCTTAATAGTTTAACATACAATAAAATAAAGCTGTTCCATTATTATTTAATATTCGATAACATTTAATCGGAAACCCTTTTGTAAGTAGTAATCTGCACAGGAGACGTATTACGAATTACGAATGACATACACCGAATTACGATTAACAATAATTAAATAAAAAGAGGCAAGTTTTTGAGTTTACAAAAGATAATGGCAAACATTATAAAATAATTCTGAAAAAAAAATAAGAGCTTTCATTTGGTAAATTTGTGACACTAGTTGCGAAAAGATACTAGAAGCCTTGAGGTGTATCAGATAGGACCATTAGTTACTTGGCATGGCTTAGCCCTTTATCATATTTCTGCTAGTATCTATATTCATAAATATTGTTTATCTAATGACGTGCACCATGTTGATTACGAGTAGATACTAGCTTTTTTAAGCTTGAATTGTATTTGGATGTATATGTTACAAGTAAAACAACCATTCGCATTTTATAAGAACAAAATATAGTAAATATAATTGCTTTAAAATAAAAAAATGTAGTAAATAAGAACATTTACTAATTAATCTAAACTTATCAATTTCGTAAAATGATACAGCACTTTAATACATGAAGAGCTTGATTCACACAGTTAAAATGGAAGTTACCGTAAAGGAAAGTTTAATTTACTTGAGAAGATAACAATATGACATAATCAAAGTGTTGATCTCGGTTGACCGATGATTAATTATTAAGATGGTGATGAATATGTGAAATAATAATATCGAGATCAGTTATATGCTATGCTAAGCCGTCATACTACAATCATGTATGAATAATTAAACAATAAATACATAAACAAACAATCAAATAAAAATATATTAATAAATCAAGAAATAAGTATATAAATAAATAAATAAATAAATATATAAATAAATAAATAAATAAATAAATAAAATTAATTAATGAATAAATAAATAAATAAATATATAAATAAATATATAAATAAATAAATAAATAAATAAATATATTAATAAATTATTAAACAAATAAACCATCATATAAATAAATAAATGAAAAAATCAATTTGGATCAGAATATCAGTTTCAGTAGGAAATGTGGACAAACGTTAGAAACAAAATATCACAAATCCTTTCCTTTTCCGTGGTTAGCTAGACCCTTGGAAGACTTTGTTTGTATGAGTTGTGAGTCGTATTGAAATCAAAATACCTCGAAAACGTATTAAATTGTCGTATCATGGCCGGTAAAGGAACGTTGACACTAGTGATGGGTAAAGTTGGCAAAAATTCGGAGTCGACTCCGATCCAGCTCCGATTAATTCTGAATCGTCTCCGGAAGGTAGGTCCGCGCTGCAATATCCGGAGTCGTTCGGAATCGTCCGGAGTCATCCGGAGTCGCCCGGAGTCGGAGTCGTCCGGAGTCGACCAGGAGTCGTCCAGAGTCGTCCGGAGTCATCGGATTCGTTCGGAGTCGTTCGGAGTCGTCCGGAGTCACGCGGAGTCGGAGTCGTCCGAAGTCGTTCGGAGTCGTTCGGAGTCGTTCGGAGTCGTCTGGAGTCGCCCGGAGTCGCCCGGAGTCGTCCGGAGTCGTTCGAAGTCGCGTGGAGTCGGAGTCGTCCGGAGTCGTTCGGAGTCGTTCGGAGTCATCGGAGTCGTTCGGAGTCGTCCAGAGTCGTTCGGAGTCAAAGTCGTCCGGAGTCGTTCGGAGTCGTTCGGAGTCGTCGGAGTCGTCCGAAGTCTTTCGGAATCGTCCGGAATCGGAGTCGTCCGGAGTCGTCCAGAGTCGTTCGGAGTCGAAGTCGTCCGGAGTCGTTCGGAGTCGTTCGGAGTCGTTCGGAGTCGTTCGGAGTCGTCGGAGTCGTCCGAAGTCTTCCGGAGTCGTCCGGAGTCGTCTGACTCCGACTCCGACGACTCCGACGACTCCGACGACTCCGACGACTCCGGACGACTCCGGAAGACTCCGAACGACTCCGAGCGACTCCGGACGATTCCGGAAGACTCCGGACTACTTCGAACGACTCCAACTCCGGGCGGATCTAGTGGTTCCATTTTGCCGGAGTCGGAATCGAACTAACAATGGTCGGAGTCGGATCGGAGTCGTGGGTGCGCTCCATACAGCACATTACTAGTTGACACCATATAGTGTGTTGTGTCGGCGTTGATATAAGATTTGCGACTGTCTCGATGTTTGGTGAGGTACGAGGAAATTAAGTTTTTCAAGAATTGATGGTGCATCAATCGTGTTTAATAATAAGCCTGCAATGAAACCAGTCTGAGGATTTCTAGTATTGGGGCCCTTTTCGTTTTAAGTTCGTAGGCTGAAATTTCAGCCTGTTAGCTGTTTGCATTCAGCAGTTTTCGAGCAGCTATCTAAGTGACTATAATATACAGGTGGTCTTATCCCAAGATGTATGAATTTAGAAGGCTGATTTTTGTCGTTTCTGCTTCTGAATGATGATTTTAATAGTGTTTTCAGTATTCGTCAAGCCTCCAGAAAGCTCGTTCGAGTAAAAGTTTTCACTCGTTCTGTTAAAAAGTGATACTCAAAATTGGTTATAAAAAATGTTATGAGACCACCTGGACTACATACACTTTGATTCTATATTGCATCACCTGATCTCTTTAATGCACCTGGGATAAATGTAAACAAATCCGTGTTTTCGAGCAGGTACTCGAATCTAATTCTAGCTTTGTGGCTAGAATAATCTAGACTGAAAATTGCAGGCTAGTTTTTTGTGTGGTTGTCAAACTCCATACAAAAAACAAACTAGAGTCGTGAAGGCCCCCATTGTTGGGTAAATCTGATTCAGATTTAGGAATCTGAATGAATCTTTAAAATGGATTAATGAATCTGAATCCCGGTTGCAAAGATTTATGAATGCCAAAGATTCATGAATCTCTAAATATTATTGAATCACCAAAGATTGATGAATCTCAAAAGATTCATATCTCAAGGGATTCATGAATCCTATGAGATTCATACTTACTTACTTACTTATCCGGCACTACAACCGCTTTGCGGTCTTGGCCTGCCTCAGGAGTGTCCGAAACCGCTCACGGTCTCGCGCCTTCGTCTGCCAGTCCGTTATCCCGGCCTTAATGGCGGACGCCTCCACGCCATCTTGCCACCTCAATTTGGGCCTACCACGCCTCCTCTGTCCTTGTGGACGGCCTAAAAAGACTTTACGGGCTGGGTCGTCCGTTTCCATGCGTATAACATGGCCAGCCCACCGGAGCCTGGCGAGCTTTATACGCTGTACGACAGTGAGGTCGCCGTACATCTCGTATAGCTCGTCATTATAGCGGCTCCTCCATTGTCCTTCCACACATACGGGGCCAAGTATCCTTCTGAGCATCTTCCTCTCGAACGCGGCTAAGAGGGTTTCGTCAGATTTGGACAGTGTCCATGTCTCAGAGGCGTATGTGAGTACTGGTACTATATAGGTACTATATAGTCCCAGCTTCGTCCGTCGCGACAGGTTCTTTGAGGTAAACTGCTTTTTCAGGCTGTAGAATGACCGGTTGGCAGCCAGCATCCTTGCGCGCAACTCAGCTTCCATGCTGTTGTCGTTGCTGACCTTTGACCCAAGATAGGTGAATTGTGGGACGACTTCAAAAGTGCGTTCACCTATCTGTACGTCACACCTACGTAGATTCGGATTATTTATTGGTAGGTCCGCTGATGTTGCCACCATCAGTTTGGTCTTTGCCTCGTTTATCTGCAATCCGAGGCTCTCTGCCGCCTGCTCAATCCCTTGGTAGGCTTCTGCTACATAGGAGAGCCGCAGACCAATGATGTCTATATCATCAGCGTATGCCAGGATCTGGGTTGACTTATAGAAGATGGTTCCCGTAGTCTCCACCCTCGAGTCGCGGATGGCCCTCTCTAGCGCCAAGTTGAATAGGAGACAGGCAAGCCCGTCCCCCTGGCGCAGACCTTTGGTGGTAGCAAAAGGTCCTGAGAGTTTTCCATCCACCCTCACCTGGCATGTGACGTTGGTCATAGTCATTCTAACTAGCCTTATCAGTTTGGCCGGGATTCCAAATGAGCTCATAGCGTCGTACAGTTTTACCCTGGCTATGCTATCGTATGCGGCTTTGAAGTCTATGAAGAGATGGTATGTGTCGTTTTTGTATTCAGCCATCTTCTCCAAGATCTGCCGCATGGTGAAGATCTGATCAGTGGTTGATTTTCCGTTTCGGAATCCTCTTTGATAGTTTCCTACTATCTCTTCGACGTGCGGGACAAGGCGATCCTGAAGGATCAGGGAGAATATTTTATAGGCGGTATTCAACACCGTAATACCCCTGTAGTTGTTGCAGTCCAACCTGTCTCCCTTCTTGTATACGGGGTAGATGATGCCGAGATTCCAATCACAAGGCATCGATTCGCTATCCCACACCTCAGTAACAATTTGATGAATCTCGTTTTCTAGTCGTGCACCTCCATTCTTGACCAGTTCAGCTGCAATTCCGTCGGTTCCGGGTGCCTTGTTATTTTTCAGCCGACGGATAGCCTTTCGTGTTTCTTCTATGCTAGGTGGCAGTAGCATGAGATTCATACATCTCCAAAAATTCATAGAGCTTGTGCTTCTCATTATTCTTCTTTTTGAAGCAAGAACCTACATGGTCTTGCCAGCCTATACAGGCTTTCGGGACTTCTTGGCAAGTCCACACAGCCGGATAGTTTGTTTTGCTACGGGGAGACAGTCCATGCGCGGCTTCAAGCCGCGACTGGTTTAAGATGTTGGGGATGTTGTTTGGTGAAATCGCGCAAATTAACTATTTTGCAAATTATACATCTCTAAAGATTCATGTATCCCTGGAGATATATGAATTTTAATGGATTTATTAATCTTTTAGATTCATTAATCTTCGAAGATTCGTATAAATTTCGAGATTCATAAATCCTTGGAGATTCATGAATCTTTGAAGAGTCGATTCGAGATTTGAATCACTTATCACTGAAGATTCATATGAATGAATCTCATCGAAAGAGTCATGAAACCGAACACTAATTTCTACGCCTGAATTCCAACTTTTCGAGGTTTTGTAGTAGACAGCAATCTAAATAGGGTGGTAAATTATTTCTATCCTTCCAATGTATTTGTCGAATGGCGTATCTTGTAAATTTTCTCTGCACTCTTGGATGCTATTAGCACATGTTTCACTATAAGGGCACCACCATACGAGAGGAGAAATATTCTAACAAAGGTCTTACAAGGCTACATAATTAGGTTTTAAGGCACATTGGATCGTCAAAGTCCCTCGTCATTTTAAATAGTAATGCTAAAGCTCTATTTGCACGTCCAATAATTTCTTCAAACTGTTGCCTGAAGTCTAATTTAGTGTCCATTATCACTCCTAGCTCACGTATGCTCTCCGTTCTTTTGATACTAGTATTGCCAGTTTGTAACCAAATTTTAACAGATTCTTCAGACGCGTAAAGGACACTACGTAACATTTTTCGACGTACAAAGTCAGTAGGCTAGACCAGGGGTCTCCAAACTTTTAAGTTTGCGGGCCGCATTGCTTCACAATCAACCTTTTGAGACAATAGTAATGAAATATATCAAATTTCTGCAGCTTTCTTTTATTGAATCTTGATTTTCATATTTCATCATTTTTGAAATAAAAAAATCAGTTAGAAAAGAAAGCTATTTAATTTAACCTTAACCCAGTCGGCGCGGGCCGCATTGAAGGCTCTTGAGGGCCGCATGTGGCCCGCGGGCCGTAGTTTGGAGACCCCTGGGCTAGACGAACACCAATTAAAGCAACTCGACACAACATGTTGTAGCATTGCACAGTCATTACAAGTTTTAACGGAAATAGACAGTTTTACATCATCAGCGTACATAAGATAGCAGTTGTCCGGTAGCACTTCCGTTAAATCGTTCACAAAAAGTATGAACATCTAGGGCATTAAGTTGCTGCCCTCCGGAGCAACTTATTAATGGGCTAGCTACGCACTGAACGTGTTTCACTTGGTATTTCCTACCACATAAATATGATCGTAGCCACATAAATATGATCGTAGCGAAGATCTAGCCTTTGGAGTTCCATCAACAGTAAGCTATGAGAAATGCTGTCGAAAGCCACCTTGAAGTCAGTGTAGATGCAATCTACATGATCCATGCTGGTCACACAATGGGAAACAAAGTGCACCAGATTTGTTGCTGTGGGTCTTCTCGGCATAAAACCATATTGATCCCGGTTGATGTAGTTAGTGCGTGCGTGTAAAAGTGACTGATGTATAATCAGTTCCATGACTTTGGAAATGGCACATAATGAGGTAATTCCATGGTATTGCTTCATTCCTGTCTCCATTTTTGAACAGCGGAATCATCCATGGCTATTTCCAGAAAACAGGTACAGATATCTCTGAGGTAGCGATAGTTCAAACAGAGCAGATGTGGGACTAAAGCGTTGCTGCATTTCTTCAAAATGACCGAAGGAACTCCATCCGGACCGGGATGGTATCACAATTTAATTTTATTTATTGTTGTTACATAGTTACATACATAGATGTTACATATTGATAGCGTTCTCTATACTATATCACTGTATACGTCTGAAAATCTTGATGCAAATACTTCGCAAATGTCGTTATCGTGATCCGCCAGGCGTGATCTTGTTTTTACGCATTGAATTAAAATAATGCCAGAACGCTAACGGATTTAGCCGAAGATGTTCTTGGATGCGTTTGACATACTCGCCGTGCAAAAGCTGAGTAACATGTTTGTTATGTTATGTTGGGTGCTGATCAAAGTTGCGCATAGCCTGATTTTTACGTCGTTTCAAACCCAGCAAAGCGCTGTTCGTCCAGGGAGGATTATTCACAGGTTTGCACTGAGGTACATAAGTATTTAAAATATCAGTCAATATTTTGGTAAATGAATTTACCACTGTGTTTATAGATGTGTTTTTATTATATATGACCTCCTAATTCATGTTTTGTATGGCGTCGCTAATGGCCGAGAGATTGGCTCGTCTAAAATTTAGTTTTCGTGTAGGATATGCATTTTGTTTGGCGGGTTGTCCAATAGGTGCGGTAACGGAAATCATGAATGGTGGGTGGAAACTATCCATTGGCAGGAGGTGTTCATCAGGAAGCAATGAACTTACAGTTGTAGACTGTACTGCTTTGAACGTTCACAAAAACAAGGTCGAGCATTTTGCCATAAGTGTTTGCTATATTACTCATTTACTTTAGTAAAAACATCTGCGTAATATCGACAAACATGTTGTAACAAGAGGGAGCTGGTTGCGAGCGATGATCCCATCATGTTGCCGCATTTTAATTGAAATCTCCCAATAACATTAAATTGTCGTTTGGGCGCATCCTTTCATAGATTGCTTCAAGTGACGAGGAAAGCCACTGCATAATTTGTGGATCTGTACTTTTATTTGATGGAATATGCTGCTCGAAACAGCGATAAGAAACCCTCCTCCGCGTGTGTGCGTCCTGTTAGCTGCGTTGCGATTAGTTGTCAAATGTAACAGTTTGCCCAAATTTTGCTGTGTTTACTTATTTCTAATTACAAATACTACTAACATAATGAATTTTTAATACAAATAGACATGAAGAACTATTAATTTGCACGAATATCATTTGGTTAATTACCGTATTCTAAGAAACAAGATTTGTACTAAAGTACATGCGAATAGAAGAAGCGTTTATTTCCATTCCACTAATGAAATCCTGTAGAAAACACTTGTAGAAGCTTAATTTTTATGACGCATGATTGAACAGATAAATTTCACATAACGTTTATCTTACAATATATATATTAAAATGTAAACATATTGCTTTTCATTCAAACTGACCAATTGTGGGGGTCATTCTACGTAAAAATGACATAGATTATGTAGTACATTTTCACTTTCGCTCGTGTATCCACCCGTTTTTTGCTCCAAACGGTCCACACTTAATGCTATGTTTATACACAATTTGTCAAAATCATAACAGAATTTATTATCTCATGGAGCACACCCTCGGAAGCCGTGGTTCGTCGGCGTGCTCCATCGATAGCGAAGCGGTGCTCAAGCGAATAAAAACATTCCCAAGCAGGGAGGGAAGAGGGGGGGGGGGGTACAGGAACAGAATGCCGAAAAGAACAACTATAAATCAAATTCAACCAGCATCGGCTTCTTGGAAACAGTTTTCCATTCGGATGGAAAGCACACTTGTGGTACGCGTACGGTGGGTGGGCTTTCGTTTCCCGACTTATGCCAGGCTAAGTCCGGTATCGGCGTATCTGCGCATTGTGACTGCAAAAGAAAATTGTTTGACTGTTGGTGGAAACGGAAAACCGTAACGGAACGGAACCGGATCGTGCAGGTGGTCAAACCGGTGGGAAAATATTCGCAAACATACAGCAAAAATGTTCACCCGGGTGAAACAAGACCAACTTCTGGCGATATGGCTAGAGATGGTTATGCTACTCGCCTCATCAAACGGCGTGTCCATTCGATCGTGTACACGTGCTTCCACAATAGAACAGAACGTCTTCAGTTTGCTGTTGCCACAACCTTTGCCGACTGTTATCCAAATGGGCTCTGTTTGGTTTTTTTCTTCTTCCCCCCAAAAACCAATGTTATTGCACGTCTCCATGCGTTCGTTCATCCGTTCACTTTGCGTCAGAAGAAGGTCAGCATAAAGTCAACCTACCCTCTGGGCCAAACGTGTGTGGGATACGCATGTTTTCGCTGAAGGAGACGTTTTCCGTCAAAACGACATCATTCATTTTATAGAGGCACCCGCTGGAGTCTGGGAGCTCATCAAAAAGCTACAAAGAATGGAAATCGAGTATGAAGTAACAGAACTCGATTATCAGACGATAGATTCAGTTAAAAAAAAACGAACCAACATCCCATACCTCTGCTCTTCCATGTATTTTGCTTCTTCGCTATGAATGCTCCATTTTCGGTCGGTTTGGGATATTTGATCCAGAAAAGCGACCGGAAAGAATAAAAGGTTAAATTTAAGATTCATCCAAAAGATTAGATTACTAATGCGATTCAAATCAAACGCGCACAAAAACGGCCAAACGAAGGTCACCGCTTCCGGTTAACGCTTGGGACGACGCTGTTGTTGTCAGTGCTTGTGGATGGGGAAAGTTTTTATTAGTTTATTTGTTTCTTATTAGTGTTGCACATTTGCAAACCTTCTTCGTCAGCTTTTTTTGTCAGATTGACGGAATAACAAACCGTGGCTACTTAGTTGAATTATAAAAAAAAACTATCGACTTTTATATTTTAAGTCTATGTTGAGAACATTAGTAAGCTTAGAAATTTGACGTCATTGAACTATGGAAATGTTTGTGTATTCTACATTGAACAATGGAAATGTGTGTGTATTTTCATGCTGTTTGTTATCTGTCATCAACATCTTAATGGCCACGAATGGCGGAAAACTATACAAAACAGCAATTATGGAGGAATTTGATTCCTTGCCCTGAAATGCCTTTATCATGATATGTTCTGATTATAGGTTTGATTAAAAGATATGTGAAGCACGAGGGATTGTTTCGCTAAAGAATCGATAAAACTTTTCAATGGCTCTGTTCTGTATGATATTTGGAATAGACTTGGGGAGTTAAAATTTATTAGACTTTTATTTCATTACTAAGTTATTAAAGTCTTACCTGATTTGTTATATACTGCTATCAATTAAATACTGCATCATTCTGCGGCCATGGGTATCAGGACACGGATTTTCATTTGTTTGTGTCAACAACAAACGGACCCGTTCGCTCACATGTGTTGACCAACTAACTATCCAACCCCCGTCGCGCGTCGTCCAGAATGGTCAAAGTTTTGTTTCATTTCATCATTAAATGGCATGTGATAAATAAGTTTTTGTCATTAGGATTGGTCTACTTTAGCAAAGTTTCCCACCCTGCAGCATAAACTTCGCCTTGAAGAATTGTTTAAGCAGTGCCGCTGTCACACATCCACTTGTGACGCCAAATCGAACGAACCGGCATGATATAAAACGAAGAATTTTATAAATTTATGATACTGATTTCGAATAATTTCTGATATAGAATTGGTATTTGGTCTAACTTTTCGATAATTTAACAAGGTTTATTTTAGTGAAACAACAATATATACGATTAACAAAATTTCTATCTGGATGGAAGGTAGTTTGAAAACGGTTAATAATATCTGTTTTGCAACAAGCACATTGTTAGTAATGATCAATGCTGTGTAGCTATCATACATCAGTTAAAAAAATAATAATAAAAATAATCCAGCTGAATCGATGACTATGAAAATTTGTTATTCCCGTTACTTTTCATGAAATGCTTTGCTTTGTCAGTGAGAATCTTTTCTATTCCATCATTTTCTTAGCAAAACAAGCCTTCTTTTTTAATTCGTTCTATCGTTTAATAAAATTCTATTGTTTAACTATATACAGGATAGTGAATATTGCATTTTTTAATAATACTACTACTACTTGACGTAACGACATACGCGGACATGGCGACTTATACAAGCTTTCGAGACTGATTCATTAACACGCTGCCGGATAGTAGGTCTCTAGCCCACAACGGGCATGTTATTAACAGGACGACTGTTCGGGACTGTCCCTTTTTAATTATATTTATTGCATTTAATTGAAGTATTAAAACGTTTTTTACACATTAGTGCCAACTTAAAAATTTAAATCTACCATTTGACAATGTATTGAAAAATGAAGTTGTAGGTTTTTGTATCCAACAGAGAGAGCTGAAGGATGAATTCTTACAGTAGAGCATCAGTTCAAATAGTCTAATCTTTCATTCCTGAACAATTTTGACTCAACTTCCCTAGAAAAAGTTGACAAAGTACAGCCAAGGAAGTTGATAAAGCATATTTTACAGGTACTACGTTTACCGAGAAAGAATGTACGTCCAAAAAGACACCTCACACTTAACCGGAAAGCGGAAAACCTGTACAAAAAATATAGCGGAACAGTAAAGCAGAAGTATTTTTCTTTCTTTCTGTGCCGGTTCGCAAGCAGCTTTGATTAGAAGAGCAAGCTTGTGCTACAATGAATATAATATGAAAAGGTGGTGTGGTGTTTCGACGCGTGCATTCAAATAAAAAACAACATTTGTTGAATCAAGCACCGTGTTTGTTCCGGAAGCCGGAGTTATCGTTCAGCTCTGGCGAGTTTTATACAAAATAGCGATAAACAGCTAACAAAGAATGTCAAATGCGTTTTAACAATGCCGCAGCAATGTCTAGTAAACGACGCTGTCAAAATGTTTAGTAAAAGGCAGAGGCAGGCAGAAAAGAATGATTGTTAACGTATATCGTTGGTTGTATAATATATTTTTTTTATAAACACACAAGCTGAAATATGAATCATGATTTAGATGAAGCTTCCGGGAAAATATGGAGGAAAACATACAATTTAGAAGAAAGTGTGTTGAATACAAACACTTTGGCAATCTATTGATGATATATCACTAGCCATGGTAAAGTATGATCGTATTGATCTTTGATGGTCGACTATGATTATTAATACTGTACATATTTTATTATTGCTGACAATTAGTATTACTAGAAACTTATATTACTTCGTATCACTAAATGACAAACTATTTTAAGTGTTACCTATCTTTTTTAAATTATATTATTTGTTAATATTTATCATTCGATTTGTCATCCGTCATAGTGTTTACTTCGTGCTAGTGCAACGCAAATCGTTCGAATTGGTTTTGGGGTTGCACTCAATGTGTTTAAAGCGTAATTTGCCAATATTCAGACTTGAATAAAAAGATTTATGAGTCCCATTGGAGAGACTTCTATTTTTAAAATGGGACTATATTTTCATGAAACATTTAAACAATCAAAAAGAATTAAATTATTTTTTAATACATTTTTATGGTGTTAATCTTATGCTCTTATCGAAATTTGTGGATTCAGTCCG